>NW_024412440.1:6678031-6690020 GCF_014898765.1 Herpailurus yagouaroundi
GGAGGAGAGGGTGGGTGATGGGTATTGAGGAGGGCACCTTTTGGGATGAGCACTGGGTGTTGTATGGAAACCAATTTGACAATAAATTTCATATATAAATAAAAAAAAACAATCACTTGAAAGCTTCAAGTCACTTCTATATTGCTACATTCAAGATTTCCTCTTTGTCTTTGGCTTTTGGGAGTTCAGTTATAATTCATCTTGATGTGTGACTTTTTGAGTTTATCTCCCTTAGAGTTTGTTGAGCTTATTGGACACTTATATTTATGACTTTCATCATTTTGCAGTTTTCAGCCATTGTTTCTTCAAATATTCTTTCTGCCCCTTTCAATCTTTCTTCTCCTTCTGGAATATTCTGAATGGGTACATTGATCTGCTTGGATCAGCTTGATGTGTCTTGTAGATCTCATAGATTCTGTTCACTTTTCTTCAATCTTTTTCTTTGTATCCTCAGACTCAATAATTTCTATTTTCTTATCTTCCAGTTTACTGATTCTTTCTTCTGCCTGTTCAAATCTCCCTTTGAAATCTTGCAGTGAATTTTTCATTTTTAGCTACAGAACTTTATTTTTGGTTTCATCTTTCCTATCTCTTTATTGACATTTACATTTTGTCCATACATCATTTTATTGAGTTTTTCCACATCTTCCTTTAGTTCTTAAACATCTTTAGGACAGCTATTTTAAAGTCTTTAGCCAGTAGGTCAAGTCTTTTGAGGAATAACTTCAGTTTTGTTTTGTTTTCTTTTCTTTTCTTTTGAATGGACCAGTCTTTCTTTATTCTTTTTATGCCTTGGAAATGTTTTGTTGTTTTTGAAAAATGAATATTTGAATCTAATAATGTGATAACTCTGAAAAACATCCTCCTCTTTCTTGAGGGCTTACTGTTTGGGGTGTTTTATTTTATTTTGTATGTTTGTTTTAATGTTTATGTTATTTTTGAGAGAGAGAGAGAGAGAGAGAGAGCATGAGTGGGGTAGGAGCAGAGAGAGAGAGGGAGACAGAGGTCAAAACAGGCTCTAGGCTCTGAGCTGTCAGCACAGAGCCTGACGCTCAAACCCATGAACTGTGAGATCATGACCTGAGCCCAAGTCAGACACTTAACTGACTGAGCCATCCCAGGTGCCCCTATTTTTGTTTTGTTTTGTTTTCTTTTGTTTTGATTGTTGTAGACTGTTTCTGTACCAAGGATCAGATTGAGATGTAACCTTAAAGTTTTCTTTGGTCTTTTCTGAGCCTATGCCTTTCCCCAGGTGTGTGTGGTGACTTCCTAATTTCCCTATACATACAATTCTTTTTTAATGTCTGGCTTCCAAAAGGGTGGAGCGGTGGGAAGAAGAAAAAACGAAGGGGGAGAAATAGGACACTGGCTCCTTAAATCCCTCAGAAGGTACTTCAATCTGAAGAAAGAGGGGCTTGCAACAAAGGCAGGAAGTGTAATAGTAATGGCCATTTGTATTCTGTGTGAATCTCTGGAATCAAAATCATTAATCAGTAATCAGAGCACAGATCTCTGAAATCTGGAGACAGGATCTTTTTGCCTACCCTGGTTCTCATAAGTTTCTCCTGAAAAACATGAATGGCTGCCTCCTGTAAGGCTGGGGGATGAAGGATGTGTAGCTGCTACTGTACTAATAGCTGAAATTGACAAAAATGTACTAATATACTGTCCAAGTTGTGGAGAATTTAACTAAGCCACTCATGGTATTGCTGTTTACATACATTTCTTTGACCAAGTCCACTGCAGTGGCCTTAAACTGCAGTAACCCTTCATGCAAGTACATGCATTAGATATTAGAAGAGTCAAGATTAAATGTAAGTTCCTCATATGACTTCCCCAACAGTCTGTAATCAACAGTCTGCCCTGCTTCCCAATGCCTTCCCTTTATTCACCCCTTAGATGAGACCCTGCTTTTTTGGCTTGAACTGACCAATCTGATCTTAACCTAGGAACCTCAAAGCACTCTATTCATGGATCCTAACCATTAAGCATGAGCCCCAGGTTCTGTCTTTCTGTGTCTGCACTCTGTTTTGCATTTCCTTGATTAATAGTAATGTTAAGAACCTGTTTATACTCATATTGTCTAGTAGTATTTTCTTTTCTACTTATGTCATATCCTGTTCGTGCCATTTGCACATATATTGATTGTATTTTCTTTTTTAATTAGTCAAAATTACTATATATTCCGGATAATAAACATTTGCCTTTGTTATGTCTTTCAAATATTGTGTCTCACCTGCATATCATTGTGGGCTTTTATTGTCATATAAAAAATTTTAAAGATTAGGAAAATTTTCAGTATTTCCTATATGGTTTTATCTTTTAAGTGTTATTAAAAGGACCTTCCATACTCCAAATCTTAACACATTTTAAGCTGTATTTTCCTTTAGTATTTGCATAATTTTTGTTTTCTGTCTTTTTAATGGATTGTTTATATGTTCTGGTTTTAACATCAGCTGGCATATGTATTTAGCGTGTGAAGAAAATGCGAAGAGAAAACAGTTCTATCCATTGTTTGAATATTTCTCCTTTTCCCCACTGATTTTGGATGACACCACTAATACATATCAAAATACATAAAACATAAGATTGTTTCTTAAATCGCTTTTAGTTCCTGTATTAATATAGTCAATTATAATTAATTAAATGACATTAACTATAGCCTTATTTTTACATCATTAACATAATGATATATTCTATATTTAATTATATATTGTGTCTAAAAGCTTTCTAAATGTTAACCATCGCATACACAGGATAAATTATCTTAGGTAAAGTATAATTCAGTTCACATTCAAATTTGACTCTATTATCTTATTTAGAATTTTTGAATTATTCTTGTATGTAAAAACTCTACAATTGACCTTTCTAGAACTTTATCTTTTTTTGTCAAATGGTAATCTTTCCTTCTTAATATTAGTTGTGCCTTCCCTCGTCTGTAATATACTAAATGATTTATTTAAAATTGGAATTATCTCTTCCTAGGAAACATTTCACTTATGTAGAGGTGATCTTCGCTGTTTTGTTGTCACAAAACATCAGAAGAATAGAGTATATCAGCAATATTCCAATGAGTGTAAGATGAAGTTGAGATCTTTCACTGTTTCTTTAGCTTACCTGTATTACTATACTGAAGTCACAGTAAATATACTGAATGTTTTGAAAAATGTTTGCTTCATGATAAAAATAATTTTAATTTGTGATACCATGAGCAAATATGGGTATCTCTATGACATTAAAATAAATAACCACAGACTCTATTTTAAATAAATAAATGACATTTTAAATAAATAACATTTCTGAAAATATGTGAACAGGATTCATATGGCTTAAAGATGTAAAAAAAATCCGACAGCTTCTAATTTCAACTTCAATTTCTTCGCTTCTTATTTATTTCATAAATATTATGAAGTTAGCGTGAATAATAGCTGTACTATTAGGAAAAGCGTGTATCATTTCTGACTCTATTTATGTTCCGAATTTTAAAAGTTTCTTATCATAAACTTGAGTAGATAAAAAAAAAACCTGGCAGAAATTGTCAAGCATTGCTGACAGGAGCAAAAAGGTCAGAATGAATCAAGGTGAATGCTCCTTCTCATAGTCTGTAGTTCTAAGTAGAGGATCCTGTCTGTCTTACTTTATATTATTCCTGGTACAAAGCATTTAAATTCCTGTAGTATGTTAAAGTTTTCATCACTTATAGCATCTTGTAAATGAGTTTCACTGAAGTCATTTATTGAAATGTTAATTAAAAATTCACTTATGGACAACAACTTTGGTTAAAGATAATTCTCTAGCATTTGTTTACAAATCTATTAAAATAGATAGGTTTTTAATGAACGAATTAGCACATACAGTTAGCACGAAGAAAGCTAAGAAGTGTGACAGGTACAGTCTTCGTCAGTTAAATTTTATAGGAAAACAGTAAGAAAATTGTATAATATTTAACTTATTCATGAATACTAGCATGGTTTATACATTTTAGGACTGAAATAATATATTTTCAGGACAACGTAAATTTTACTTTCAACCTAAAGCTGAAATACTGTAATTCTTTGAATTAATTATTCTTGATATTGGAAGACAATGATTTTTCTAATTTTTCATGTAAAAAAGAAAAGTTTGGAGAAAATTGTTAAGCTGAAAGGAAATTTTATTCTTTAATGATTCTTGAAAATTCAGTGACTATTTTACCAAAAAATAGAGCTGCAACACCGAGAGCATTTATTAATGACTGAACTTACTGACATTGAGAGTGAGAAAGTAGCAGATATTAATGCCTGAACAATTCATTCAAAATATGAGAAAAATAACATCCATAAGGGTGAGTCGGTGACAAACACAGGTCTGGAATTTAGAATTTTCTCATCTCCTAACCAAGTTTTCTGTCCTCATAGGCAGTACCTAAAAGTAAAGACATCAATAAAAAAGCAGAACAGATAGGTACTTGTTCTCCAAACAATATAAAGCATATATGTAAGCCTTCATTTTTTAATAAAATAAATAAAATAAGAATAAAATGAAAATAATACTGCTTACTGCTCAAAACATCCTTCAATTCAGGATTTTTGTGTAATTAGTAATAGATTAAAAAATAAAATAAAATCAGCTTATTTAGCTTCAATGCTTCCTCACATTATAATATTGAATGATCCGACAAATGAATAAGCTGGATACCACAATACCATTTATATCACCTGTGAATTTCCTTTTAAGATTAACCTGTTTTGTTTTTCTTTTTTTAGTTGTAAGTTATTTTTTCACTTCTTTGTCTAATTTCGAGCTCACTCAGTGATTATAGATTTTCAAATCTGATATAATTCATTTAATAAAATTTCCAGAAGGGTTTTGTGTGATGATATGAATGTGTATGTTGAGGTGAAGAAGATGTGCTTAACTCATAAAATATCAGCTTCTCACGGCATTGTAAAATCAGTAAACCTACTTTTGCCTGGTGATATGCATCTGTTTCTGTGGTTCACAGAGTGAGTTTCCTGCTGAAATAAAGATGTGAATGTTCACAAATTGAATATTAGTAGAAGGCAGATTTCTTCCCACTGTTTTTGGATAAGATACTGACAATAAACAGTAGGAGGTAAATCTATCTCAATTTCAATTATAAATAACATACAAGCATTCTTTTCCATCTATTGTTTGGAAAACAGGGAGCTACATGATTTACAGCAGAATAAAAACAATTATAAAATTGAGTCCCAATGCATTTTTATGGTTTTAGTATTTCTTGTTCTTAAAACTTGAGGTTGTGTTCCAATGGAAACTCAAAAAGATGTTTTCAAATAATATTCTTAAATTCATAGAAGAAAATAATGTATCATGTCTTCTAGATTTTTTTATTTAAAACTTGTTATTAGTTTAAGAGATCCAATTTAATCACATCAAGTTTATTTAAAATATTTAATTTGTGTACTTTATGCCACCTTCAATCTAATATGTTTCAAATAATTTGTTTTTAAAAGGTAGAAATGGAATTATTTGAAAAGGCATACAGACAACTTCATGATAACATAAAAATAAAACCCAAACATAATCTCTGAACTCAAACATAAAACATAAATATATAAAGACATGATGTGTGTCCTAGGGTAAATTGTAGTTTAACTTTATGGCATGTTTGATTGTACACATCTCTATGGATTACTGTAGTTGATCAATAGTAAGTAAATAATGGACAATGTACTTTAAATAATTTGTTATAAGAGAAAAATGGGAAATACATGGTTGGTAAACATGTTAAATTTACTTCTGAAAAGTATACCTGCTTCAAATTTCTTAGAAAAAGAAATTATAGATGCTATACTAATGGCAAATTAGGCAACAAATTGAGGCAAATTGGGGAAACACATAGGCTCTCCTTTCTGGAGTCCTAAATTGCAACTGGACCCTACTCTAAGTCTGAACACAATCACAAGCTGTGTGATGAGAGAAAATTCTGCATTTATAAGCAGAAGAACTTCATGCGGGGCTTTATATTACAATGATTTGGGGCCCTACGATCACTGCTGTATTTTAGAAAGATTATTCTTCTTACAGTGGAAGAATGGATTTCAGAGTGAGTGTATCTCTTAGAAAATAATTCTATATTTAAAAGGGAAATGATGAAACCTAGCCAATTCAGGGTGATGATGGCAAAGAAGGGGATGGAAAACAAGGAAATTAAAGAGAATCAATGTTGATAATAGTAAACATTTGTGAACTATTTTAAGATGTGGAGATTGAAACAAAGAAAGTTTAAGTGACTTTCTCAAGGCTACTGGCAGAATTGTGATTTGAATCTAGCTGCAGAATCTATGTTCTTACCTTATTTCTCATGAATAATATTAACTGCACATGGTAACTAAACAGGGAGGTAAAGGACAAGTTCTGTACTTCTGGTTTAGATAAATGAGTATATATAGTGGTGATATTCAATACAATAAGGACCATATGTAGAAGAACAGAATGGTTTGTCATGAGTAAACAGATAACTACAGCACACTTACTACACGACGGTTCTGATTTTAGAGTCTCAGGTTCATGGTGCTTCACTCTAGGACTCAGGATGAAAAAGGAGTTTTCAACTGAGACAAATGATTCTCGAGTTCATGGAAAAAATAAATAAAAAGGAAAGAGTCACATACTACTTCTTATAGAATCTGCTCCAATTTGTTTTATGTATTTAATTTGTAAAAGAAAATAATATCATCTAGATTAATACAAATAAGTTGGGAAGAATTGTCCTCCCATATTGAGAGGTACTAAGATAAAATCCTATACAGATAAACCTGATAAAGAGGAAAAGGGGATGTTTTGTACAGAAACACAATCTACAATACAGAGGTAAGAGAATTCCACCAGGTGAAAGAGCAAGGATGAAGTTGAAATGTCTTGAGACAGGAATGAGCTGAGAATTCCCAAAGGACCTGGTGTAAGCAGAAAACATGTTTAGTCAATACATATTGAGTTTGAGATGGCTTTGTGGGCAGCTCGAATTTGCATTAGACAGTTAGATATAAGTTTCTGATAATTCAAAATAATATTTAAGGATTGGGGAAAAGAGTTTCTGAAAGAAATACTTTGAGAGAAAGGTCACGGATGAAAGAAAACTAAATAAAGTTATTGTCTAGAACATGAAAAAAAGACAATGGTTTCAAGGACGGTGGGGGATAATTGATGATCACATCTTTAATCGCGTACTAATTTCAGAAATGATTGTTTCTCCTAAAGTTGATCACATGTTTATTAATTTTTATTATAATTGGACATAATTTAGCTTTTTATACTAATAAAAATAATCACTTACAGCATATTAAGTGTGCAATAATATTATGTCCTAAAAATGTACATGCCTTAATTTTAAAAAAATATTGATAAAAAATGCTCACCATCATCTGAGCTTTCTAGTCCTAATCACTCATCACAGATCACCATAACAAATAAAATAATAATGAAAAAGTTTGAAATATTGTAGAATTACCAAAATGTGACATAGAGTCATAGAGGGAGCAGATACTGTTGGAAAAATGGCACCGGTAGACTTGCTTGATGCTGGGTTACCACAAATCTTCAATTTGTAAAAAACATGCAGTATCTGTGAAGCGCAATAATGCAAAGGCACGGCAAAACAAGGTATGATTGTGTATGTAAAATAAAGAGAGATCTTAAATAAAGGTAGGTACTTAAAACTTCCATCAGATTTAGCAGCAAATGAATCACCTGTGTTGTTGGTTTAAGTGTTTTAAGGGAGTAAAAAGGCTGAATGCGGCAGAAATAGTGCATGAGAATGAAAGCAAATAATGGCGTGCAAGTGGTGTGTTAAGGAAGAGGTTAGATGTAAGTGATAACTGATAGAGTCTTTAGGGAGGTTTCTGGTATTGTTAATTAAAAAATATATATAATGTATTTATATAATTGATCAAATTTAAAATATCCTTAAGTACCATCCCCTCACCCACCCACCACTCTCCAGAAAAAAAAAGTAGCAGGGATATAATGAAACAGTTTCCTAGAGACTAATGAATATGGGGTGTAAAGCACAAATGGAGAGGTCAGCCAGAGAGAATCACTTGTAGTTTTCCATTAAAAAAAAAGTCTGGATGCAGGTAACGTACACAAAAAGGAAGAGAATTCATAGAGTCACCTTATAATGCATTCTATTTCCTCATTGAGGTATTAGAAATGTTCAACTGAAGGAGTAAATGCAGAAATAATGGAGTAAATCACATTTGAAGAGTGGGGAAGTTTCTGAATAGCCACGGTGGGAAATAATAGAGAAATATCTAATATGTACTGAGTCTTAAAAACAACCTCCATTATATTATTTAAACTCATGCAAATATTATTTTATGTTTTCATTCCCAGATGAAGACTTAGGTCCACAGATACACCTCTAGTGTTACTAAGTACATACATAGCGGTATACTGAGTAAAGGAGAGGAGTTTCTATTGCGTGCCATTCTGACTCTAAATCTCATGCTATTACTTTGTACCCTATATCAGGATATCAAACCATTCTGCTCTATGGTATTAGTAAAGCATAGAAAAGGATAGAGAGTTCATTTTGAGTTGAAGAGAATAAATTTGTGGTAGCACTGTTTGTGTACTTCGGGTAAATTCTCAGAATTATCCTGTATTCTTCCCTGAAATTGAGAGAAGACACAAATGATCCAAGGATGATGAGCAACAAGTCATCTGAAGTCACTGACCAGACAGTGATTAGATTATAAATCTTTAGGGCCCTGTTGGGTGGGATTAAAGTGAAAGTTGATTGGTAAAAAGTAAAGAGTTTCCGTTTTTCTAAATGAGGTTAAAACACAAGTGTAATAAGAATAAAGGAGTAAGAAAGAGATGAAAAGATTAGATTAAGCTTAGACTTAAGATGATGAGACGTATTGAGAATTGCTTGAAATCACTTGTTTAATGAAGTAGGAAATAGAAATATATGTCACTAATTATTTATAATTTTAGAACCTCTGAAGACAAAAGTATTTTAAGATATTTAGATAATATTCATATTTAAGAAAGAGGTAGAAAGGAAAATTAAGTGTTGCATGGATGTGTGAAATGTAGGCTAAGCTATTTTTATTCAAACTGTTACGACAGACTCTCCTACACCTGAAGCTTTTCAAGTCATATTTGTGATTCACATTTTTAATAGTATCATAATGGCATCTAATTTGCAGAGATTAATTGGAGCTAATACGTAAAGAATATGAGATTAAAAAGAAACTAAAGAACTTTACTTTCTAACAACACAAAACAGACTGAATGTCCCCAAATAAAATTGTTATTTCTCTCTGCCATAATTGGATTTTCTCCAGTTTCTGCTTTGTGAATTCCTACTCAACTTTCGAAAACAAATTCCTGTTTTTTCCCCTATAAAGAAATCACCAAACATTCCCAAATACTTCATTTACTGCATCTCAAAGATGGCTTTAACCCTTGCTGTCTACTACCTTTGTAGACACCCTGCCATTTAAATTGTTATACTATATTTTTAGATATTTTTTCATGTGTGTTTCACTTTACTATATGTGTCTTACCAGGAGTTGGTAAATTCTTTGACTTTAATGATGGTAGCTTATTTCTTTTTGCAGCTTATCACTATCTTAAGCATTGAATAAACATTTGTTTAAAGGTTCAGAATGTAAGACACCAAATCAAAAGAAGAGAAACAAGAGGGAGTATATGTGTAAATGCCATGTACCAGAGTGTAGTTGCAGACAAAAACCCTTGAAATCTCAGTCCTCCTCTATAAGGCCCTACATATGTCCCACTCAATGCTCTTTGTTATCTCAAATAACTAAACAACAAAAGTAAAATTTAGAAAAGAAAAACAGTTACTTAATGGAGTCACAAAAACTGACTCAGACCCAGCACTGCCAAGTGGATGTGCCAGGTCAATCAAACAAAGAGGGAGCTTCTATTTAGCACTATTTTATTAGCTTGTATCTGATTAAAGGAAACTTTAATTTAAAAAAAAAAAAGAATGATTATGGGGCACCTGGGTGATTCAGTCAGATAAACCTCTGACTCTAGATTTTGGCCCAGGTCATGATCTCACTGTTGTAAGATCGAGCCCTGGGTTGGGCTCCACCTTGGGTGTGGAGCCTGCTTAAGGTTCTCTCTCCCTCTCTCTCTGTTTGTCTGCCACTCGCACATGCACCCCCTCCCTCCCCAAAAAAAGAGAGAAAAAAGAAAAGTAGAATAACAACCCATAGATAAACCAACACCTGATAGGAGACATGAAGTCATAGTTACATTATTTCCCTTTTCTCCACAAACCGTCTTTCCTGAGATATAGTTAATTGGCTTCTCACAACCAACCTGTGAGTTACATCAATCAGTCACACTTAGTTTGGGCTGGCTTGAAAGCGTTATCTGTTATCTTTTAACGTTTAAAACAACTTCATTGCTGTTTCCATTCCTTAGTGTCTTACGGTCTCTGAGAGTTTACTCACTAATAAAATAGGATATAACCTTTACTGAGACAATGGTACCTAATTGATCTAAATGAACAGTTGAAGAGAAAATATTCTATTCTACATATGGTAACCCTTTCTGTCATAGAAGGAGTTACCAATAGGAAGTGCACATTTTCTCTGTTGTTCCAATCAATAAGAGGGGTTTCTCAACCCCTATCCCATGTGTGGAAGAATGTAATGATAGAATGAGGCCAGTGGTCAATAGATATGTTTTTTAGTTGTAAAGTTAGGGTTAAGCAAATCCACTTGCTAACCTGGATTTTCCAACATTATAATAATCAGCAAATAAGGTAATATTTTGGACTTTTGTTTATTCTTTGCCATATATTTTAGTGGCTCAGAAGCCACAAGATGAAGAGATTTATTTTCATTGTTTCTGGAATCCCAACACTAATTGGCAGGAATGAATGAATCCTATCAGTCTTTACTCACTGTTTAATTGGTTATCAGTTTTAGTGACTAGGCTGAAAAAAATAAACATACTTTTCTTTGAAATATTTTTCTATATTCTTTTGACCTTGAGAATTATATGGAGGAAGAAACTATTTTCTGGGTGATACTTTTTTTTTTTTAATTTTTTTTTCCAACGTTTATTTATTTTTGGGACAGAGAGAGACAGAGCATGAACGGGCGAGGGGCAGAGAGAGAGGGAGACACAGAATCGGAAGCAGGCTCCAGGCTCTGAGCCATCAGCCCAGAGCCCGACACGGGGCTCGAACTCACGGACTGCGAGATCGTGACCTGGCTGAAGTCGGACGCTTAACCGACTGCGCCACCCAGGCGCCCCTGGGTGATACTTTTTATGATATACCAATACATAATGGAACAGAATCTTCCCTTGTAAAACTGAATAAGGAATTTTTTGAAAACTCAATTCACATTTCACTTTTGTTAAGCTATGTGGTAGCCAACCTCCAGGATGCCAATTACCATGCCCCCTTGCTGAAATTCACACCACTTTGGGGTCTCCACACTTTGTGTGGTTCCTTGGGGGCACACTCATTTGTGTACTCTCTCTGTGTCTCTTTTTATTAGTGCTCTGGAGGAAGTCATGTTGTCAGCAGACCCATGGAGAGACCCACCTGGTGAGAAACTGAAGGTTTTTGCCCAATTATGAGTAAGCCTGGAAACAGATCCTTCCGTCCAAATATAAACTTCACAGACTACAGGGTCAGCCAATATTTTGACTTCAACGTCCTGAGAGACTCTGAGCCAGGGCCTCTGAGAGTCATACCTAGATTTCAGTCTCAAACAGTGTCTTAAGCAGCACAAAAGTAAGTGGTGCAGGAGGCCTGGGGCTGGTCAGCAAAGATATGGAGGAGGAGAAGAGAAGGAAAAGGAGGAGGAGGAGGAGGAGGGGAAAGGGGAGGAGGAGGAAGAGAAGAAGAAGAAGAAGAAGAAGAAGAAGAAGAAGAAGAAGAAAGAAGAAGGGGAAGATGAAGGGGAAGGGCAAGCGCAAGGAGAAGGAGAAGGAGAAAGAGAAGGAGAAGGAGAAGGAGAAGGAGAAG
>NW_024412440.1:6690030-6717349 GCF_014898765.1 Herpailurus yagouaroundi
AAGGAGAAGGAGAAGGAGAAGGAGAAGGAGAAGGAGAAGGAGAAGGAAAAGGAGAAGAAGGATCCAGAGTCCCAATCTGGAAATGATCATGTCCATGATCAGAGACAGTTCCTGGAGAGAAAGCCAAACAGAAGAGGGAGAAGGAATAGAGATTTGGAGCTGATAATGACAGAGATGAACATCTCAATGAGGAGCAGCATGAGGAATGCACAGGTAATGTGGTGGAGACTCTTAATGCTCTAACCAACTGACTTGTGCTTTCTCAGACCTACCCACTGAACTACCTTCCTTCAATAAAGATTTGCCATTTTTGCAGTTTAAAATACTACTACAACTACTACTAATAAATGTTTCTTGATAAGTTGTGGAACAATTGCTATGCAAAAATAGATAACTAATGCAAGCATTTAATATTTTATTATACAAATAGAAAACCTGATTCTCAGTGGAATAATAAAGGGAATTGTGTCATGAATTAAATGTCACATATGTGCATTGTTTTCAATTTCAGTTAGAAACTGTACTTTGGGAGAGTCCTGGTAACTGTTAACTGTTTTCTCTCACATATACATTTTAGAATCAACTCATCAACTTTGACAAAAAAGGTAAGAGTTATTACATTAGAATTACATTTAATTTGAAGCTTTATATTTTTTTAATGTTTATTTATTTTTGAAGGAGAGAGAGAACATGAGTGGGGGAGGAGCAGAGTGAAAGGGAGACACAGAATCCAAAGCAGGCTCCAGGTTCTGAGCTGTCAGCACAGAGTCAGACATAGGACTCAAACTCACCATCCACGAGATCATGACCTGAGCCAAAGTTGGACGCTTAATCAACTGAGCCACCCAGGTGCTCCAGTTAGTAGCTTAATTTAGTACGAATTATATACATTTACAATATTAGGTTTTCCTATCTATAAAAATAGTACTTCTCCTCACTTTACATGAATTCTGAGCAATTCATAAAGAAATATCCATATCAAACAGTTGCATGAGTTGTAGCTTCCCTCATAAAAGTCTTGCATCTTTTTGTAGGATTGTTTCTAAGTATTTAATATTGATGTAGAGAAATGCCATTTATGTTTTTAAAAAAATTTTTTTTTAATTTTTATTTTTGAGAGAGACAGAGACAGAATGTGAGTGGGTTAGGGGCAGAGAGAGAGGGAGACACAGAATCTGAAGAAGGCCCCAGGCTCCAAGCCGCCAGCACAGAGCCCAACACAGGGCTGGAACCCATGAGCTATGAGATCATGACCTGAGCCGAAGTCAGGTGCTCAACAGACTGAGACACCAAGGCGCCCAAAGAAATGCCATTTATGTTTTTACATGTGCTTAGCATGCAACAAATTACTTAACTATGTTTTTGATTATAATAAAATGTTGGCATCCTTTCAGAGAGTTTTCTACACTAACAACTATAAATCTTTGAAATACAGTAGATTATTTTATCTTTATTTCTGATTTTGTATATTTCCATATCTATTTACCTATCTTTTATTCATCATAATCATCTACTTTTCTATGTGTTACTGCATTTGCTAATAATTCAGTCTTCTCTAGTATAAAGTTGAATAAAGATGATGAAAGTAAGCATTATTTCCTGTCTCTCATTTCATTTTTTTTTTATTTTTTTTTTAAAATTTTTTTAACGTTTATTTATTTTTGAGACAGAGAGAGACAGAGCATGAACAGGGGAGGAGCAGAGACAGAGGGAGACACAGAATCTGAAACAGGCTCCAGGCTCTGAGCTGTCAGCACAGAGCCCAACACGGGGCTCGAACTCACGGACCTCGAGATTATGCCCTGAGCCAAAGTCGTCCTCTTAACCGACTGAGCCACCCAGGTGCCCCCTGTCTCTCATTTTAAAAGAAATACTTGGGGCGCCTGGGTGGCTCAGTCGGTTAAGCGGCCAACTTCGGCTCAGGTCATGATCTCGCCGTCCGTGAGTTCGAGCCCCGCATCGGGCTCTGTGCTGACTGCTCAGAGCCTGGAGCCTGTTTCAGATTCTGTGTCTCCCTCTCTCTCTGACCCTCCCCCGTTCATGCTCTGTCTCTCTCTGTCTCAAAAATAAATAAATGTAAAAAAAAAAATTTATAAAAGAAATACTTAAGTCAGCTTTTTAAAAGTATAGATTTGTTTTTATTTTGTAAATGACAGTATTTTTCCTAGTTTGATAGAGATTTTTTCCTTCAACATTCCTTTTTTAAATTGTCTTTTATTTTAATTCTAATTGTCTTCACTCTTTTTTTTTTTTCTTTTTGAGAATGGAGGAGGGGCAGAGGGAGAGGGAGAGAGAGAATCTTAAGCAGGTTCCATGCCCAGTGAGGACGCTGACACAGGGCTCAATCTCACAACCTTGAGATCATGACCTGAGCTGAAATCAAGAATCGGATGCCTAACTGCCTGAGCCACCCAGGCATTCCTATTTTCATGCTAATATAGTTAATACACAGTGTTATGTTAGTTTCAGATGGACAATATACTGATTCAATAATTCTATATATTACTCAGTGCACATTATGATAAATGTACTTTTTAACCCCATCATCTATTTAGAGATTTTTAAAAATAATAATTTATGTATTCCACTACCAAATAAATATATCCATATATGCAATGATGCTTTTTACTATTATAAATAATGCTGCAATAAATATCCCAGGATGTTTAAATATCCATTTATGAATGTATTTCTGGGAATGACAACTGAATTAGTAAATATACTTTCAAAAATATGTTTTGTTTTTCTCATTTTTCAGATGGCAGACCCAAGATCTAGAGAAGTTAAATATCTCACTCTAAGCCACTCATAGAGAGTGGCAGATGCATAGCATTAAAAGACATATATTTAATTTAAAATCCAAATTTTAACCAGTTTGGATTCCAACATAAACCTAATGCTGCTTCTTCTGTGAAGGCTTCTCAACTTTCTCCCCTGCACTCTCACAGCAATTGTATGTGATGATGATTATTGTATTTTCTGATACAGTTTTAAGTGATAATTTTTATAAGTGATCAATAGTATAGAAAATTACCAACGTGGTAAATTAATTACCATTTCAATAGTTCATTAAATGCAGAGAAAAATTCCTTTCGTAAAACTGACTTTACATACTTGAAGTGAATGGTAGCTTTTAATAATTTCTGAGCAATGGAATAACTATTTGACTTTGAATAAGTTGTAATTCCTATGATCATAACGTTGCTCATCTGCAAAGTGTGATGGTCCTCTCTGCCTTACGGTAGCAGGAGTCTGAGGAGTATTTAGTGCACACTTCGTATAAGGCCCAGTTCTCAGCCCCATCCATTTTGCTCTCAACAGTATTCTTATTAGATAAATACACTTATTTTCTGTTTTAGTTTCTCTTTTCTCTTTTCCTTCATTCCTTCCTTCCTTCCTTCCTTCCGTCCTTCCTTCCTTCCTTCCTTCCTTCTTTTTCTTCTTCCTTCTTTTTCATTTATTTTTGTAAAGACTGTGAGAATCTGTGTCATGGGAAAATAAAGAAATGTATTGAAAGCTTCACAGATAGCAATTGGCAGTGGAAGAACTTCAACATAGGCAATCTGCTTCAGAGTCCGTCCCTTTAACCGAACAACAAACGCCTTGTACCCTGGCTTAAGTAGAAGAAAAATTTAATGTACCTGGCAATGTCTTTCCAACCAACATAAAAATAGAAAGTTTCTTTTCTGTATTTCTCAAGGAAAAATCTTATTCATATTTGTACCTGTGCCTTTGCTGATCTTATCAAGATCAGAACTTAATAAAGTTTGAGTAAGTGAGCATTGATAAAGCAGTTTCTAATGTTTCTTTATAGTTTAAAATATTTAGACCAGGAGAATTCCAATATAATTGCCTTGCAAAAAATGTACATTAGGAAATGAGAAATAATCATGAGCTATGAAGGCATCAATGTGATAAAAAACATATTTAGAAGAGCATGCTATGATTTTATTGTGCTTAATTTAAGCATGTAATTGAGCATGACCACCTGCATACCACAAAAAAAGTTATAATACTATAATTTGAAAAACATATCAAAATATATAAAAATATACTTTGTCAGGATAAAATCTTGTAAGTTTACTGCCCTAATCTTCAAAATCTTTATGTATTATGGAGTGTTTTAAATTATATACGAACTAACAGATGATCATTATGTCAAGATTTTACTGCAGAGCTGAAATTAAGCTCCTTTCAAAGTTTTATTGCAAACAATGGAGCACCTTTACAAGCCCCTGGCATATTGGAAAAAAAAAAAAAACAACTTCAGAAGTAGATTAGAGTCTCTATTATATTTGCAATGATTATGGTGATAACTATGTTGCTATCCTTGTGATCATTACCATTATCTTTACTCTTGGAAAACATACGCAGAATGTATTGTGTTGTCTTGAATCTCAAAGAACAGCATTAGAGCCAAGTGAATATAGGGTCAAAAATATTTAGCAGTGCAGTAGAGATGTTCGTCATTTCACAAAGCCCATGCAGGTTTATTCGGAGATAGCGAATCTATTGCCTTGTCCTACTGACAAAGATTCTAAAAACCACTTGCAGATGCCATCCATGGGGGCTCTTTCAGATCTCATTTATATCCTGCCTACCCCAAACTCTCTTTAAAAGAGAAAGGCAATAATGCATTAAATTGCGCTATGGGAAACAAATTTATATAAAATAAGAGTTATGAATGTTTTTCTTTCCTGCCTGAGTGAATGAAGATAAATGGTCTAGAAGGACTCTGTGTTTATTGCCATAGTTACTGTACTTTTGCTCATGAGGCTGTTTTGTTTTCATTTTTATCTTTTCTAATAAAGTTTTTTTCATAAACAATTCAATGAATGTGCATTCAATTATTTGCAAGCGAGTTGAGTTAAAAAATTTTTTGACTGTAGGGGCGCCTGGGTGGCTCAGTCGATTGAGCATCCAACTTCGGCTCAGGTCATGATCTCGCAGTTTGTGAGTTCGGGCCCCGCGTCGGGCTCTGTGCTGACAGCTCAGAGCCTGGAGCCTGCTTCAGATTCTGTGTCCCCTTCTCCCTCTGCCCCACCCCTGCTTGTGATCTGTCTCTCTCTGTCTTTCAAAAATGAATAAACATAATTTTTTTTTATTTTTTGACTTTTATAGTGGAAATGATTTTTTACACATCATTTTTTCAGACAGATAAGTTTTAAACTCCTTCCCACTATAGTAGTGAACTTTCTGCTAAAGATAGATTTCTTTTTTTATGTTTATTCATTTTTGAAACAGAGAGAGGAAGAGGAGAGGGACGGCGGGGGGGGGGGGGGACAGAGGATCCCAAGCGGGCTCTGAGCTGATAGCAGCAAGCCAGATGTGGGGCTGGAATTGACGAACCATGAGATCATGACCTGAGCTGAAGTATGACACTCAACCGACTGAGACAACCAGGCGCCCCTAAAGATAGGTTTTTTGCAGATATGTCACTTCAATTTTCTAGGTTCAACTCTACACAATTGTGTGGGAGTAAAGGGGTAGTAAACAAAGATCACCACTTTAAAAATATTCACAAAATCCCACCAACCTGGATTCAACCTAAGCAGCAAAAACAACAAAAACAAAAAGCTGGAAAATGCCTTCTTAAAATATATTACATTGTGAAATGCAATTAGAATTATAAATGTTCAAATAATTTAAAATTCCTTGTTTATTTCCATTACCTTAAATAAAAATCAATGTGACTGCTTTTATTCCCATGGACTAGTCGGTCTGAATTTATGCAAACACAAGACTATTCAATGTAATTTTTATGTGGATTTACATAATGTACTTGAAAGAATAAATTGTCAGCAGGTTTTATTCACTTATTATAAATATTTTTATTTTTGACCAAATCATATTATGAAATGGCAAATTTCAAAAGAATTGTATATTTTAGTTTTGAAGCACTTCTGTATATGAATATTTCATGATACCAACTGTGAAATACCCAATTGCAATGATTACAATGATTATACCTTTCTACTTTATTTGAATGAAATTGTCATTTAAGCATGGATTTCTTTTTTAATGATATGCTAATTAAATGGACAAACATCCTTACCACAAGTGAGGAATGGAAATGGAAAACATAAATGGAAAAAAGTATAGATAAGAGTATATACACGATTTTTACCAATTAAAAAAGTTGAAAAAAATCACTAAGCTATTCCAATTTTACATCTCAAATACTCTATAAGTCATTAAAATCATATAAGAAAACTTGAACCATAAACTATGCATATAAAGGGTAGCAAATGTAAGAATTAGCATGCTCATTATAATAATGAAAAATGGAGAATAAAAAATTACAAATGGTGTATTCAAATAATGTTTAATTTATAAAATGTAACATACTATCATAAGGTAGGGCATTTTAAGATTATTTAGTGCCAAAAACCTTTATTTCTCCAGTGTTTACTTATATCCAACATATCTCTAATTTGTCTACTCAGTGTATTCGAACCTCTCAATCCCTTTGATTCAAAATGGTATCATCTCTCAGATTCATTTTTGCTATTTCTACTTTGTATCTTTTAATCAACTCATTTTTCTCCAACCCAAGTTTCTATATCAAAACGTGAGTAATTTTTCAAATTCAAAACTGATCATGTCATTCCTTTCTGTAAAAATTCCATTTAAATATTTTGAAATTTCTTCATTTCTCTTAAGATTTTGTCCAGATTTCTGAACATAGTTTAAAGGCCTTGGACTACATGTCTGGGCTCAACCACCAGCCACTTTTTCCACAATAAGAGTGTACCAGGATTTTGCATTACCCTGCTTTCTCTTGAATCCTAGATAATGCTCAGGTTTTGCCTTAGATGTAGCCAATTCTTATTGCCACCACCTTCCTCAACCATATATATGTGTCTTTGTGTCCTTAATGCCATAATTTCCCCTGGGAAACCTTCCACATCTCTTCATTGGCTGTTGATAGGCACATTTCTTTACGGTACATGCCACTTCTTTAAATTTTTTTTTATTGTTTATTTAGTTTTGAGAGAAGTGAGAGTTTGTGCCAGCAGAGTGGGGGGAGACAGAGAGGGGGAGAATGAGGATCCAAAGTTGACTCTGCACTGTCAGTAGAGAGCTCAATGAGAGGCTTGAACTCAGGAACCGCAAGATCATGACCTAAGCTGAAGTCAGACACTTAACTGACTGAGCCACACAAACGCCCCACATGCCACTTCTTTTCAATCGATTCTAACATCTACTCCAGTATTATCTGGTTGGCTTTGATTTGGGAAAAATCCAGGTGTTTTAATTTTCTTTAACTTTCTTTTTTTTTTCTTTGTAATCATCTATACTTTAGACTATATCCATTATTTAATGGATTATGTATGTAAGTGAATTTAAAAAAAAGTACAACCTGTATAATAATGCAGATGGAAGTCATAAAGTTGATTAGCAAGTATACGTGATAGTGGCAGAGCAAATAATAATAGGAAATGATTTGGAGTCTGATAGGCTTGAGTTTTAAATGTACATCTACTGTTTAAATGCTCTTGATGATATTTTGTGTCTGAGTTTCAGTTTATTCTTCTGTAGAGATAATGATGTCTACCTTTCTGAGTTATTGGGACATTAAATTATATAATATAGAAAGCAGAAACACAGCTTGGTGAATGTATTCATTCATTTAAAAAGTATTTATTGATTCTCAACTAATAGGCAGTATGTAACTACATTACAAAACTCTCAAGGAACTCACAGACAAGTGTAGATAAAAAATCATTTTGTCTCTGCTCCTTTCTGTACTTTCACATCCAGCTTAATCCTTAGAAGGAGAATTTGCTGATATAATTGTTTAGATCCCAGACCATTATCCGGACTAAAAATTACCTACTTTTCGTGTTGCCGAATCTGTAAACTGATTTCTCTCTCTCTCTCTCTCTCTCTCTCTCTCTCTGTCTGTCTCCTCTCTTTCTCACTGTTTTTTTCATCTTTTCACCTGCTTTCACCTTTCATTATTTCTTCTATTCCTTCCAATTTGATCTTAGTGCTTGTCTTAACATGCGCATCCAGATATCCTATACATTGCTTCAAGTTTGTATAATACACAGTAGAGGTAAAGGAATAAAATCAAAGTTTAAGTTCAGGCTTAAAAGGAAATACTGACTCTTCTTTAGCTCTATTAATTACATAAAAATTATCTATTCCAACTTTTTTCAGAATTTGTGCTATCTCTCTTTCAGTGGAATTAATCAAGTGGAACGTTTATCCTCATTGTCTGTTGGCCATGTAAGTTACCACACAAAAGGCAGGTCTTTGCAACCCCACAAAAGGCAGCTGTGGTGGTAAAGTGGGAATTGAGATATTTTTTCCTAGCCAAATGTCAATTAATATCACCTCACCTAGGGACGACTGGTGACTCAGTCAGTTAAATGTCTGACTCTTGGTTTCAGCTCAGATCATGATATCATGGTCATAAGATCAAGCCCTGCTTCAGGCTGTACTCTGACAGCACAGAGCCTGCTTGGGATTCTCTCTCTCCCTCTCTCTCTCTGCCCCTCCCTGGCTCGTGCCCTCTCTCTCTCTCTCTCAAAGGAAATAAATAAACTTAACTATATATATGTGTGTGTGTGTGTGTGTGTGTGTATATATATATATATATATAAACGTGTGTGTGCGTGTGTGTGCGTGTGTGTGTGTGTGTGTGTGCGTGTGTGTGTATCACCTCATCTCACCTCACCTCTAATCTATGGCTCAAACTGAAGCTTACCTATGTCAGCTGTACATCATTTGGTTGCTGCTACCCTAATATCACAGTTATGAAAGCAAACTTGATGGGCTGAAATAAAATAATAGAAATTAGCCCAAGAATTATTCTAACTTGAGATGAATTCAATTCTCAATAAATCTGTCCACATAGATGATGTTTTGCAAAAGGTGTTTTAAGAAGTTCATAGCTATATATTCAGAGAGCAGATTTTCACTAGTGGCCTTGAGCTCACCTGCATCAAACTTTTTATTATTTTATTTTTCATTTTTTTCTTATTTTGTTATTGTTATTATTATGCATCAAATTGTGTGATTTCAAATAAGAAGACTATTCTGGACAACAAAGTTTGCCATAAATTACATTGTTTATTATCATTTTTATAAAATCATTGACCCAATAATTGTTACCAGGAAAGTACTGCCCTCCATCCTCTATATTGTTTAAAAAATGTTTGAAAGGTGTGGGAATAAGGCATGTAGGCATCTGGAATTTTGTGAGGCTAAGTAAGTTGAATAGTAAGTTAAATGGACTTTAAATATGTTTTTTGAGGAAGAAAGCCAATCTTTAAGTAAAACACAAATGCACTGCCATGTTATTTTAATTCTATTATTACTAAAAAATATAGCTTCTAGGTTTGGTTCTTTGTAATCTAGTAAATTATCAAAAATATATTTCCCTTGCACTACGAAGATAATGGTTAATATTGTGTTTATTTAGCACTAAAACTTTACATTACAGCTTTCAGAGGGAACTCACTGAAATTTAGCAATTAATGGAATCTTAATTACAGTGAGTATGGGGAGGCTGGAAGAACTGATGTGCTCCTGAGAATGGAAAAATTTCTCTGTATGACTTGCACACAGACTGATTTCCATATGCTGCTAACCTATTTGTCCATTTGTGTATGAAAATAGGAATTTCCTCTTCTTTCTGTCTGTATAAAAAGTAAATTCAGGTGGGAACAATATTAACCAACTTTTTCTCTTAAAATATCTCTCTCATTCGCTCACTCCTCTCTCGCTGTCTCCACACACACACACACACACACACACACACACGCACACACTTTAAATTAATTCCATACAATTATGTAGCACATTACCCTTGTAGCAATCATTTACAGGATTTCCTTCAAGACTTTAGGACTACCTCACTATTATTCGTGACACCACAACTGGTCTAATAATAATAAATAACATAATAATGTTCTTTAACAATAAAATACTTAGTGTTCTCTATGTTCCTTCAAATTAGTCCAGCGGAGTTAACTATTCATGGGTCCTGGGCTATGAGCAGAAAGGACATTCTGGAAGTTGCACAGTACTTGGTGATACAGGAGCTTTACAAAGCGTGGAGAGACCACACTGAACATCACGAGTATCTTACTGTCATGCCAGAAAGGCTACAAATATGTGACAAGCTAGACTTTTCCGAGAGTAAGACTTCTTCTAGAATGACTCAAATAAAGTTCAAAGGACTCAAAGTGAATGCCAAAGATATAAGCTCATAAATTAATTGCCTAACAGAAAAACTCAATATTTTCAAAAGGAAGACAGCAAAATTTACACACACAGCAATGCAACATCAAAATGATGAGTATACAATAAAAATTACTAAATGCATGAAAAATTAAGAAAATGCGACTCATTATGAAAAAAACAGAATATAAGGAAATAAAAGATCTAACAATATTCCTCCCAAAAAGGATGGATTTTATTTATTGTTTTCCTTATAATATTTTTATTTAAAAAATCTCTTGCAAAACTGGAAAAAGAAGACCAAGTTCTTTGTTAGATAGAGACAATTTTTGGAAAGTATTTTTAATAGTCAAGCACTGAAATCTTTTCCTCTGAGATGGGCAACACAAAGATGCCCAGTACCAGTGCTTATAGTCAGCGTTGCCAAGGACACCTAAAACAATATGGCAAGGTGAGGGAAGAAATTACAGACATGAGAATTGAGAAAAGAGAAACAATATAAGATATCAAATTTATGGGATACAGCTGATTCTGTATTTAAGGTGAAATTCAGAGCATTAAATTTTATATTGGAAAGTAAATGAATGCTCTAAACTTTACTTTTAAACACTAAATGGGCGAATTATACACAAAGCAACAGAAAAGGAAGTAATCAGGATATAGCAAATTAATAAATAAGATAAAACCAAAAATACATATGAGTTGAAAACGGGCAAGTGGTAAAGTAGGAAAGCAAAAATTTGTTCTTTGCAAATATTAATAGTTACGCAGATATCTAGCAAGATTGAACAAGAATGAAATAAATGATACAAATTTCCAATATTAGAAATGGAAGACGTATAATACTAAAATTTCAGAGGCATTAAAATGACAAAAAAGCAATTTATACACCAGTAAATGATAAATACAACTAAATGAAATGAACAAAATTCTTGAAAACATAGCAAAAAGATTATCTTAATATAATATAGTTATAATAGACATAAATATTTATAGTTATAAAGTTATAATACATAGTTTATATATTATAAGTATATTATATACAAATGTATATATATGTTAATAATATATATTAACTTTATAATATAACGTTAATAGTTATAAAAACATTTGGGAAATCGAATTTATCAATACCCTCTCAGAATGAAGCACCAGCTCCAGATAATAGAAAAGTAAAGAAATTTTTTCTATTCATTTTATGAGAATGGTAAAGTTCTAATATTTATATGTGATAAGAAAATAGTATTACTGCACAATATTTATTATGAAAATAAGTGCAAACATCCTTAGTAAAGTATTAAGGGAAAATGTAACAATATATGAAAAACATAACAGCTTGGTTCATAATTTGAAATTCAATTCATGTAATATGCCATATTAACAGAATATTGGAAATAAACTGGATGTATCAATAGACACAGGACAACCATTTCAGAAAATTAAAAAAGAAAGTGCATTACCTAAAAAATAAATTGTGAAATAGGAATAAAAACACACTCCCTCAGTGTGATAAGTGTCACTTACAAAACCTGCAGTTGACCTCATACTTAATGGTGTAAAGTTGAACAATTTCTCTCTAAAAGTGGAAATCAAGTGTGAATCTCTCCTTTTTCAGTTTCTGTTTAATATTTTCCTGGAGGTCTAACCTATTAAAATGGGCAAGGAGAAAGAGATAAAATGGATAAGTTTTGGAAATAAACTATTTTAAATATTTCTATTCCTAGACCTAGCCCTAGCATGGTTTACTATGCAGAAAACCCTAAGGAATATTTTAAAAGTTATAATTATTTAATGAATTGAGCAATGTAGCAGAATACAAATCCGATACACAAAAATCAATTCCATTTTATCTATGCAGTAACAAACAAGATATGTTTAAAACTCTATTTGCAATAGGTCAAAAAACCCTAAAATGCTTAGGAATGAATTTAATGCAGGATACGTAACACTTATGCACAAAGAACTAGAAAATATTTCCAAGAGACCAGAGAGGAACTAAATATTGTAAGATATCATTTCTCCTCAAATTAATCTACACATCCAACACAATCCAAAGTAGGGCTGGGTTTTTTTTTAATGTTTTTTTTTTTTTTTAATTTATTTTGAGAAGGAAACACAAAAGCATCAGTGCACAAGCCAGGGAGGGGCAGAGAGGGAGGGAGAGACAGAATCCCAAGCAGGCTCCCAGCTGTCAACACAGAGCCCAACACAGGGCTAGATCTCCCAAACCCAACTGCAAGAACATGACCTGACCCGAAAGCAGGAGACGAAAGTTGAACCTACTGAGATACCCAGGCACCCCCACAGCAGGATTTTAAATAGAAATTGGTAAGCAGATTCTAAAATTTATACCAAAAGCTAGAGTACCAGCAATAACTAAAATGTTTGAAAAAGAGCAAGAGTTACTTTAAACCTTACTTTGCTTAATGATTTTAAAAATTAATATAAAGTCACAGCAACCGACCTCCAGCTATGAACAATGGAGACCATCATAAAATAGACACACACTTATTTTTTTTTTAATTTTTAAACGTTTACTTATTTTTGAGACAGAGAGAGACAGAGCATGAATGGGGGAGGGTCAGAGAGAGAGGGAGACACAGAATCCGAAACAGGCTCCAGGCTCTGAGCTGTCAGCACAGAGCCCCACGGACCGCGAGATCACGACCTGAGCTGAAGTCGGACGCTTAACCGACTGAGCCACCCAGGCGCCCCTAGACACACACTTATATGGCATTCTATTTTGAGCCAAAGGAAATTAATAGGAAAAAGAAAAACTTTCCAACACCTGGTGCTGGAAAAATTGTTTCCATAAAGGGAAAAATAAATTTGAATCCCTACCTCATGTGATACATAAAAATGAAAATTGTGAACATTTTAATATCTCCTTTGTATCAGATATTTAGTTCCTTTAGATCTACTACTTAGTGCCTTTTAACCTGCTGTAATTTATTTGATGCCCTGAGTTTATGAAAATACATGCTATGTGTAACAATTTTAATGCATCTCTTGGCACAGTAAACTCCAAGAAAGTTCGAAACATGAAAAATAATTAATTTATGCAACTAATATAAAGATGTATTGGCTTCTTAGCCTTATTTGACATACTGGGAATAGTCCCTGGCCTCATGAAGATTTAATTCTGACAAGAGTACATAAACACAAATACATAAACAACAAGACATTAAAATAAAAAATAAACATTTTATTTGAAAGAATGATAGAGAACATGAAGTCTAGTAAAGGCTTGTAAGAAAAGAGAGTGATGTGGATGGAGAGTGGCATTGCTATTTCTGTTAACTGTTCAGGGGAGATGTCTTTGTTAAGATTATTTTTGAACAGAGACTTGACTGAAAGAGGAGATTATGATGATATCTGTAAGAGAGAAGATTCACAGTCTAAATGAACAGTAAGTGTCATGCCCCAGAGGATGAGAACAATTTTTGTATTTTGGGAACTAGAAAAAGATCATCTATCCTTGTATGGGGAAGATTGGTAAGAGATAAGGCAGAGAGATTGTGAAAATAAGATCTTGTAGCCTTTTAAGTCATATTAGGGTTTTAGATTTGATTCTGAGAGAGATGGCATTTTTTTTTTGAGCAGAGAATTGACATGATTTGACATCTGTATTAAAAATAAATGTGACAGCTGTAAAGAGAATTTGTAAAAAAAAATTTGACAGCACAAAGAGACTGTATGAGACAAACGAGAAAATAGGAAGATTAATTAGAAGGTTAGTGATGAGTCCAGGTAAGATATTTGGGTGGCCTAGACTAAAATGTCAGAAGCAAAAATGTTGTAATTTACATATTATGTCCAAATATATTTTTGGAAATGACATGGAATACATTTAAATAGCGAATTCATTTTTAATTGTAATACATTTTGTTGAGTGTTTACATTAGCAGATTACAAGGAAAAGCTGTGGAGCAAGAATCAGTATTTACAAAATTAATATAATTTACTTTTCCACTAAAAGTATCCAAATACAGAATATGATTTTGTTTGAACAGATACGCTTTCAAAAGTACCTACCCTTGGGGCGCCTGGGTGGCTCAGTTGGTTAAGTGTCCGACTTCAGCTCAGGTCATGATCTCATGGTCCGTGAGTTCAAGCCCCGTGTGGGGCTCTGTTCTGAAAGCTCAGAGCCTGGAGCCTGTTTCAGATTCTGTGTCTCCCTCTCTCTCTCTGCCCATCCCCTATTCATGCTCTGTCCCACTCTGTCTCAAAAACAAATAAATGTTAAAAAATTTTTTTTAAAAAGTACTTATTCTTTTGATACAGTGTCTAAAATGAATGAATGAATAATTCCCTCACTCTTCAGTGAAGCATATGATGAAATATCTGATGTAACTTTAGTAACTCCCTTTTAAAATAAGCTGAGTTATTTTACCTAAAGTAACAAAATATTGTTCCCTCAATTTAGCCACAAAATTGTGAAGGACTTTTAGGAGAATGGTTTCCATTTCTTAGGAAACCAACTGAATTGTTTACTCATCTCTTGCTGATATTGACATAGTGACGGTCATGCCTTTCTTAGCAAATACAATTTATTTAGTTTGAAACATTTAGTTTGAAACATTCAGTGTTTTTTCCCCCCCCCCCCCCCGCCGCTTCATTGACAAGGTCACTCTGATCCAAACTAACCCTTCTGTTGGAAGTAATCTTTATAAAACTTCTTTATGGATATAAAGTTTACAAAGATCCTAAGACCATAATGATTAAAACCTTTCTATATGAATCTAAATATAAATGGTCTATTTGCCAAAGCTATATGTGAATATATGTGAATAAAGGCATATATATTTGTTAAATACAAGTAGATTATGTATTTTATTTTGTATTTGTGCTGTCATTTTATTAATAGAGTACTACGTCATTTATGCTAATAAAAGGCATTCATCCATCCTCCATTTTTTTCATGCCAGGATACATTTAAATAGCATATGTATTAATGTACATATATTCTATTCTAATTTTACATTTGGATCCTTAGAGTAAAATAAGTTTCACAATAATGCTTAAACACACCAAGATATTGATTGTATTTATTGTGGTTTAATTTGGATATTTTGTGTACATTTGGAGATTTCATCAAAATATGAAATCTTCAGTGACAACCTGAGGAGAGTACACATTACACAAGATCAAAATCTGTTTCTACTTATCCATCAAGTACCTACTGAGTGTCTCCCCACTTAGGTCTTAGCTCACAACCTTTACCATCAAAGTGTCCTTGGTCACATGGAATTTACATCACCTTTGAATTATTCATCCAGATGGCTTTAATATATATGATACTTTTTATTTTAGCTATAGAGTTGCCTAAATATTGTACTTTTTTTCTGGGATATATACATATACATATATATATGTATATATATGCATATGTATATGTATATATATGCTAACTACATTCACATGGGGAATATGCATTCCGTTTTAATAAATATAATTTAATTTGCCTGCTATATCAATATGGTAAGTAATGTCATTGATCCCTTCTTAAAAATATATATATTCTGTGGTTTGGACCATTACTCTCTTGTCTCAGACCACACTTCTTTGTTCCCCTTTACAGAGAAACACATTTCCTCAGAAGAGTTATTTACACTCAGTTCTCCAATTCTTCATCTCCCGGCTTTTCTTCAAGCCATTCCAATTAGGCCTTCTCTCCTAAAACTCAAACAAAACTTCTCATCAATCTGGCTCCAATGAGGAAGTAAAAAATCACAATAATTTGAACAGGGAAAGTTTAACTTTGAAAACATTATTATTTTTTAAAGTTATTTTTAAGTTTATTTATTAATTTTGAGAAAGAAAGAGAGTGAGTCGGGGAGGGGCAGAGAGCAAGAGAGAGAGAGAGAGAAAATCCCAAGCATGCAGCCTGTCATTGTGGGGCTTGATCTCAAAAACCATGAGATCATGACCTGACCCTAAATCAAGAGTCAGATACTCAACCGACTGAGCCACTCAGGTGCCCTAACATTGAAAAATTATTAACTGTAGCTGTGGGTTGAAGTAACAGGGTCTCCTAGGGCTGAGATAGGGGGCCAAAGATACCCTCCGCCAGCCCAACCTCAGTACTGAGAAGTTACCTTCTTGGAGAGAGCAGGACCTTGGCTCACTGGAGGTCAGAGGATTTGCTGTGAGGCTGTACTGGCAGAATGTGCCGGAATTCTGCCTTTAGGAGTTTGCTGGAAGTAGGCTCTCCAGGGTGTTTTGTTCTTTCCTTTGGAACAGATTGCTCATTTTGCTTGACTCTCTGTATTTGTTTCTTGAAGCAAATGAAACAGCAGCCTCTCCCCGTCTTAAAGGAGTGGTTTTGTGCCCTAGCTCTTGGTTGTCTCTTGAACTTTTGTGGCTGTCTAAGATTACTGATTTAATCTGGACAGGTCCCTATTGTTGAGGGCGAGCCAAGACTCACCAATGTTCAGAGGGAGTGACCTCGGGCAACAACTGGTTTCAGGCTGTGGGAGCCTGCCTGGCTTTCTTTCTGGTTGTTATAGTTTTCTGGACCTAGAAACACAAGCTCCTCTGGCCACCAGGGCCAGGCAATCAAGAGGTGCCTCCTGTGTGGACTGCACTCACCAACCTGTATAAGCAAGGTTGAGGGCGACCTCTAGGGTGGGGCACAGTCCCAGCTTTAATGAAACGGAAGAGCGCTGAGCTGGGAATCTTGTAGCATCTGGATGCACCTGCCTGCTGTAGAACGGTAGAGTGAGATTTCTTGCCCTGTCCCTCTCGCCAGCACCTCTGTCCCCAAAGAAAGGCCCAACTATTCCCATCCCTCCAGTAGATTCTTTAAGATTAGCCGATGAGGGGCGCCTGGGTGGCTCAGTCAGTTAAGTGACTGACTTTGGCCCAGGTCATGATCTCGCAGTTCCTGGGCACTTCGGCCTCTGTGCTGACAGCTCAGAGCTGGAGCCTGCTTCAGATTCTGTGCCTCCCTTTCTCTCTGCCCCTCATCTGCTTGTTCTCTCTCTCTCTCTCTCTCTCTCAAAAATAAATACATCATGAAAATTTTTTAAAAAGATTAGCATATGAAACTCATTTGTATATAATCCAGTCACCTTTCCAATTGCTGCTGCCTCTGTCTTGGGTCCTGTGACAACTGCATCCAGGCACCAGCTCCTCAAAAGGAGTGTCTCAGATTTCTGCAGCCCATTGGTTGTAAAGCCCATTGGTTTCCAAAGCCAGAGATTTGGAGGACCTTTTCTTTCCAGGGCAGGTCCCAAGGGTTTAGATGCCCCAAATCCCTCACACCTCAGGGAGAGACTCTGGACCCTTGAGATCCATGTCTCAAGGATCTCCTACCTTGGTGAAATCATGTCTCTGCCTCTCCTACCATCTAGAGAGGTAGATGGAGAGAGCTGTGGAGCTCTCTTTTATATCCTTTGCTGTGGAGAGAGCTGTTCAGTTAGTTTTTAATTCTTTTTTTCAGTGGAATTTTTTCTATACGTAGCTATGAATTTGGTTTCTTTGTGGGAGGAGGTGAGTGCAGGGCCTTCCTACACTGCCATCTTAAACCTCTTCTATTAATTTTTATTTTAACATGTTCACCATGACCAAGATATAATCCAGATTTTTCTAAGCATCACTCATTATAAATATTATTACAATAAACACCTCTGTACATATATCACTGTGGGTAATTAAGCATACTTCTGACAGACAACTTCCCAGAACAGGAATTGCTGATCCAAAGTAAATGAGCATGTTAAAATATGTTCATTACTTCCAAACTGCTCTCAGATATGCTATAAATTCATACTTCCATTAATTTTATACCAGTCCCAATTTGCCCACGCCCACACAATTGGACACTATCAATTCAATTATCCTTATCTATGTGATAGGCAATAAAAAGCATCTCATTGCTTCTTCAACCTGAATTTCCTGATTACTATGTTTCCAAATATTCTCTATCATATTTATGTAGTATATATTCACTTTTTTCTTGTGAACTCTACTTTCAATATCACTTAATCACCACAAATTCAAATGGAATGTGTAAGGAAGCAAAGTTTATTTAATATAAAGTTATCTTCTCTTTGTCTAGCTATTTTAATTAGAAGAGGACAAATCACAAATTTACCAGAACAGTACAATAATGTCTCTTTCATGATAGTAATACAATGCGACTGGAATCACACTCATAAATATCTCCCATGACAAAACAAATGCCTTATGTACAACACTCATTCATTTTGCATTGACAAATCCTTTTTTTTTTTTTACTAGCTACATATGGTCAATTTCTCTTTTTTTATGTTGTATCTTTTTCAATTGCACCTAGGAGTCATTTTAATATAGATAATTGAATTGCAGTTAATTCTCCATCTGGTGTTCCAGATTGGTTACTTACTACTGCTGATTTGAGGCTGATATTTTTCATTTATATTACTTGATCATTTTATTCACTGTCACATATCTAACAGTATGTGACATTTATAAAGCATATCATATGAAAATAATTTAAAATTCCCAAAGTACAATTCCATTTGGAGCACTGGGAAGTCTTACACAAGACCTTGTATGATTCAGGTTTCAGCTAAATTGCTATAACTTATAAATCATTTGTGAAATACAATTGTAAAAGAACTGTATAAATAGGAAGATGTTTGGACACTAGCAAGTGACCTATTATTTTTAGTATACTACTTTAATATATAGAATACCCTGTCAATACAGCAAACTTTAATAAATTGGATTATCATTTGATGATTTAGAAATCTTGATATTATTTTATCAGAAACTAGAAATTTGAAAATATTGCATCATCAGAAATATACTTAGTATTGTGGATGCAACTCTTCTATGCATAAATCATTTTTAGTGTCCGAATCACAGTTTTAAAGCACTTTGACTTGGTTAGATTCTGTTAGGAAAGGAAGGGATCCTGTGGTTGGTAAAAAAATTGCTTTGAATAAAGAGAAGGTTAACTTATTACTGGGACATTTAATAAGAGGGAAATTAGATACTCTTCAAATTGCATTTTGATAACCATATCCCCATTTTAATGTTTCTATGAGTGCTAAATCAGATAATTCATTAAAAATAAATTAAATTCAACATGTGTTTGTTATCTTATTCCCTGCGTTATCATTCCCATTTCAGGGTTTATGAATCAGGTCTCAAATGTGGGTCCCAATGTGGGTCACGAGGCTCAAACCCAGGAACTGTGAGATCAAGACCTGAGCCAAAGTCGGAGGCTTAACCGACTGAGCCACCCAGGCGCCCCATAGATTCAATATATTTCAAAATCACCAAGAACCTATGTTCTTCCTTCTAAAGACAGCTCTGTAAATTGTGTCAGATAATGGACAGTAAGCACCATCTGATCCAGTTTTCTGATTTCCCAGCAAAGAAAACTGAGTCACAGAGGGCTTAATGGACGAGCTCATCGGCAGGCATTAGGTTTTGACCAGGTCACAAATACTGATGATAACCTTGTGTTACGTTTTGAGATGTATTGATACTTTAAATACAAAAAGGGTTGGGGCGCCTGGGTGGCGCAGTCGGTTAAGCGTCCGACTTCAGCCAGGTCACGATCTCGCGGTCCGTGAGTTCGAGCCCCGCGTCAGGCTCTGGGCTGATGGCTCGGAGCCTGGAGCCTGTTTCCGATTCTGTGTCTCCCTCTCTCTCTGCCCCTCCCCCCTTCATGCTCTGTCTCTCTCTGTCCCAAAAATAAATAAACGTTGAAAAAAAAATACAAAAAGGGCTATTTGATAGTAGCTGAGTACATAGTGTTTGAGCAAAATACATTAGATTTTGAAATACTGAGGAAGATGATTAATTTTTTTAATGTATGGGAAATATTACATATCACCTTTGCCCAATTTGAAAATGTATTCATATTTGTTTCCTTCACTATCTGCATTAACTCATAAAAAAGAGCCAGTTCCTCCTGATTGTTTAAATTTTAATAAAAAGCCTTTGAACATCTTTATACTATCTCATATGTTATAACAAGCATCTCTGAACCAGTTTCCTCTATACCAGGAATTCTTTTCAGCCCTTAGGAATATTGTATATATTGATTGCAACCATATATATTATATAAATTACACATGATAGTATAAACACATTATCTCTATTCAGTAATTATTTGTATTCTACATAGGATAATATAAGCACATTATTTCTATTCACTATTTATTATTATTGCCACAGATTTCCCAGGTACAAGTTAGCTGTGCTGTGTACCCGAGTGACATATTGTTTCCTGGTAAACAGCTTCGTGTGGAAAATCGCAAGATCTAGTGAGACAATCAAGATACTGCATCAGATTTTGAAAAAATTTCACTTGTTTTATTATTTATTTGTTTACTTTTTAAATTTTTTAAATGTTTACTCATTTCTGAAAGAGAGAGAGGCAGAGCATGAGCGAGGGAAGGGCAGAGAAAGGAGACACAGAATCTGAAGCAGGTTCCAGGCTCTGAGCTGTCAGCACAGAGCCCGACGCAGGACTTGAACCCACGAACTGCAAGATCATGACCTGAGCCAAAGTCAGATGCTCAACCGACTGAGCTACCCAGGTGCTCCTCCTGTTTTAATTATATAAACCAGATATGTAAATTGTGTGTGTTTACAGAATTCTAAAAACCTAATGTCTTAATTATCCACTAGAAGCTCCTTTTAGTATAGCTTGAAATTTATGTCCGCTATACACTGGCAGAAACATAAAATCCTTCTCTTGGAATCAAAGTACTAATTAGAAAGAAATCCTGAAGCCTTAGAGATTTCCTGTTACCTAATTATTAAATGCAGTTTTGAATGTCTATATGATGCTAGGGAACTAGGATTTTTTTACAAAATCTTGCTTTCCCTTCAAAATTGTTGTATTCAGCAAAATTATTGTTTTACTATAATGTTTTTTGTATAAATGACATAGAAAATCAAGTGCATATTTATCTAATTTCTAATATTTTGGTCTTGAAGTTATTTGATAAGTCCAGCAATAATGTCTGCGTCATCATAGTGTAACATATGAAATATCTAAACTTACATGTATTTCCTTATTTTATTATTTTAATTTTCATTTGCTAAAATAAATTATATGAATAATTTACACTTCCATTTTTCATCTGAAAGCATTTTGGTAGCCAAGAAACACACTAATAAAGCAGCACAAACGTTCAAATACACACACACACATGCACACAAATGTTCAAGTACTATAAAAAATTTGCTAAATCAAATATCATAAACTGAAGCAAATTATCAGGGGCTTTACTTTTCCAAAGAATATTTTCTGATAGTCTCTACCTAGGACCGGAAACAAGACTTACGGTAAAAACTGACATATGTCATCACTATATATCTTTAAAGGAGGCTTTATCCATTGATTTTGGAAATAATAACATATTTCTGACATTTGAGGTACTAATACTTTTCCCTTTTAAGCCAATTTTTTCTTCATGAATCCTTCAAGTTTCCCATTTTCTTTCTTTTTTTTTTAATGTTTACTTTTGAGAGAGAGAGAGCACACAAGGAGGGATGAGCAGAGAGAGAGAGGGAGACAGAGGATCCAAAGCAGGCTCTGGGCTGAAGCAGAGAGCTTGATGTGGGGCTTGAACTTGCAGACCTCGAAATCATGACCTGAACTGAAGTTGGATGCTCAACCACCTAAGCCACTCAGGCGCCCCCCTCCCCATTTTCTACCTTGCTTCCCCAAATTCTCTCTCAAGGCTTGAGACTTACAGGTATGAATCCACCAGATGAGGTCATAAAAGCACATACATATCTACAGTCACAAACGATAAAGCCATAGAAAATAGTTACAAATTAGAGAAATAACATGTGAATTAATTGCTCAAAAATAAAGAGAGATGTTTTTGGAAATGTGACATCAAGAGCTACATTACGTCTACACTGCGGCCATACCTGCCCTTCACTCTGACCTGCTCCTACTTCTTTTACTTTGCTAGTTAACATGCATCCCTTTTTCTTAAATACATACATAATTCAGTTTTACGTTGTATAAGATCTTTCTCTTTAGTCAAAATTCGAAAGAATATATTTAAAATATACGAGATTATCAGCCAAATTAATGTTTTGCTAAAACTCAGACTGGCATACCTTGGAACAATTGCAGATTTGTACTGTGGCAATTTGTACTATGATGGATGGACCCACAGTTTCTAAAATTGTATCCTCATGTTAGCCAGGGGCCACAGGGAGGATATGCATAACATTTGAAATGTGGCACTGAAGCATCAGAAATATTCTTTTTGCCCCAGGGAGTTCGGTGCAGAGCCATGTACTATAGAAGGTCACGTTCTTTTCTTCGATTTTTATGGCTTCTCTTGCAGGCATGAGCAGCAGGCAGACCTCCGGCTCCACCAGCTCCTGCTGGAGTTTCTATTATCTTCTTCCATTTCTGGGACAGATACATGTTTAGTTTTATGGCAAATGCCACCAGGTTCTCCTGTACATCACACATCTTTGAAGTTGGAGGCTTGGAGGGAGCGAGTGACCAAAATGGGTTTCAGGTCATTCTCATGAGATCCATTTTTGTTTGCCCTCCAACAGTCTTTCCACATCCACTATTTGCCGCACTGACTCAGGCCCGGAACCGAATGCAAAAGTAATAGCTGCAAGTACACTGATTAATCATCTCCTACAATTACGTGAAATCCAACCCTTAAATACACATACACACACGCACACACGTTTCTATCTATCGATCATCATCGATGAAGTGTTTCAATCTCTGATTGAACTTGAAGTGATATTGTGGTCTCATAATAACAGAATAAAAATTCCAAACTTTGTCCAGATGCCTTCTAAAAGATACCAGAGACTAAAGGAGACATTTCCACCATTATTGACGGAGCTACCATTTTGATATTAGGACCTATTAGGATTAAGATATATACTCTTGAATTGGGATGATATCATGTGTAGTAGATGCTATCGATGCCCCATCCAATTCCATCAGGTGACTGCTGTACTTTCCAGCATGGATCACCCATTTTCACGGTACCTTGCATCTAACATGCACAATATTTTTTTCTGAAGAATGATTAGGACTATTGGGGCTGTGCTACATGTATGCCCAAAGACATGAAATTATCTAAAGGTTTGCAATCCACTCTATCTACTCAAACCCAGCTGTGAATGGGTATAAAACCCAGCTGTTTTCCCTCAAGACATGCCAAATTTTGAGATCTAATTTATGCTCCCGACCTGCATTCACTTCTTCTCATGATATTAGGTTGTAGATGGACTGTGCCTGAATTTTTATTCTTGTTTATATTCTTCCCTGTCCATCTTCCCATGCTACTTTAATAACCTTTTTACAGAAAAGTTTTTCTTTTTTTTTTCTTTTTCTTTTCTTTTTCTTTTAGAGAGAGAGCACAGGCAAGCAGGGGAGAGGGACAGAGTGAGAGAGAGAAAGAGAGAGAAAGAATCCCCAATAGACTCCACGTTCTCCATGGAGCCAGATGCAGGGCTTGATTCTATGACCCTCAATCCCATGACCTTGGGATCGTGACCTGAGCCAAAATCAAGAATCCAACGCTCAACCAACTGAGCCTGTAGGCACCTGGAAAAGTTTCTTAATAAATTAGTTGTACATGAATTCTCATTCTCGGATCAAATTTTAGTGAATCCAACTTAAGATAGCATGCAATGAACAAATAAAGAGTGGATGTTCATTCTCAAAGAACACATGAAAACAGGCCATTGTAGTAAATGAGACTTCAATTGCAATTAATGGATTTTCTTAGTTTAATAAGAATTCTGGAAAGCAACACATACTTACCTATATTTCTTTTAGGAAACATTTGAGAAGTGTCTCCCTTAAAAACAAAATGGAATATAACCCAGAAAAAACATCTTCAAAAAATCAGTGACATTTAAAAAATAAAGTTTTTCATTATAGTACATTAGTTAATTAAACCATATCACTATACTATAATATATTGTCAATGACAATTAATGGCTTTGACTCAAAAGTTATTTAGTGAATGCCATATGCAAAATACATGTCCAGTTGTCTAGGATATAATTGCAGCTTGTGCTCCTTTTTAAATCTTATTCTCATAAGAGGCAAAATGTATTTTACACTTGCAAATGTAGAATTAATCTCTTAATCAAATATTAAATCCATAGGATTTATTTTCTTTTGTCAGTCATGTGTGCTATAATTTGATAACATAGTGACATAATGTACCCAGACAGCTTTGAATTTCTGTAAACCTACATATATTTATTTTCATGTTTTTAAAGTTGCTTATTTGCAAGTAACAATTTGATTAAAATTTTCCTCCTCATTTTTAATGGATCGATGTACTTAATTATTAATGTTTTTACATGTAGTATACCTGTAAAAGCTTTTTTTTATTATGTGATTCCTAGCTCATTTGAAATGTAAACGTGATTCAGTCTTTCAAGGGACAAGAGATGAGATGACAGCTGATCAATAATTAGACTTTGTCCTTAAGTCGTTCAACTGTCAAGGATAAAACATGTCAATCAGTGAGAACAAATGCACCATCAGTTATAATTACCTCAGCAAAAAAAGTCACGAGTGTCCCATCACTTCCCAAATATTAAGGCTAAGTAAGAATTAGTACCGTTGAGTGTACAGTTTCATTGTCCTATATTTTACTTTAATTAGCCAAAAGAAATATTGAGTTAATTCTACCTCTCGGACCTATCCATTGATTTTTATGGAAGCATTTTCTTGTCCTTGACTTAGTAGTCAAGAGATTTTTAGCCTTTAATTATATCCGTAGATTAAAAAGCATATACCAATCTATTCCATGGAATGATGTGATTAAGAATGGTTATTGAGGTTGGAATTGGAAAACGCTGCCACTATTTGTAGGACCTTGGGTAAATTACTCAGTTTTCTAAACCTCAGTTTTTACATTTCTACCATGAGCATTAATAATTCAAGATGCAAGGTTTGTTTAGAAATATAAAGGCAATGTATATGCCAAAGCATCTAACACAGGTGCCATTCAGAGGTGGAAAAACAAATGTTTGAGTAAATGAACATTTCCTATTGATGTATAGCTAACATATAGTATTAAATTAGTGTCAGATGGACAATATAAAGATTCAACAATTCTATACATTACTCAATGCTCATCACAGTAACTGCACCCCCAATCCCTTCATGCATTTCACCCATCCCCTGACCCACCTGCCCTCTGGCAACCACTAGTTTGTTTTCTGTATTTAAGAGGTCGGGCAGTGCTGGGTGGCTCAGTCGGTTGGTTGAGTGTCCAACTTGGGCTTGGGTTATCATTTCTCAGATTGTGAGTTCGAGCCTTGTATCAGGCTCTACACTGGTGGTGTGGAGCCTTCTTGGAATTCTCTCTCTCCCTCTTTCTCTTTGCCCCTTCCTCACTTGTATTCTCTCTCTCTCTCAAAATAAATAAATACACTTAAAAAAAGAGGTTTTTGTCTGTTTCTTTTTTTCTTGGCTTGTTCATTTGTTTTATTTATTTTTTAAAGTGCATTTATTTGGGGAACCTGTGTAGCTCAGTCAGCTGGTCGTCCATCTTCAGCTTGGGTCATGATCTCACAGTCGTGAGTTCGAGCCCCACGTCAGGCTCTGTGCTGACAGCTCAGAGCCTGGAGCCTGCTTCGGATTCTGTGTCTCCCTCTCTCTCTGCTCCTCCCCTTCTCACACTCTGTCTCTCTCTCACTCTTAAAAATAAATAAAAAAACATTAAAAATTTTAAAATAAACAAATAAATAAAATAAAGTGCATTTATTTATTTTGAGAGAGAGAAAGAACACGTGAGCCAGGGTGGGACAGAGAGCAAGGAAGAGAGATTCCCAAGCAGGGTCCACACTCTCAGAGTGGAGCCCAATGCAGGTCTTGAACTCAGGAAACATAAGATCATAACCCAAGTCAAAACCAAGAGTCAGATGCTTAACCGACTGAGCCATGCAGGTGCCCCAGTTTGTTCATTTGTTTTAAACATATGGTGTTTTATAATTAGTTTAATCCATTCTTTCTGTAAGTATTAACCTGTATGTTCATGATTCAATGGACCAAAAACAAAACTAAGTAAAAACTAGTCATTTTATACTACAAAGTTTACATAAACAGACACACACACATGCATGCACATACACATAGTAAGTATGGGAATTTCAGTAAATAATGGAATAGTAAATCATTTTTTCTTCTGGACGGTAAACCAAATCTTTTATTAATACCATAACTATTGTGACCTTAAGTCTATGTTTACTTAATAAACTTTAAGTCTTTTAGTTTTTGTATTTTGCGTTTCTTTACTTGTTTGGTTTTTTGGCATTCCTGATACCATATACATTTAAACAATTTTCTTAATTAAAATATTTCTTTTTTATAAACATTTCAAGGTAGACACATCAATCTACACGCAAACACAAACTTGAAGTAACTCATTGGGCAATTGAAGTAACTAACTTTGAGCTATGTAATTCATCCTGTCAAATGCCAGGCACTCAGTTCCCCATGGGCCTGTAGCCTAAGGTTATGAGAATGCGAGGTTTTGAGTATCATCAGGAGCCAGAGGATTACAGAAATAGCCAGGCATTTTCTGCCTTTGCTTCCAGAGAGCCCACATCTACGGTTCCTGTCACAAGGCAAATTTTAGTGACCACTGGAGCCTTTCTAATGGAAATCCAGTGACCTTGAGCATAGGCAGTTTGGCAACATTAGTATTTGTTCAGAAAGATCTTTGAGTAATTTTGAAGTGACTCAAAACCCTGTAACTTGAAGCCAATTTTCATTCATGTGTCAAAAGACAGCAATTAAAAGTTAATGAAAGGAAACAATGTATCAGTCACTGTGGAAGATTGGGAAAGCATGTATTTTTTTGATACAGATGAAATGAAGAGTTAAACCCATGGAGGAAAAAAAAAGAAGATGAGGAAGGAGACTGATATTTGTGCCAAATAGAAATTACATAACATCACCTGGATAGAGGTGTCTGCTTTTTTCCTGCTGTTCCTTAGAAATCAACTTACTAGAATTTTCGTTGTCTGCAGTGACACAGCCAGGACTGTGGTAGGAGCACACCCAAACTAATCTTAGAGGTAAATAGAGTTACTATTCTAGACATTATATATGTATATATATATATATATATATATATATATATATATATTT
>NW_024412440.1:6717449-7003732 GCF_014898765.1 Herpailurus yagouaroundi
ACACCCAGCTGCCTCCTTTGCTAGGACATCTTGATTTCTATCCCACCCCTTGACTCCTGTGTTTCCTGTGACTTCCATGGATTCTATGTGAATGAAATAAAAACAGATGGCAATTTGCACTATAAGAACTTTAAAAACCAAACAGAACGAAAGGGTATTCCATAACCCCAAGTTTGCAGGCATCATGCAAAATTTCAAAACATGTTTATTTTATATTTTTAGAAGTTTACTTATTTATTTTGAGAGAAGAGAGAGCACAGGCAAGGGAGGGGTTGAGAGAGATAGGGAGAGAGAGAATCCCGAGCAGGATCTAAGCAGTTAGCAAAAAGCCCCACGCGGAGCTGGAACTCACGAACTGTGAGACCATGACCTGAGCCGAGATCAAGAGTTGAGTGCTTAATGAACTAAGCCACCCAGGTTCCCCTCCAGACATGTTTAGAGTAAATTTTGACAGCATTTACATGTTTCTTTTCTGCCTCTTTTTTATATCAAATTGTTTATAAATATTTATATAGTTATTTATAAACATGAAATAGTTTATGTCTCTCCCACCACTATGAAAGCTCACACCTCTCTCTCTCTCTCTTTTTTAATTCAAGTTAGTTAACATACAGTGTAGTATTGGTTTCAGGAGTAGATTCATCTACACATATCAATAACACCCAGTGCTTGTCCCAGCAAGTGATCTCCTTAATGCCTAACACCCGCTTAGCCCATCCCCCAACCACCTCCCCTCCAGCAACCCTCAGTTTGTTCTCTGTATTTAAGAGTCTCAAATGTCCATTGACCGATGAATAGATAAAGAAGATGTGGTATATATACACAATGGAATATTACCCAGTGATCAAAAAGAATGAAATCTTGCCATTTGCAACAACATGGAGGGAGCTAGAATGCATTATGCTAAGCAAAATTGGTCAGTCAGAGAAAGACAAATATCATATGATTTCACTCATACGTGGAATTTAAGGAGCCCACATCTCTTAATAAGCAATGGTGAGGTTTTCTAGGAGATAATTGAGGAGCTTAGAACTAGATGTTTTTGTTTTTGTTTTTGCTTTCTGTTGACAAACATTTGTACTAAATATTTTATTTTCATGTAGATTCTTAGAGTCATAGTATGTAGTTCTACCCCAGTAGCGCTAGATAATTCCCTAATGGACGTCTACCCCAAAATCATGGCACCCACGGATATATACAGCTTAGATAGCATATACACCTGCCCAATTCCCAGGCGTGGTTAGAAACCTATACTTAAGTGCATTCTGCTTAACATTTCAAACAGGGGAAATAATAATTATAGTGTCTATATATATCCTAAAACTAAATAAAAATACATGAAATGTCTTGGATGGACAATAATCATAACCAAAACTTTTCAAAGAAAGAGAACAAGGAATTATCCAAATAAAAGAGAAAAAAAGGATTAGAGAACAAAGAACAGACTAACTGGTTACATATGTCTTTACTTAAATTATTCTAATGGATTTCCCTACTTTACCATTGAGGATTTAACTATTTAAATCCTAAGAAATTGGAGGAATATGAAAGTATTTGGCCAACTCTTATTTTCCCTGTACAAAACATAATTCTGCAAAGCCAGAAGAAAGAGCAACATTACAGGGCCACGTTCAATAATATTTTACTTTCATGGTAAGAAGGCTGAGGCAGAACTTTATTGGACTGGTAGGTATATTTTCACCAAGCAATCTTACAGACCGTTCCCCTGCATGCTGACACAGATGAGGCACTATTTCCAGAAAAATGAAGCCATAAGATAACACAAGTGCCATTACTTTCTTTTTTTTTCCCGTGGACACATCTTAATAAAGCTACTGTCAGCTATACTACACACATCTTAGCTAAACATATTTCAAAATTGGTGATCTAGCAAAGCTTTGCGCAATCTTCTGTATTGCCAGTATTGCGGATTCATTCTTGCAGTATATTACTTATCACTTCAATCTAAGTGCTGGATACATTTTCTAGCATGCATTGACATTATCCTCTTACATAAATTCTTATGGGATAAACTGATAATTTAGAGCCTGTGACTGTGCAAAGCCAAAGCTTCCTGCCCGGGTGAAAGAAGCAGAATATGCAGTTATATGGGTGGTAAAACAACTCAATACAATTTTTTTTTTTTAAAGGAAATTTATTTTATTTTGTTATTATTTTTTTTTTCAACGTTTATTTATTTTTGGGACAGAGAGAGACAGAGCATGAACGAGGGAGGGGCAGAGAGAGAGGGAGACTCAGAATCGGAAACAGGCTCCAGGCTCTGAGCCATCAGCCCAGAGCCTGACGCGGGGCTCGAACTCACGGACCGCGAGATCGCGACCTGGCTGAAGTCAGACGCTTAACCGACTGCGCCACCCAGGCGCCCCACAACTCAATACATCTTTACAGAAAACGTATTTTTGGGGAAAATGATATTTTTAATTAAAAATAAAATTTTGAAGTTTCCATCAAGTTTCTAAATGCTTCATCTAAACAATACATATTGCCTTAGATTTTTTTGTGTGCTTATAGTACAAATTTTAAAATAACTGTGAGGAAGGATTTATAGAGGTTATCTGAATTAAGTAAACAAACAAATATAAAATTATATTACATGTATTTTACAGGCTTATTTTTCTAGCCAGAGTAATTTTTATAACTTGGTAATTCCAAATTATTTTGCCACAATAATCAAATTTAGAAATTAATTCAGGTCACAAAGGCTCTGTAGAGGAATTTGCATAAGAATTGTTGCTAATAATGATTTAAAGTTTATTTTATACAGGGGCTCCTGAGCGGTTCAGTCGGTTAAGCATCTGACTTCGGCTCAGGTCATGATCTCACGGTTCGTGAGCAGTTCATGAGTTCGAGCCCCGTGTCGGGCTCTGGGCTGACAGCTCAGAGCCTGGAGCCCGCTTCAGATTCTGTGCCTCCCTCTGTCTGTCCTGCCACTGCTTGCACTCTTGTCTCTCTCATTGTCTTATGAATAAAGAAACATTAAAATACATATATATATATATATATATATACAAATTATTTTGACTATGGTAAAATATATGTAACATAAAATTTACAATATTAGCCATTCATAAGTACATTTATACTCATTGATTTTGTAGCCAGTCTCCAGAATGTTTTTCATCTTGCAAAACTGAAACGTTATGCCCATTAAACAATTCTCCATCTCTCTCTGTCAATAGTCTGTGGCAACAATCTTCTACGTTCTGTTCTTATGAATGTGACTGTTCTAAGTTTCTCAAAAAAGTGGAATCATGCAATATTTGTCTCTTTGTGACTGGCTTATTTCACTTGGCATAATGTTTTCAAGATTCATTCATGTTGTAGCATCTGTCAGAATTTTATTCCTTATTAAGGCTGAAATATATAAAATATATATGTATACATATATATACACATATATACACACATATATATTATACATATGCATACATATATATACACACGTACAATTTTGTGTATTCATTCATCCAATTTAGACACATATTTTTTCCAGTTTTTGGCTATTGTGAATACTGTTTCTATGAATAATGTGTGTACAAACATATCATTCAGACCCTGATTTTTATTTTTGTGGGTATATACAAAATTGTTGGATCATAACATTTAAAACTGCTGTGAAACACAATGCAAAAAGAATTAGAAGACAAAGCAGAGACTGGGAGAAAATATTTGCAAAAGACTCATCTGTTAAAGGATTGTTACCCAATGTATAAAAAAAAAATAAATAAATAAAATTCAATGATAAGAAAATAACCTGAGCGAAAAGTGGGCCAATGACCTTCATAGACACCTTGCTGAAGAAGATATACAGATGGCCAGTAAGTATATGAGAAGAAACTGCACATGATGTTATCAGAGAAATGAAAGTTTTAAAAAAAATGAGATACCACTGCATACTTTGTAAAATGGCTAAAATCTGGAACAGCCCAAACACCAAATGCTGACTAAGGTGTGAAAATTGAGCAAAAGATACGATTTTTCTAAGCCACTGCTGACTTTCTGCTCACCCATTCTGGGTATATTGCTTATATAGGTTGATATATAGGTTATATACTATAGCAACACCTAATTGCCAGTCTGACTTTGTGGACTACTATGTTGAATAAAACCACCTTTCTTTTTATTTCAGATTCCTATCAGGATCAAATTCAGTCTTACAGTCTTACAATCTTATTGTCAATACATGACCAACAAATGACATCCTACAGTTAGTTTCTCAACAGTGCTGAAACAGTCAATCTGTCACATTTTTTATAGCCTTGCTGAAGTGAGTGGCTTCCTAAGGACCTGAGTCAATTGATTGGTTTCTTGTTATAAAAAGCAAATCTAGGGGTGCTCAGGGTGGGTGGCTCAGTCGCTTGAGTGTCCCACTTTGGCTTAGGTGATGATCCCGCAGCTGGTGGGTTCCAGCCTTGTGTCGGGCTCTATACTGACAGCTCGGAGCCTGGAGCCTGCTTCAGATTCTGTGTCTCCCTCTCTCTCTGCCCCTTCCCCGCTCACACTCTGTCTTTCTTTGTCTCTCAAAAACAAATAAACATTGAAAAGATAAATAAATACATACATACATACATACGTACAAGCAAATCCATCCTAACAGGCACAGCTCTCTGAGTTCATTCTCAAAAGAAGCACAATTATATTCACTGTTATACCCCCCCTCCTCTCTCTCTCTCTATCCCTTTCTCTCTCTCACTGGATAGATACATAGATAGATATTTAGTTAGACATACATGGACATATCTAATACGCTATATTGTATACAATGTGCACGTGTGTAAACATATATGATCACCTTTTTGTTTTTTTCCAAACTTGGAGGGGCCATCACGACCGTGTGTTAGGTTTGGCTGCAGGTGCAAGGATATTAAATCCAGAACCACAGCAGTTTTAGAAAGAGTGTAGGTGAGAGTCACACACCCACACACAAACACGTTGCCTGTAAAAACACAGTTCAGTTTTGCCTCCTCATGGCCTCGTGATGGCGGGCCCTGCAGTGTTCTGATAAGTAATTTCCTCCACAAATAAACTTAAAGGATTCTGGGTCAGTCAGAATGAGGCAGACCATACCAACAAATTATCTCAATATCTACATGGCTAAAAACAACAAATATTAATTTTTTCTCATCCTGCATGTGCATCCTGTGTCAGCTGGAGGCCGTGGTCCGTGCAGCCCTCGACTGGGGATGAAAATGAAGACAAGCCAGCACCTCAGCTATTGCTGATGCAGGGAAAGGAAGCTCTGTCAATCACCACCTGGCCCATCCAGGCTTCTTATCGTTTATTGTCTAAGACAAGTGACACGACTGCACCCAATTTAAAGAGAGAGCTGAAATGCAATCTCCTATGTAGCCAGAAGAAAAATAGTGAGAAATATTGGTGAGAATAGTGATAATGTCTACCATGGACTCAGTGTGCTGTGGAGTCTAATTTCTTACTCATGCGGGATGCGCAAGTTATTTTAAGAACATGAAATTCATTATATTAATGTTAATATTACAAATGTTACTTTAAAAAAAAAAAAGATTGAACTTTCCCAGGCGTCAAAAGGATAGACACATTTTCCACTCTCCCTTTTCTTGGAGCATTTCCTTGAGAAAATCCAATCATCAGAAATCCTTTTTCTGTTTCTTTGACATGTAAGTAATACTATTTAAAAGCTAATTGAATCTCTCAGTAGTTTTACAATTCAGGAGTCATCTTTTTGAAATAGATCAACACTAAGGAAGACAGCGTCCCTACATTGTAACTATCTGTCATAAAGATGAGAGAAGGTTTTTGGGGTTTTTTTTTCCTTTGGATAAAAACAATTAACTGGGGCGCCTGGGTGGCGCAGTCGGTTAAGCGTCCGACTTCAGCCAGGTCACGATCTTGCGGTCCGTGAGTTCGAGCCCCGCGTCAGGCTCTAGGCTGATGGCTCAGAGCCTGGAGCCTGTTTCCGATTCTGTGTCTCCCTCTCTCTCTGCCCCTCCCCCGTTCATGCTCTGTCTCTCGCTCCCAAAAATAAACGTTGAAAAAAAAAAAAAGTTTAAAAAAAAATCTCTAAAAAAAAACAATTAACTAACACAGATGGCCATCCCAATTACCAGGTGAAATTCAGATAACTATGCATGGTAAATGGTGTTGTCTCGTCCTCTCATATGAGGACAAGTTATCATTTATCTTGAGAACATGCATGTAATGGATCATATCTGCCTAGCTGTATAAAAGAATGAGATTTCATTCTGTCTTTGCAATCACATCAGTAAATATCCTGTGATGCACGTAACAGTCTGGCTTAAGGCTTATTTAGTAATAAAATTGGTTTCTCTTTTTCCGCATTGGTGAAGAGGTCTTTCTGGATTGGCAGAAAATTTCATTTTTAATTTTTCCCCATTAGAATGACAGTTGAATAAATAGACATACGTATACATATATATACACACGTGTATGTCATATATATAATTATATATTATATATATATGAGATTTGTTGGGAAGCAGGGACTAATGACTTTCAAATGGAAGTTACAGTGCACATGACCTGCCAGTAGGTGAGGAGATTGCTTCCTCTTAACATCAATAGTCTTGTCTACACTGCCTACATACTAACACAGTAATAATATAGCATCCTAAAATATAGAGTCCAAGTAAAATTACAGAATTCTAATGTGCACATACTAGAAAACTATTATGTATAAGCATAGGGAATAATAACAGTGATATTTGTAATTACAATAATAGTGCACAAGTTGCAATAGATTATATGAAAGAAAATCACATATACACCCAGACAAAGAAAGCAGGCATGATTAAAGACCATATGTGTGATTACAAATATGACACATGTAATTATATATTTTACCTACACAAGAATAGAGAATATATCTGATGGTTTTATGTAACTTGGCATAAGTTTTTATTATTTTCTGATTTTTTTTTTAATTTTTTAAATGTTTATTCATTTTTGAGAGACACAGACAGTGCAAGCAGGGGAGTGGCAGAGAGATAGCGAGACACAGAATCCAAAGCAGGCTCCAGGCTCTGAACTGGCAGCACAGAGCCCGATGTGGGGCTCGAATTCACAAACCATGAGATCATGACCCTGGCTGAAGTCGGACACTTAACCAACTAAGCCACCCAGGTGCCCCTATTTTCTGATCTTTATTATAACTGCCATTATTATTGTCAAATATTATCTTTGCTTATAACTAACTTTATCAAGATAGATGATATATAGATAGATAGATAGATAGATAGATAGATTTAAAAAGTAGAGTAACATGTTCCCAAATTATAAAGAAAATATATTTCAGAATGAGAATTAAGATATTGATTTCTTTGACTTCAGAGAGCACTATTTTTCCTCTAAAACATGTTGCCTATTACAGAAGCATGTGTCTATAAATGTGACAGGCAGAATAATGCCCCCTCACAAAAATGCCCATCTTAATTCCTAGGATCTGTAAATACATTCTCTTTTATGTCAAAAGTTACTTTGCAGTTGTGATTAAGGTTTTTGAGATGGCAAGATTATCCTGAATTATCTAAGTGGGACCAATGAAATCACAAGAGCTCCTATCATGGTGGAAGAAGACAGGAGAATCAGAATCCAGGAAGGTGATAAAACAATGGAATTAGGGGTCAGAGTCAGAGGGAGAGATTCAAAGATGCTATATTGTTGGCATTGATCATGGAGGATGGAGACACGAGCCAATGAATAAAGGTGTCCTCTAGAAACTAAAAAAGGCAAGGAAACAGATTCTTCTTTAGAGCCCACAGAAGGAATGCAACCATACCAACATGTTGATTTTAGCACAGTGAAAGCCTTTTTTGGACTTCGGACCTCCAGAACTCTATGATAAATTTGCATTGCTTTAAGCTACTGAGTTTGTGGTCATTTGTTACAGATGCAATATAAAGCTAATGAATTGAGTGAGCTGAATATCATCCATACACTTTTCATGGGCTCACTCCTCTCTCTTCACCAATGTCCTCTTTGCCCTGCAAAACTATTCCCAATAACCATCTCTCTCTCTCTCTCTCTCTCTCTCTCTCTCTCTCTCTCTCTCTCTTTAGCTTTCATTTGGATCAGCAGGTTGGAGAGCACTCACAAGAGATTCTGAGCATGAAGAGAGAGTAGTTCAAAGTGGTGTTTCAGTAAGCTCTTTCCTGTGTGTCACCACATACAAGCTGTCTTCCCCCATTGAAGGGCACAAGTGGTCTGTTTTTCATATCTTTTTGGGCTTTGCTCACCATGTATCCCCTCTTTTTCCCTCTTCAGGTCAAGGGGTACAAAGATAACCATGTGCTGCATTATTCCCTAGGTGGTTTCACTACAATCTGCTTGATCCTTGTAAGAAGACCTTTATTATACAGAGTGGGCCATATATCTGAAATAACTCATTCATTAGCAAAATGGTACTACCTTCAACTTGTATCTGAAGTTCACTACTCTCCTGCTGCCACTGTCTCCAGCCCTCGGCATTTGCACTTGGAATAATTGCCTAAAGTCCAATGTACTTGTTTTCTATGCCTGGAACTTGCTGCCCCAGATATACAATATTGTGCCCCAGTTAATACTGATAACTTTAAATACATGACTTTATCTTACTCCAGATTGGATCTTCCACACAGTGCTGAAATGGAAAAAAGGATTGTATGATCAGTTCTCCTTTTTTTATTTTAATTTTATGTTAGAGAGAGAGCTCAAGAGGGTTTGGAGAGGGCAAAGGAGAGAGAAAGAGATAGAATCTCAAGCAGGTTCCATGCTCAGTACAGAGTACAGACTCTGACCCTGATGCAGGGCTTGATCTCCCAACTCTGGGATTGTGACCTGAGCTGAAATCAAGAGTTGGATGTTTAACCCACTGAGCCACCCAGGAGCCCAATTCTTCTTCTATACAAAGTAAAACTGTCACCGCTTGAAGGCAGAAGTTTATTTTCTGCTTCATGCCAAATGAAGTTCTTGGACTGGTTTATTAGGTTCTTTTTTCTAAACTCTGCCAAGTAATGAGACTCAAATAACTATGTAAATTCATTAATCTCATAAAGCAATTAGTGTAAAATCCAATGACTGTTAAATTATTTCAAAATGAATTAGTTACAACATAACTTTTACTTTTCATGATAACCCTCATTTATTTACACAATATGATAATTTTGATTAAATAAATGCAAAGATGTAATGTATTATAGAGAGCAGCCAAAAGCTTGTTCGTCCCTTGTAAAAGTGCCTTCTATGACCTATGCTTAAGTGAATTAATATATATAAGACATTTAGTACACTGTCTGCCCAAGAGTAAGTGATCATGAATTGCACATCTCTCCCTCTTTTACCCACTGTAGCCAGCACAGCTTAAGAGTGTATTTTGTTGGGGTCTCATTTCATTTAACTCTTGAATAGAAAAACAAACAAAAACAACTCCAGAATCCCTTCAAATATTTCACTTTCTATATTTTTAAACTTTTTTCTTTTTATAATATTCTAGGGTTGAAAATGATTTTGTGAGGTAAAGGGAAGATAGTCATATTTGAATGAGATGTGGGGGTAAGACACAATGAGTACTTGATTTCTCTAATACTGCAAAACAATCGTTCAGGTTGTGAATCAGGCAAATGCTTATTAAGTACCTCTGCTTTGATATAAATTATGAGCAATATAGCACCTTAGATTTTAGGGGGTTTATGACTACAATATAAAATTATTATAGAGAATGAACAGCATATATTCAAAGAGCAGATATGGGTACAAACACTGGATCCATCACTTAACCAATAACCATTTTATGTCTTGATTTCCTCATTTACAATATGAATTATGGTGACGATAATAATGTGATGATGATCACATTCCTGTATTTTATCTAGTGGCTGTGATTCATAGCTGGCATGATTATTAAAATTTAATAAAGTAATATATTTGAATGAAGTCTGTATATTATAGAGTAATTCATATGTTATAAATACTGTTTTTGTGTTTTAAAGAACAAATTGTTGAGTTAGCCTAATAAACACTAATCTGAAAACTATTTTAGATGAGTTTTTAGTTGTGAGTGGGGCTATTTTGCCTTTCTTGGTATATTTATCTGGACGAGGTGGATAGTGAATAGATCAGAGTAAAAAATGCAGTCATATAATGTTTTCCTGTTTTCTATGAAAAATAAACGCATTATTTTAAAGTTATGTATAGTTCTGTTTCCCAACATGATGAAACGATATGTATCAGCCATACCTTCCTGCTGTAAGCAGCTAAAAAAATTGTGGAATCCAGCAGCCATGTTCAAACACTTAACAGCATTCAGCACAGGAGTATGATTCTGGAAAGAAAGAAAATATTTTAAGGTAAGCTCCACATTCACCCCAGGTTTCTGCCTGGGTCACTTTTAAACCACAGAGCAGATAAATACAGCCCAATCAGAGAGCAACAGTATTACTCAGTAGAGGAAAGATACGCATTCAGAGCTGATGAGGTAGCTGAAATTTGTAGGACAGGGTACTTGAAAAAGTAAGCTGCACAAAGAAAGAACTCAAGAAATCTGTACAGGGATTTCCTTGAGTCTTGGCTGAATACTAAGCTGCACATGCAGAGGCTCGAGTCTACCCGAAAACAGCTACTGGCAGTCTGTGAGCTGAGTGGAGATTCAGGAGGATGAACACAGGTGTGAGAAGTTAGAATTTTGATCAACCAGAGTGGAATGACTTCACAGAACACACCACACATTCAAGTGAGACCCAACTTAGGAGTAAACCTACTCTCATCCTTGAACAATGGTCCTCAAACAGAGTCAATTATGTCCCCAAGAAGACATTTGGAAATTTCTGGACATATTTTTGGATTGTTACAACTTAGAGAGTACTATGGGCATGTAGTAGTTAGAGGCCTGGGGTGCTGCTGAGCAGACTGTCACCCAGTCTTCCGTACTATTTATAGCAGCCCAGTCTGACTACAATAGGGACCGTAATTTATTTCCACATTGAGAATGTTTATTCTCTCCATACCTATGTATATATGGGAGTCCAATGATGCTCCAAGCTAGATTAAGCTCCTCCTTAAGTCTTCTTCATGTTATTTTGTCTGTAGTTGAAAGTCATTTTCAAGATGAGGAGATGAACCACTTTGATACTAGCGTTGGGCTAGGACTCACAAAACCCAATTTGTAAATACTAATTTTTTAAACCTGGCCCTACTCAGGAGCATACTGTCAGAAGGGGAATGGAAAGGGTTTCACTCTGCTGAGTAGACATTCTGTTATACTCCTCCCTGCCCATCCATTAATACCATCTCACAATAGAGAAAATTGTGCTGAATATTTTAACTTAAACTTCTGATTCCCTGCCTGTTGGACTTAGCATAGAGTTGAAGACTTCCTGAAGCTTTGTGCTCTCCATTACCATTTATACAATCTGGCATGGCTCCACCTCTCTCTTCCATCCTCCCTCTGCTACTGTCCTCAGACAGCTTTTAAGAGGTAGTCAGTATTGTTAAAAGGCAGTCAGTATTGTTAATATTCTACCTTTTATTTGTTTCGGTATGTTAATACAAATTTCCTATTGATTCTCCTAAAATATCTCAAACACTTCAGAAAAAGGGTGTTGTGTAGTCTTTTCAAATTACTTAATTCCTATATGAAGAAGAATACTTATTCCCTCTTATGGCCTTACTTACAGCTTCACACTTAGGGGCTTATTTAGGTAAATTAATCCACTGCTCTGTTGATCCAAAACAAAACTTCCAAAACAAAACAGAACCCAAGGTTACAATTTTATAGTAATCAGCAATGAAAATGTATAGATTGCCTTGAAAAAAAAAGACTTTATATTACCTTGATAAAATAGACTGCAAAATTTGTTACTGCCTCTCACATATAAAGTTAACAATGAAAGTTGAATTTTTAATCCAGCATGATTATTTAACAATGAATAATCATAACAAAACATCATAGACACACACATATATACACATATAAATATGCGTAAATGTATTTTTATGAAGCTATTCTAAAATAGGCATTTTGTTTTCAGAACAAATGTCTGAACTTATCACTTACTGTGGGTGTATTATCCAGTCACTGTAACTCAGTAATGGAAGACTATGTAAGAGCATGGCTACAGGGTGCCTTCATTCATATTTTCTGTCAAATTCCTGTATGTGCTTGAGAATAAGTAATATTTTATGTAATTTCTTTCTATTTTAGGAGCAGATTAATTAGAAATACTGAGAATCATACTATCTCATGGCAAAGGAATTAACTCAAGAGTTTTAAGAGGTTGATGAGAGAAAACAGATATATGTGTTTCCTGACGTTTAAGAAGCTATAAAAATTTTTATTGACAGAGGAATTTTGTTCTACTAACAGACAGCAAAAGATGGGTACATATGTAATCTTCTTTTTCTCTGCTAAAGTAAACATTTAAAAAAAGGAAAAAGGAACTGGCATTCCACAGAGAAGCTGCTTTTGAAGCCTCTGAAAGAGAAGAACATGCCTTAAACAAAATTGTTTTCCTCACTCAGTTCACTTGGTGGCCAGCACTAACTGGCTAGGCACACAGTTTACAAGGATTATTAAACTCTGTTCTCTTAGCAGTATATTGCCTAATGGAAAATAGAAAAACTGAAATGGATAATTCCCATTACTGCTACAAAGAGAGTCTCAAAGAGTAAAGAAACAAAATATAAAACAATTCTCATTTGGAAACTTGGAAAACTAGGCTATTTTAATGACATCAGCATACAATATGAATACAAAAAATATTGGTCTTAAAATCTTCTATAATAGAAAAGTTATGTAGGCCATAAAAAAATCACTTCTCTAATAAGATTACAGCAGAGCTATTTTCCTTTCCTTGATTTCCTCCATTTTTGTTCTTTTCTGATGTCCTTTTTTAATAACTAAAATTGAGCTAATAACTCAAAATTACCCAGAAGGTTATCATTTGAATTGTTTGAATTCTGGAATTATCCAACTCTTAAAACATTCCAGAATCTACCATAATTAAACTTGACCTTATATATGGTAGATATTATATTAATAGAATGTTAAAAATCATGAAAGCTGTTTTCTAATTGGATCGTCAAAAAATAATATAGAGGGTAAAGTGGAAGTGCTAGAACACAGTGGCTTTGGCAACAAAAAGGGTACATGAAAAATTAGGCAAATAACTGATCATTTATTCAGCTCATACCTTTAATATGAGTATAATAAGAGTGTTAGAATTCCAACTTTTTGGTTCTCTGCATAATTCATTCCAATGTTTCTAAAGCACTGACTTTCACAAGGTTAACATTGCAGCTCATAGCAAATAAGTGCACCACTTACCTCTTATTAATACAGTTAATATAATGTAAGAAGCTATTAGATAACTACACACCAAGTATTCTATGGGATGATAGAAGAGAAGAATTTGACCTAAATTGGAAATTCACAAAAATCTTTCTGAAAGCAATAATGCCTAGATAGAACATTCAAAGAAAAGTAAGAGGTAGGCAGGAAAATAAAATCTATTTGAGGCAATAGAAATAGTTTATAAAATGAACTTCACAATTTTTATAATGTTTTGTTCAATCATCTTCATCTAATGTTGCAAGACAAATCCCTCCCAAATTTGGTGGTTAAAATACAGTTATGTGATTAAACTTGCAAAGGGTTCAGCTGGGTTAGCTTATCTCTGCTCTAGGTGGTGACAGGGGAATTCCTGTATATGTTTGCATGTGGTCTGAAATGCTGGTACAGCAGGGGCTTCTACACATGTTACCACTAATTCTCCAGGATGCTAGCCTAGGATTTGGCACGTGGTAATAAAAGCATCTCTAGAAGGAAGAGCAAACAAGTTCTGGTACACAAGAACTTTACTAACTTCTGCTGGTGTCATTCACCCCAAAAGAAAGAACAGGAAAAAGTGAGAGCCAGGGATTTAATCAACACAGATTAAAAGCAAGATGTCTGAACCAGAATTTAGAGTCATGATAATAAGAATACTTTCTGGGGTGGAAAAAAGCATAGAATACCTTTCTGCGGAAATAAGAAGTAAAATCTAGTCAAGATGAAATTAAAAATGCAATAACTGAGATGCAATCTTGAATGGATGCCACGACGGCAAGAATGGACAAAGTAGAGCAGCGAATAAGCAACATAGAAGACAAACTTACGGAGAATAATGAAGACGAAAAAAGAAGGAAATGAAGGCAAAGCAATAATATAAGAATTAGAGGACTCAATGACTCATTAAAAAGGAATAACATCAGAGTCATAGGGGTCCCAGAAGATGAGGAGAGAGAAAAAGGGGTAGAAGGTTCATGTGAACAAATCATAGAGGAAAATCTTCCTAACCTGGGGAAAGACACAAACATCAAAACCAGGAAGCACAGAAAACTCCCATTAGATTCAACAAAAACTGACCACCACCAAGGCATATCATAGTCAAATTCACAAAATACATAGACAAGAAAAGAATTATGAAAGCAGCAAGGGAAAAATAAGTCCTTAACCAGTAAAAGAAGACAGATCAGGTTTGCAGCAGACCTATCAACAGAAATTTGGCAGGCTTGAAAGGAGTGGCAGGATATATTCAATGAGCTGAATCAGAAAAATATGCAGCCTAGAATTCTTTACCCTGCAAGGCTGTCATTCAAAATAGAAGGAGATAAAGAGTTTCCCAGATAAGCAAAAACTAAAGGAGTTCATGACCACTAAATCAACCCTGCAAGAAATTTTAAAGGGGACTCTCTTAGGAAAGAAAAGATGAAACAAAACAAAAAAGACCCAAAACAACAAAGACTAGAAAGGACCAAAGAACACCACCAGAAACTTCAACTCTACAGACAACACAATGGCAATAAGTTCATATTTGTCAGTACTCACTCTAAATGTCAATGGACTAAACATTCCAATCAAACAACATAGGGTAAGATAATGGATAAAAAAAACCAAGATCCATCTATATTCTGTTTACAAGAGACCCATTTCAGACCTAAAGACACCTTCAGATTGAAAGTAAGGGGATGGAGAACCATCTATTATGCTAATGGTTGCCAAAAGAAAGCCCAAGTAGCCATAGTTATATCAGACAATCTTGATTTTAAACTACAGACTGTAACAAGAGATGAAGAAGGGCATTATATCATAATAAAGGTGTCTATTCACCAAGAAGATCTAACAATTGTAAACACTTATGCCCCCAACTAGAAAGCCCCAAATATATCAATCAACTAATCACAAACATAACGAAACTCATGACAAAAATCAAATAGTAATAGGGGCCTTCAACATCTCCACTTACAACAATGGACAGATCACGTAAGCCAAAAATCAACAAGGAAACAATGGCTTTAAATGACACACTGGACTGGATGGGCTTAACAGATATATTCAGAACATTACATCCTAAAGCAGTGGAATACACATTCTTCTCCAGTGGATAAGGAACATTCCCTAGAATAGATCACAACTGGGACACAAATCAGCCCGCAACAAGTACAAAAAGATTGAAATCATATTGTGCATATTTCCAGACCACAACACTATGAAACTCAAAATGAACCACAAGAAAAAATTTGGAAAGATTACAAATACTTGGAGACTAAAAAACATCCTACTAAAACACGAATGAGTTAACCAAGAAGTTAAAGAGGACATTAAAGAGTGCACGGAAGTCAATGAAAATGATAATACTGTAGCCCAAAACCTCTGGGATGCAGCAAAGGTGGTCATAAGAGGGAAGTATATAGCAATCCAGGCCTTCCTAAAGAAGAAAGAAAGGTCTCAGATACACAACCTCACCTTAAACCTTAAAGACCTGGAAAAAGAACAGCAAATAAACCCCAAACCAGGAGAAGACAGGAAATAATATAGGTTAAAGTGGAAATCAATGCTATTGAAATAAAAAAACAAACAAACAAACAAACATGAGAACAGATCAATGAAACCAGGAGCTGGTTCTTTGAAAGAATTAACAAAATTGATAAACCCCTAGCCAGTTTGACGAAAAAAGAAAAAGGAAAGGACCCAAATAAATAAAATCAAAAATGAAAGAGGAGAGATCAAAACCAACACTGTAGAAATACCAACAATAATAAGAGAACATTATGAGCAATTATGTGCAATATATTTCACAGTCTGGAAGAAATGAACAAATTCCTAGAAACATATACACTATCAAAGCTGAAACAGGAAGAAATAGAAAATTTGAAGAGACTCATAACCAGTAAAGAAATTGAATTAGTAATCAAAAATCTCCCGAAAAACTCAAGAGACCAGGTCCAGATGGCTTTCCAGGTGAATTCTACCAAACATTCAAAGAAGAGTTACCACCTATTATTTTGAAGTTTTTCCAAAAAAAAATAGAAATGAAAGGAAAACTTCCAAACTCGTTCTATGAGGTCAGCATTAGCTTGATTCCAAAACCTAAGGAGAACTACAGGCCAATTTCCCTGATGAACATGAATGCAAAAATCCTCAACAAGATATTAGCCAACTGGATACAACAATACATTAAAAGAATTATTCACCACAACCAAGTGGGATTTATACCTGGGTTGCAAGCCTGGTTAAATATCCAGCAATCAATCAATGTGATACATCACATTAATAAGATAAAGGACAAGAACCACATGATCTCAATAGATGCAGAGAAAGCATTCAACAAATGCAGTATTGTTTATTGATAAAAACCCTTAAGAAAGTATGGATAGAAGGTTCCTACCTCAAGATCATAAAAGCCATATATGAGAGAACCATCGCTAATATCATGCTCAATGGGGAAAATCTGAGAACTTTCCCCCTAAGGTCAGGAACACGACAGGGATGTTCACTGTAACCACTGTTATTCAACATAGTATTGGAAGTCCTAGCCTCAGCAATAAGGCAACACAAAGGAATAAAAGGCATCCAAATCATCAAGGAAGGAGTCAAACTTTCACTCTTCACAGATGACATGATACTTTATATGGTAAAAATCCCACCAAAGGAACTGCTAGAAAGGATCCAGAAATTCAGCAAAGTCACAGGATATAAAATAAATGCACAGAAATCAGTTGCATTCCTATACACCAATAATGAATCAAGTGAAAGAGAAATCAAGGAATCAATCCTGTTTACAATTGCACCAAAACCCATAAAATACCTAGGAATAAACCTAACCAAAGAGGTGAAATTTACACACTGAAAAATATAGAAAGCTTATGAAAAAAATCAAAGAAGACAAAAACTGGAATAATATTCCATGTTTATGGATTGGAAGAACAAATATTGTTAAAATATCAATACTACCCAAAGCAATTTACACATTTAATGCAATCCCTATCAAAATAACACCAGCATTCTTTACAGAGCTATAACAAACAATCCTAATTTTTGTATGGAATGAGAAAAAATCCCAAATAGCCAAAGCAACCCTGAAAAATAAAACCAAACCTGGAGACATCACAATCCCAGACTTTAAGATGTATTACAAAGCTGTAATCATCATGATTATGGTACTGGCACAAAAACAGACACTTAGATCAATGGAAAAGACTAGAGAACCCAGAAATGGACCCACAAGCATATGGCCAACTAATCTTTGACAAAGCAGGAAAGAATATCCAATGGAATAAAGACTACGTCTTCAGTAAATGGTGTTGGAAAAACTGGACAGCAATGTGCAGAAGAATGAACCTGGACCACTGTCTTACACCATACACAAAAATAAACTCAAAATGGATAAAAAAAATCTAAATGTAAGACAGGAAGCCATCAGAATCTTAGAGGAGAAAGTAGGCAAAAACCTCTTTGACCTCAGCTATAGCAACTTCTTACTCAACACAAGGGAAACAAAAGGAAAAATGAACTATTGGGACCTCATCAAGATAAAAACCTTTTTCACAGCGAATGAAATAATTAGCAAAACTAAAAGGCAACCAACAGAATGGGGAAAAATATTTGCAAATGACATGTCAGATAAAGGGTTAGTATGCAAAATATATAAAGAAGTTATGAAACTCAACACCCAAAACACAAATAATCCAGTGAAGAAATGGGCAAAAGATATGAATAGTCACTTTTCCAAAGAAGACATCAAGATGGCTAACAGACACATGAAGAAATGCTCAACATCACTCATCATCAGGGAAATACAAATCAGAACCACAATGAGATACCACCTCACAGCAGTCAGAATGGCTAAAACTCAACAGCAACTCAACATCAACAGCAGATGTTGGCGCAGATGTGGAGGAAGGGAAACTCTTTTGCACTGCTGCTGGGAATGGAAACTGGTGAAGCCATTCTGGAAAACAGTATGGAGTTTCCTCAAAACACTAAAAATATAATTACCCTACGTTCCAGCAATTGCACTACCAGGTGTGTTGTTTCAAAGGGACACATGCATCCTAATGTTTTTACCACAAACACATGTGCTGTTTTGAAGGGACACATGCACCCCAATGTTTATAGCAGTGCTATTCACAGTAGCCAAAGTATGGAAATAGCCCAAATGTTCACTGACCGATGAATGGATAAGGAAGATGTGTTATAAATATAGAATGGAGTATTACCCAGCAATCAAAAAGAATGAAATTTTGCCATTTGCAAAAACATGGATGGAAGTAGAGGGAATTATGCTAGTGATAAAGCCAGTCAAAGACAAATATCATATGACTTCACTCATATGTGGAATTTAAGAAAAAAAACAGATGAACATAAGAGAAGGGATGCAAAAACAATATAAAAACAGGCAGGGGGATAAAACATAAGAGACTCTTAAATGTACAGAACAAACTGAGGGTTGCCGGAGGGGTTGTGGGTGAAGGGACAGGCTAAATGGATAACGGGCATTAAGGAAGACACTTGTTGGGTGTTACATGTAGGGGATGAATCACTGGAACCTACTCCTGAAATCATTATTGCACACTATATGCTAACTAACTTGGATATAAATTAAAAAGTAAAAATAAAAAATAATAATAGATCATACTATCATTGGTTTTAAAATATTTTGACACCAGAATGAGTGAATTTCCACCTAACGTCTTTTAATTCCCTTTCTTTTCAGCACAGCTGGAACCCATCATCTCTCTTACTGACCAGCTGTCTGCATAGTCATCACACATACCGATTTGGGCTAGCAAGTAATGACCGAGGAGGAAGAACAATAGACATATCTCAAGGGCACTTTTGCATAATTTATTCTTGTCTATACATTGAAGGATTTTTTTAAGTCAAGTATTATTCAGAAACTTCTTATATCAAACATTATACTTATCCAATAACTCTTTAACCTCAATTTGCTTGAATCAAAAAATTAAAACAGTAACTTTAAAATCAAATGCCTTGGGGCACCTGGGTGGCTCAGTCAGTTAAGCAGCCAACTTTGGCTCAGGTCATGATCTTGCGGTCCGTGAGTTCGAGCCCCGCGTTGGGCTCTGTGCTGACAGCTCAGAGCCTGGAGCCTGTTTCAGATTCTGTGTCTCCCTCTCTCTAACCCTCCCCTGTTCATGCTCTGTCTCTCTCTGTCTCAAAAATAAATAAATGTTAAAAAAAATTTAAAAAAATAAAATAAAATGCCTTTCCAATGAGTAGTAAAAAGCCACTCTCCAAATTACTACTAATAAGAACAAACGATTCATTTCTTTTAGAGAATGGACTAATGCATGGTTTAAAATGCAAGTGTCTATTCCAAACTATATATTTCCCTCCACATATAAAAACCATAAAAAATAATGTAAATTAAAATTTCTTTTATCATTAGATCTAAATGCTTTTCAAGGTTTTATGTTATACTTCAACTTACTCATTTCTAATTTTGGATTATTTTATGTTTTTGTATTTAGGAGAAGCAGTAAAATTTTGCTTGTATACAACTTAAAATGCTCTTTATGTCTTTTAATTAGCAACTTCATATTTTATATTTTATATTTTAAAAATATTTTAAAATTAAATTATGCATTTTTAACTTATAGACTACTTTGGTGCAGCAACTATTCTTATGACTTTGATGTAAACAGAGGAAGGCTATATATATATATGTGTGTGTGTGTGTGTGTGTGTATGTGTGTGTATACAAATTATACACATTGAAAATTATACAGGGGCGCCTGGGTGGCGCAGTCGGTTAGGCGTCCGACTTCAGCCAGGTCACGATCTCACGGTCCGTGAGTTCGAGCCCCGCGTCGGGCTCTGGGCTGATGGCTCAGAGCCTGGAGCCTGTTTCCGATTCTGTGTCTCCCTCTCTCTCTGCCCCTCCCCTGTTCATGCTCTGTCTCTCTCTGTCCCAAAAATAAATAAACGTTGAAAAAAAAATTAAAAAAAAAAAAGAAAATTATACAACAACCTTACAAATATAAGTGAAAAAATATTTTTAACAATATCAGGAAATATAAAGAAGCAAACCACAGGAAAAATCATGTGACATTTGCTATTATATAATGTTAAAACACAAATAAAACTAAATACTCTTTTTTAAGAGGTAAATATGTAGTAATACTTTAAGGAGATTTTTAAAATAGAAAAATAACTTGATAGTGATTAACTTTTGGAAGATGCAAAGTGATGTAAATATGAAAGGGCACATTCTTTTGCTTCTAAGGAGCCGGTACTATTCTATTTCCTGGATACAGATGGATTAATTTAGACTATCTTTTTGAAATTTCCATAGCTTGTTTGCATTATGTTGTATGATATAATTAATTTACTGTATAATAATTTTAAAATCAGCAGAAAACTGATTGAAAAGCACAATCAGTCGGGGTACCTGGGTGGCTCAGTCGGTTAAGTGTCCGATTTCGGCTCAGGTCCTGATCTTGCAATTAGTGAGCTTGAGCCCCGCATCAGCCTCTGTGTGACAGCTCACAGCCTGGAGTCTGCTTTAGATTCTGTGTCTCCCTCTCTTTCTGCCTCTCCCTCACTTGTGCTCTGTCTCTCTCTGCGTTGCAAAAATGAATAAAAGTTTAAAAATTAATTTTAAAAGCATGATCAATCTACATTAGGCTTATTTTTAAAATATTTATTAATTATTTTGAGAAGGGGGGGAGAACACAAGAGGGGGAGGGGAAGAGAAAGAGGGAGAGAGACCATCCCAAGCAGGCTCCACATTGTCAACACAGAGCTTGAGGTGAGACTGAATTTCAGGAACTTTGAGATCATGACCTGAACTGAAATCAAGAGTTGGATGCCCAACTGAACTGAGCCACCCAGACGCCCCTCACACTAGGCTTATTTTTAAAAGAAAAAATGTAAAACCATTGTAATTTTTTTAAATTAGGAAAATAAAAATTTATCTGTAAGTTAATGCTAAGCACCTACAATAACTTCATATTCAAAATAGATAATGAAAAATAAAAAACTATGTACCATGAAATGTTCACATATTAAACCCTCTTAAGCAATATTTAAAAAAGAAAGAAAATTGCATTTCAGGAGAAAAAGTATATACAAATAGGAAAAGTAAAAGTAGTGCAAAATTATATAACAAAAGAACTATGAAGAAGATGCAGAAATCTGAATTTTATATACCTAAAATATGGTTTCAAATATGTGTATGTATAAAATAGGTGAACTATTAAATTCTAATGGTATAGGTACAAATATAATTTAGCTGTTAACATAGCTAACACAAAAATGTATAGGCCTAGCTATAAAAAAAAACTAGAAAGGACATAAAATATATGAATGAAGGAATAAAATAATAAAATCACATCTATACATGCATGTGAAACCTATACATTCTAACTGATCAGAATATTAATGTTCTTCCTATGTCCATTCCTCAGTCAAGTAATTATTACCCTTTCATATTTGCTTATATAAACATAATACGTGCAATAAACATTTTAGCATTAAAAGTAATGTTATCCTTTCTTCAGACAGCGGTATATTCCCTGCTCATTATTTTCACATATTTTTCTTTTCTTTCCACCTGCATCCATTCACAGAACACAAGTCGATTGCATCCTACTGAGTGCCAGAACTATACTGGCTGCTACAGACACCGAGGCAAATAAAATTACTCATGCTCTCAAGTACTACGCAATATAACTCACATTCTCATAAAAGAGTATTATAATATATGATAAGATCCCTAAGAAAGATATATAAGCAGTATGCCAGTGAGCAAGATGGAACACAGTAATGGTCAGAATAGTAACACGCCAGAAGTTTCATCTCTTTCAATTATAAAACCCAAGATTGGCTAAGATAAAGATGTTAAAGATTCTGGCTTCCTATCTATCTCTACTCCTAGGAACAAGCCTAAAACAATTACATTAAATTCATTTAACTAATTCATATAGTGCTGTCTACCTACGTCATTATTACAAAGTATCCAAAGTATCAACATAATTCAGCCTCTCTGCTTTTAATTATACTTCATCTCACATAACATAAATCCCCAGTTTATAGGCACTTTTAGTTCCACAATCTCGCTGCCTATCACTTGAAAGACTTGTACAAGAGATAAGTAAAGAACCTCTCATAATCATTAATTAACTGTGCAAAGAGGAGGATGTCTACTGTTCATCTGGTTCTGTGTTACATGCACTCACTTTGAAACTGTTACTGACAGAAGAAGTCTTGAATAGAGTTTATTTCAGATTTAGTTACACAATTACCCCTATGTGATTTTACAGCTTGGTTAAAGTATCCATCACATTATTGCTGAAAAGGAAGTAGTCGTAATGTCTATACCGAAGAGAAAGGAACACACGTTAACAAAGAGACTTCTATGAAGTAGGATTGGAGCCACACATTTATGAATGTTGTCTAAAGTAATCTTTGAGAGGGTACTATGTACCATATGGAATAGCCCATGGTTTCTCCTTCGGCGTGTCATTACTCTGCTGGGATTCTTTGACATTTCACACTCGCTGTCTCATAATGCTGGTGGAAAAGTGGGGGGTAAGGAAGCATTGCCTATGACCACATACTGGGACTGACAGAAAGTGACTGTAATAACATGTTGATTTTTCCCCCACAGGTCTGAAGACACAGCTCAGAGATTAGTTTGAAATCTTAACACTGACCTTCTGGTTCTGCCAACAATTACAAATTCCCCAAGAAAATTATTCTTGTGACAGTATTTGTATTAGTTTCTAGAACTGCAGTAACAAATTACTGCAAGCTTGGTGGCTTAAATTAACAGAATTTTTTTTTTCTCTCACAGTTTTTGAGGCCAGAATTCTAAAATCAAGAGGTGGGCAGGGCTGCGCTCCCTCCAAAGGCTCTAGGGAAGAATCTTTTTGTGACTCTTTCACATCTGGTAGCTCCAGGTGTTTCTTGGTTTGTGATAGCTTTAATCTCTGTTTCCATCTTCATGTGGTCTTCCTCTCTGTGTCTTTTCTTATAAAAATACTTGTCATTGGATTTAGGGTTGACCCCAAACTAGAATGATCTCATCTCAAATTCCTTCATCTGCGAAGTCTCTTTTTCCAATAAAGGCACATTCACAGGTTCCAGGTAGGCATATTTTTTGGGAAGCCACCATTCAACCCATTACATTAGCTAAGGGTGTATATAAAATAATACTAGGGTAAGCAAAGAGTTTTATGCTTAATATGTATCTTTGCTTTTAACAATTTATTATGTTTATTTTATGTATGATATTTACTGGAAGTCTCGTTCAATTATAGACCAAATCAATAGTGAACCAGTATATATTTCTAATACTATAACCTCTTGGCTGTTGCTTCACAATTCTTAGGCTAGATTCTAGCATATGTGCTTTCAGTTAAGCCCCCCCAAAGTATTCTGCCCTGGCTTTTCTAAATCATCCCAGAAAAAATCCTCTTCTTAGTTTCTGACAGTTTTTTTTTTTTCCATCAGCATGTTACTGGGTGAGTAGTAATGAACTATACAAGAGATGTATTTTCTTAAATTTGTTTTATGAAGATACTTCACCTGATCAGAGATCAGCACCATTTATTTTACTGTGTCTTTCCATCGTGGCCTTTAATCCACTTCCTCTCAGGCTATTGTTGGAGCATTAAGAAAACATTTTGGGAGTTGTTTCTATTTACAATGTTAAAAGAGATTTGGGAGAAAATTGAGTTTAAATAGGAAGTGTTTGTGAGATGTGTGTCAATGTCTTTTCTTGCTAGAGGAAAAAAGATGGAAAAAATGCAACTGCTATGATATTATTCCTTTCTGCTTAATAATGTTTTTGAGGTAGGCTTTCTGTATAACTTATGACAGATCATTGTTTCAGTAAGTATTCTTAGCTTCAAAAACAGAACAAGCATTGGTTATTTTGAAAGAAATATAATTTTTATGTATTTTTATGTTAATCATCATATAATCATCAATTGACTATGTTTAGTGAAATTTATAGGCAATCATCCTTCCAGGCGATTATATTAAAAAGAAAAAAAAAAAGACAGGACATTCGACATAGTCTTGAGAAAGATAATGAAGTGTTGCTGTCCCTGTCAGTTAAAAGCTCTGATCATTCTTGCAGAGGTAAAGTAGTCCGTTTATTGTCTTTATATCACATCTCATGATGTATACTAATTTGTTCCAGCAAAGTCACTACATATCGAATAACACAAATATTTGTATGTTTCTATGAAATATTTTGGTTAGGATATTCTAGTTAAAATTGCTTAACAGCATTTTGGAGGGACACATATATTATGACCTTAGTGTTATTATATCCAATTTCCCATCATCACATTTCCTAAGGATCAAAGTGACTGAGAGGAGGTACCTGGATGGCTTAGTCAGTAAAACACGCAACTCTTGATTTCGGCTCAGATCATGATCTCGCAGTTCGTGAGGTCAGGCTCTGTGCTAAAGGTGTAGAGCCAGCTTGGGATTCTCTCTCTCTTAGTCTCTCTCTCTCTCTCTTTCTCTCTCTCTCAAAATAAATGAATAAATAAACTTAAAAAAAACTTACAAACATGGGGGGCTTGTGTGACTCAATCGGTTAAGTGTCTGACTTCAGCTCAGGTCATGATCCCACAGTTCATGGGTTCAAGCCCCACGTCAGGTTCTGTGCTTAGCTCAGAGCCTAGAGCCTGCTTCGGATTCTGTGTTTTCCTCTCTCTCTGCCCTTACCCCCAGTCGCACTCTGTCTCTTCCTGTCTCTCAAAAATAAATGTTAAAAAAATAAAAACTTATAAACAAAGTGACTGAGATTCATTCTGCCTCTTCTACTATCTATAGTTCATGGGCAGTAATTACCTGTCCTAGTTTTACCATTTTGGCTCTGCCAATCAGAAATGTCCACTTTTTCAATGGCATCACAGACCCGTTTCAATGGTGGCATCTCCCACCACCATCTCTGGCTTCCCAATTCTCGTACCACCTTTCTTCCATACTTTTTCTTCATATTATAGCAACTCTGGTCTATTGACTTCACATGAACAAATTTTATTAAACCAATTTTAAGTTAATCAACTTAAGTAAATCAAGTATATTCAATCTAGGATCCTGGGAAACTGCACCTAGATTATACATTCAACATGTCCTGGTTTTGTATTTGGACCTTGGGCTACAGTAGTTACAATCCATTTCCACATATGTCATACAGGTATTTCAGATTAAAAGTTAACCAGATAGTGCAATTATTTGGTGTATAAGCTGTGTCATCTCAAAATAGACTTCAACAATCTCCACAGATATCTTCAAGTTATTATCTAGGGGCAAAGAGAGAAGATGAAATGAGGCTTGAGGAAAATGGGCACCTCTTGCAAGACAAGTCTCAGACGTGATCATTACAAAATATTTGAGCAAGTGGAGTCTAGTTTTCTCACATGAGTGAAGAGTAATGTTTCTACTGTCAATGGAATGCCAAAGGACTTGGTAGGTGTACAAAAATCTCAACTCAGATCTGAGGGGCCTACTAATTCCCACTGAATGCCTTAATCTTAATATAACTCTCTGATTTTCTAATTCTGTCTTGAGGTTTTAACTTAAAATTCTGAGGTTTAAAAAATTATTATTATTTCTCTATCATTGTTTTCTTTAACTTATCTAGTGACAATAGAAGCAAATATTGCACCTCATGTCATAGCCCTAGAAGTCTTCATTATTACCATTTAAATTAAGTTTAGTGTTTACATGTTTTTCCTACCCCTTGCCTTCAAACACCTCTTAATTCCAACTTAACCACAAATGAATCTGTCAAGGCTCGATCATAGAAATAGAAAGACTATGATTATTATATTATAAAGACATGTATTTGAGGAATTTATGGATTATACAATTGGATTTTATGCCATTATGGAAACAATTGTAAAAATGAAATCTCAAAAAAGAAATTGAGAGTCATCAAAAAAAGTTACAAAGCAGACCTTCTACAACAATGGTGTAGGTGAACAACTTGGAGCTTGAGGCACATCTGTAGCAAGACTTGTTCAGCTACCAGAGTGGGATTGCTATTGAAAGTCACTGAATTAATCTGTAAAAGTCTTTTTCCCTTCTTATCTGTCAGTGTGCGTGGGTTGCTATTAGTCAGCAGGTGTAGTATTCAGAAAGAGGAAATGGATATAAGGCAGGTAAGTTGTGGAAGACATATACAGAACTATCTCACCATGTCTATCCATGGTGACTTTCATATATTAATAACTTCTACTCAGTTTTCATCCTCCAGATATCATGTTTCTCTGTCGTCTAACTCCACTCAGATGCACACAGGGAAGAGTAGACTGAAAGATATGTTTCCAGCTTAACCAAGCTGACACATAGTACCAAACAATCACAGTAGATGACAATTATAATTATGTTGTTACTACATAAACCAATTTTAATATTCTTTTTTTTTCAATATAAGAAATCCTAATGAAGAAATTTCCATGCTGGTTGACCACATATCCCAACAACTCATCAGGAGGAACTGTTTTCTGGAACATTCCCTAAAACTTCTCTGGGTATTTTAATGACAGGTAATTTAATGAAGGGAATTCATCACACAGGTATGAAAGAGACACAAAGTCAAATAAAGAGTGTTGAAGCAATTCAAACATCAGCAAGAGGCAAGGAATCAGTGACCAGTCTTTGGAAATGGAGTAAGTAATAATAATGAGGCCACAAGTTGAGTCCATCTTCTGGATATAAAATTCTTTCAGGGGCCATGGAGATCTGGGATCATGGAAGATGGGATTGTCTTATGGAGAGTAGGAACTATGGAGGAGAGGCAGTCACTACTGGAATAGGCCAGAGATGTGAGAAATAAAAATGGGAATATCAGGTTTCTCCCCTTTTCTTGTTCTCTGGGTTATTAGCAGCAATTACTTTTTTTCAATGTTTATTTATTTTTGAGAGAAAGAGTACAAGTGGGGGAGGGGCAAAGAGAGAGAGGGAGACACAGATTCTGAAGCTAGGTCCAGGCTCTGAGCTGTTAGCACAGGGCCCAACAAGGGGCTCGAACTCACAAAACTTGAGATCATGACCTGAGCTGAAGTCCGACGCTTAACTGATTAAGCCACCCAGGCACCCCTGTTTGCAGCAATTCCTACTGGCTAAGAATATATTGGCTAAACCTAGGAGGCTTTGGAAGGGGATCCTGGAAACTGGTTTGGAAAGGAAGAGCAAACGATAGATGAGAATAACTGCTAGGCAATGACTGACATATATCTAGCCACTTAATAATATATTAGATATCATGAGAAGAATTCTATGAATGGATATGCTAAATTCATTTGTGTAAATATACTTGGATTCCCTTAAATTGCTTACTAATGCACTCTAAATTTTAAGAGGTTTGTTGAATTCTATGTTCCTTAGAAATGTGGAAGAATCATCTCTAACTTAAAGAAAATGAATATGAAGTCATCTGAAAAAATATTTTTTATAATCTAATAGCCATATATATCCACACATTATATTTTTAAAAATAATTTATATTCATATTTTAAAGAATTTTCTCACATTTACTGTGTTTAAATGTCCCCATAGTAATGTCATGAAATGGATATACCATGGTTAATAAAACTTGGGTGGCAATAAGGGATTTATTTTCTAACACATACTGAAAGCCCTGGTATTTAATATACATGACTGAATTTCCAGTTAAGACTAGCTCACACAAAGTACTGCACCATGTGCAAGACTGTAGAGTCTCGCTCTATGAGGGAATATGGCTTAGATAGGAAGCAATGTGCAAATAATCAAGCACTTTTCCCTTTTTAAGATAAACAGCTGGGTATCATTTAACAGAAGTTATTAAAGTAGCTAAACATTTTTGTAAAAGCTGATGAAGTTTGGTTTTAAAATACAAACTTCAAACAGCTATATGAACAGAAGCTGCAGCCATTCTAGCATGGGCAGTAGGAGACACACACGGGCGTATCAGCTATCACATTCCAATCAGGACCTAACAAATGCAATACTAATAATATTGTAATAAGAACAACAACAACTAACATTTAGTGACAGTTATTTATCTTTTCTTTCCAATTTCTAAAAGGGGGCTTCCGATTAATACTCTATGTCCATAACTTTGCAAGTTTGCATTTGCAAAAATTATTTTTAATTTGCCTCTACGTTTATTTTTATGTACTCTGGCTAGAGTACAAAAGTCCAATTGTTACCATACATGGGCGTGCATACACCTTAGAGATACTGATATTCAGTCAGGCTGAATTTCACAATAAAGCAAGTCCAATGAATTCTTTTGGTTTCCCAGAGCAAATAAAAGTTATGCTTACATTATAGTCTATCTACTAAGTGTGAAACAGCATTATGCCTAAAAAAAATTTGCAAACCTTAACTGAAAATATTTTATTGCTAAAAAATGCTAATCACCATCTCAGCTTTCAGTGAGTCATGATCTTTTTGCTGGTAGAGGATTTTGCCTCTCTGTGTTTGGCTGCTGACTGATCAGGGTGGTGCTTGCTGAAGGTTCGGGTGACTGGGGCAATTTCTTAAAATAAGACAAAAATAAAGTGTGTAACATTGATTGTCCCTTTTTTTCATGAACAATTTCTCTGTAGCATGAGATGCTGTTTGATGGTCCTTCACCCACAGTAGAACATCTTTCCAAACTGAAGCCATTCCTCCCAAATCCTGTTGCTGCTTTTTCAACTGAATTGATGTACTATTCTTAACCTTTTATTGACATTTCAACAATCTTTTGAAAATTGAAAATTAAATTTTTTTAATGTTTATTTATTTTTGAAGGAGAGAGAGTGTGAGTGGGGGAGGGGCAGAGAGAGAGAGGGAGACACAGAATCTGAAGCAGGCTCCAGGCTCTGAGCTGTCAGCACAGAGACCTACGCGGGCTCGAACTCAGACACCGTGAGATCGTGACCTGAGCCAAAGTCGGACGCTCAACCAATTGAGCCACCCAGGCACCCCCATTTCAACAATCTTCACAGTCTGTCTCTTCACTATGAGTTGTTTCCATCTCAAGAAACCACTTTCTTTCCTCATCCACAAAAATCAACACCTCATCCATAAAAGTTTTAGCGAGATTGCAGCATTCAGTGAGATCTTCAGGTTCCACTGCTAATTCTAGTTCTCTTGTTATTTCCACCACATCTGTCTGCACTTACTTCCTCCAGTAAAGTCTTGAACACCTCAAAGTCATCGAGGAGGGTTGGAATCAACTTCTTCTAAATTCCTGTTCGTGTTGATCTTTTGACCTCTTCCCATGAATTGCAAATGTTCTTAGTAGCAGCTAGAATGGTGAATCCTTTTCAGTAGGTTTTCAATTTATTTTGCCCAGAGACATCACAGGAATCACATGTCTGTAGAAGCTGTACTCCTATGAATGTATTTCTTATAAGACTTGAAAGTCTAAATTGCTCCTTGATCCATGGGCTGCAAAATGGATGTTGTGTTAGCAGGCATGAAGACAGCATTAATCTCATTGTATATCTTCATCGTACCTTGGGTAACCAGGTGCATTGTCAATGAGCAGTCATATTTCGAAAGGAATCTTTTTTCTAAGCAGTATGTCCCAACAGTGGGCTTAAAATATTCAGTAAACCATGTTGTAAACAGATGTGCTGTCATCCAAGCTTTGTTGGTCTATTTATAATGCACAGGCAGAGTGGATTTAGCATAATTCTTAAGGGCGCTAGGATTTTTAAAATGGTACATGAGCATTGGCTTCAATTTAAAGTCACCAGCTGCATTAGCCCCTAATAAGACTGTCAGCTTGTCCTTTGAAGCTTTTGAAGCCAGGCATTAACTTTTCCTCTCGACCTATGAAAAGTCCTAGATGGCATCTTCTTCTGCTACAAGACTATTCCATCCACATTGGAAATCTGATGTTTGCTGTAGGCACCTTCATTCATGATCCTAGCTAGATCTTCTAGATCACTTGCTGCAGCTTCTACATCAGCATGTGACACTTCACCTTGCACTTTTATGTTGTAGAGATAATTTCTTTCCTTAAACCTCATGAACCAACCTCTGCTAGCTTCAAGCTTTTCTTCTGCAGCTCCTAACTTCCCTCAGCCTTCATAGAATTGAAGAGAGTTAGAGCCTTGCTATGGATTAGACTTTGGCTTAACGGAATGCTGTGGCTGGTTCAATCTTCTCTGTAGACCACTAAAAGTTTCTCCATATCAACAATAAGGTTGTTTCTCCTTCTTATCATTTGTGTGTTCCATGGAGCATTCCTTTTAATTTTCTTCATGAGCTCTTCCTTTTCATTCACAATTTGGCTGTTTGGTGCAGGAGGTCTAGCTCTTGGCTTTTCTCAGCTTTTGACATTACTTCCTTACTAAGCTTTGTCATTTCTAGTTTTCGATTTAAAGTGACACACATGTGACTCTTCCTTTCACTTGAACACTTTGAGGTCATGGTAAGATTATTACTTAGCTTAATTTCAATATTGTTGTGTCTCAAGGACTAGGACAGCCCAAGGAGAGGAAGAACGATAATGGAACAGCTAGCTGGTCTATGGAGCAGTCAGAACATAGACTACATTTATAGATAAATTTACTGTCTTATGTGGGGCGGTTCATGGCCCTAACACAATTATAATATTAACATCAAAGATCACTGATCACAGATCACCAAGACAAATATAAGAATAATGAAAAAGCGTGAAATATTGCAAGCACTATCAAAATGTGACACAGAGGCAGGAAGTGGAGCAAATGGAAAAATGGAAAAATAAATTTGCTCGACACACGGTTACCACAAACCTTCAATCTGTAAAAAACACAGTATCTGCAAAACGCAACAAAGTAAAGCACAATGATAGCAGATACGCTTGTAATACTCTACTTTTCGTAATAATGTCTGATCAAGAGATCACTTCTGGTGTTAAAGGTGATCTTATTACCTGAGATTTCCTATTGTAAATGAAGACAAGAAAGAAGGATGGAGAAATCTCAGAGTAAGCAAACAGCATTTCAGCAGAACGGTTTCTTAAAAACCACAACCCTATCTGTATATATATTTACAATTACTTTGCAATATTACCCCCAAAAATATGCACTTTGATGTCTGACAGATTTATACAGAAGTGTAACCACAGCAAAATTTAAAATGTATGTACATTTTGGGGCGCCTGGGTGGCGCATTCGGTTAAGCATCTGACTTCAGCCAGGTCACGATCTCGCGGTCCGTGAGTTCGAGCCCCGCGTCGGGCTCTGGGCTGATGGCTCAGAGCCTGGAGCCTGTTTCGGATTCTGTGTCTCCCTCTCTCTCTGCCCCTCGCCCGTTCATGCTCTGTCTCTCTCTGTCCCAAAAATAAATAAACGTTGAAAAAAAAAATTTAAAAAAAAAAATAAATAAAATGTATGTACATTTTTATTACCCCCAAAAGTTCTATTTGCCCCTTCCTATCCCTCCTCCTTCCTACTCCAGGACGCCCTCTACTGTGCCTGTCCTACAATGTCGCATGAAAGGAACCACTCTCTACAAGGCCCTTTGTATCTGGCTTTGGTTACTTAGCATAATTCTAGAGATTCATTTGTGCTGTGTCATGATATCAATATTTTGTTTCTTTTGTATTTTTAAAGAGTATTCCATTGCGTAAATTTTCCACTTCATGTGCTCCATCTGATGACTATTAGGAGTGTTCTCGATTTTGACTATTTTGAACAAAGGTGCTATGAGCGTGTGTGTAGAAAACATATTTCAGACATACACTTTCATTCCTCATGTATAAGTACTTAGCAGTGAAATTGCTAAGATGTATGGTAACAGTATATTTAATTTTATGAAAAACTGAAAATCTGCTTTTCAAAGAAGCTAAGCAATTATGCATTCTCACTGGAATACACGAGATCCCCAGTTCAATATACTCTGTAGCAAATCTCCTCTTGGACTTTTTCATTTTAGCAATTCTAATGGGTGAGGTTTAGTATTTCATAGTATTGTTTTAATTTGCATTTTCATAGTAAATAATGTTGAGTATCTTTTCATATGATTACTTTTCTCTCTATATCTCTTTTGTGAAATGACTGCTTCACACTTTTGCTCACTTTTAAAAATTAAACTCTCTCTTATTGTGTTGTAACATTGTTTTACGTATTTTATACACAAAACCTTTACTGGAATTTGTTTTGCACATATTTTCTGCCAGAATGGTATGTGTCTTTTCATTTTATTAACAGTACTTTTTGAAGCACTAGTTTTTAATTTTTCTGAAGTACATTTATTGCTTTTTTTTTGTTAGCATATTTTATCTCCTCTAAAAAAGTGCTTCATAACTCCACTTCTCAAAGTTTTTATCAATATTTTATTTTACAATTTAAAATCATTTGCTTTTTGGGGCGACTGAGTGGCTCAGTCGGTTAAACGTCTTACTTTGGCTCAGGTAACGATCTCACATTCTGTGAGTTCGAGCCCCCCATCAGGCTCTGTACTGTCAGCCTTAGCTTGGAGCCTGCTTCGAATTCTGTGTCCCCTCTCTCTCTGCTCTTGCCCCACTCGTGCTCTGTCTCTCTGTGTCTCTCAAAAACGAACAAACGTTAAAAAATTATTTTTAATTATTTGCATTTGAATTGGATCCCTGGTAACTATCAAGTTATTTTTTTGGTATCATTCAAGAGAAAGTGTGGGGCTCATTTGTTAGCACACAGATGTCCAGCTGTGCCAGACCATTTGTTGCAAAGACTATGCTTACCCTTCGCACTTTGTTTCATTCAATGTACTCTATAGAAGTGGATTTATTTCTGGAATCTATAATCTGTATCATTGATCTTCAGGTCCATTTTATAGAAATATCATACTCTAAACAAAATGTGACTCCAAATGCAAATGATGTTATTGTATTATTATTTAAATTTTTATTAATCAAATACCAAAATCTGACATTTTATTGCAGAACGGATAACTTTACCTTGAGTGCAGTTTGATTACAACCCTTGTACTGTAAAATTACAATTTAATTTATACTCACTTTGGTAATATCAGTAATATTAGTAATATTAGTAATATCAGTAGCTTAGTAATATCAGTAGCTTATTTGTAGTATAATCAGTAATATCTTAGTAATATCAGTAGCTTATTTGTACATAAGTGAGTATCTTTCAGGAAACTATTTTAACCATGCATTTTTCTAGAAGAAACTTTACACTCAGTACACCTAGTTAGGAAAGGAGAAAATCTTCCTTCTTTAAAATACATAGCAATCTTTAGCAAGTATTTCTCTTAAGTTGTGCCTTTTTGAAAATTTCCAAATTGCAAACTGTCGAGATTTTTTTCTAAATATATTCATTAAGAATTACCATATTTTCAAATCTCATTTATTGAAAACTTAAGGTGTTTGGGTCACCAAATTTTTCTCTTACCTGATTTTCATTTTTTCTAAATTTTATATTCATCATATCTAGATCAAACACGATGGATTACAATTTCATTGTATATGATTTCAGAGTGATTCTTCTTGATGAATTTTTGAAATGACAGAGTTGGCATATTGGAGCAGTTGCACTGAGGTATAATTCACGTGCAAAAACATCCGTTCTAAATTTATAAAGTTGTGCAATCATCAAAACAATTCAGATTTGAAGCATTTTTATCATCCAAAACTTGCCATTCTATTGTTTACTATGTGTCTCCACTCTCATCCCCATTCTGGGGCAACCACTGGCCTCTTTTCTGTCTTTATAAATTTCTCTGTTTTACAAAGTTCGTAAGAAGGTAGTCATACAATACATACTTTTTGCATATGACTTTTTTTTTCACTTGATGTAATTTTTAGCCCTTTCCATTGCTGAATAATATTCCCTTGAAGGGAGATATATTTTTTCATCTGGATTTCAATATGCAAAAACCTAAAATAAGACATTTTCTTTAAAAAGCTGTTCTTAAATAGAATGGTCTAAAAAATAATATGGTTTTGAGTGTTTGTATATGAAAAAATCCCAGAAAGCATTATATTTATCACAAAATCTAATTTTTTTAAAAAAATTCATAGTTATAATCTAATCAGCCAATCTTATTTGTTATGCAATCTAATCTATATTATTCTGATTTTTAGTTTAAAGCTCTATAAACAATTTAACTTAAAAAAGCTACACTCTTCTTCAAGTTATCTATTTATTTATCTTATATAATCACCCTCAATATTTTTATTAACTGTCATTTCCTTCCTTATCATTCAACAGTATAAACTATTTAATAATGATTTTATATGCAAACTTAACAGCTATTTTAGTTTGCCATTACTATACCTGATTTAGGCTTTAACTAAAGGTACTAAGCACCCATCGTGTCCAAGGAAAAATTGTGTTCTATAAGTCTCTTCAAAAAAAATTGGACTTTTCAGCAATTAAAGGCATACAAATCAAAATACTGCAATGTGTAGAGGCATCACACTACCTAATTTCAAACTGTATTACTAATCTAATGCAATCAAAACTGTATGATGCTGACGTAAAAAATAACAATATAGATTAATAGAACAGAATTAACATACCAGAAATAAACCTGTGCATATAAGGTCAACTAATAATTGCCGAGGGAGTTAAGAATACTCAATGGGTAAATGGGAAGAGTCTCTTTAATATATAGTGCTGGGAAAATTAAATAGTTACATGCAAAAGAATGAAACTGGGCCCATATCTTATACCACTCACAAAAATTACCTTTTAGTGGATTAAAGACTTGAATGTAAGACTGAAACCATAAAACTCCTGGAACAAAATATAGAAAAAAATTTTCCTGTCATGGGTCTTAGCAGTAATTTTTTGGTTATGGCATCAAATGTATTTGCAAGGAACAAAATAAAAAATAAACAACTGGGATTACATCAAACTAAAAAGCATCTGCACAGCGTAAGGAACAATCAACAAAATGAAAAGACAACTTACAGATTGGGAGATAAAATATATATATATGCCTGTATATATACATACAACATGTTTATGATCATATGCTGTTATAAAGCCCAGTGCTTTCCAATGTGGTTGCTCTACCACTTAAATAATTTGGGGGGCTCCTGGGTGGCTCAGTTGGTTAAGCATTGGACTTTGGCTTAGGTCATGATCTCACGGTTTGTGGGTTCGAGCCCCGCGTTGGGCTCTGTGCTGATAACTCAGAGCCTGGAGCCTGTTTCAGATTCTGTGCCTCCCTCTCCCTCTGCCCCTCCCCTGCTCACACTCTGTCTCTCTCTGTCTCTCAAAAATAAATAAATGTAATTAAAAAATAAATTTTAAACAATTTTTGAGCCAGGATCTAATAAACTTAAATAAGGAGCAGCACAAATTCTTTTTTTCTTTTTTTCTTTTGAGTTTTTTTTTTACTTATTTATTTTGAGACAGAGAAAGAGTGCACGAGCAGGGGAGGGGCAGAGAGAGAGGGAGAAAGAGAGAATCCTAAGCAGGCTTTGCACTGTCAACATGGAGCCCAGTACAAGGCTCAAACACAGGAACCCTGAGATCATGACCTGAGCTGAAACCTAGAGTCAGACGCTTAACTGACTGAGACAACCAGGCACCCAGCAACACAAACTCTTAGAAGGTTTTTTATTAAAAATGATTATTCTTTAGACGTCGTCTTACGTATGGAGAAATTGTTAATTATGACTTTCTTCTATGTATGATACAATGTTTATATTAATTGATAATATAACATAACTATGAAAGTATAAACTTCATTTAATTAATTTTTCCTTGATACAAGTTTTGTAAGTAGGTGGTAAGACAATAATCTTTAAAGTGCCATGTAATATTCAAAGCTTTCTTTTATTTCCATCTTTATTGAGATATAATTGACATATAACATCATTCAAGATTAGGTGTATTTTTATTAATAGTGTATGAATGAGAAGGTTGACATTTATTATTAGAATCGTATAACTGGCATTTCATTAGAATACCTTCCTACAGTATGAGAAAAAAAAAATTTGGAGAGAGAGAGAGAGTGTGAGCAGGGGAAAGGGACAGAGAGAGAGAGAGAGAGAGAGAGAGAGAGAGAGAGAATCTTAAGCAGGCTCTACACTCAGCATGGAGCCCCAGGCAGGGCTTGATTCCATGACCCAGGGATCATGACCTGAGCCTAAGTCAAGAGCCATATGCTCATCTGACTGAGCCACTCAGGCATGTGTAGTCTGAGAAAAATTTTTAAAGTCATGTTGAAGGTACATAATTTAGTTAAAAATCTATTATATCTTCCTTTAATATAACAACAAGCACAAGTGAAAGTATAGGACCCCGACCCAAAACAGAGAGAGATACTTCACTTTGAGAATTAGACACTTTAATTAGTGAAGATATTTTAAGCTTGTAAATTTGATAAAAAATAATAAAGTAAATTATTTCTCCCATTCATTAAAACAATTTAAAAGTAGTTCTACTGTCAACATGGAAAACACTTTAGAGAAGCATAAAAAGAACTACTACTGATTTTGATGTTTCCAAGAGACACTATAATGCCAAATTACTAAGGTCACATTATAGCCTCTGTTTACGACTGGATTCCTTAGAGTAAGTGTGATTTACAGGCTTCAGTACTGATCTGAAATAAAGGGACATAAATCAAACACCTCAGAGAAGTCAAGAAGACTCTTCATGCTAAGACACAAAGAACTGATGACTGCGTTCTCAGCTGTCTACCAAGACAAAGATATCGCTATAGTAGTAAGATTATGCAGCCATATTCATGAAGTATTTTTGCTTGAACATAAAGTTTTATGCATAATTATCTTAATTTCAGTCAATACTGTCTTTTTGAAATATATTTTCAAAAGTCTTTTATGAAAACATATGGAAAGATGGTCTTCGAGTTTCACTTGCCACTAAGCTTTGAATTCTGTATGCATACACTTAAAATTTAGTGTTAAAATATTTATAAATGCATAGGAACAGATGAAAAATTCCAGAAGTTTTGCAAGACAAAGTTAGTAGGAAGTCACATAGGTCAGGTTCTAGAAATAAAGTATTAATAAAATTAAATTGAGGAAAAAATTTGAGATTCCCAGGTGAACTTCACATTAGAATAATATTTTCAAGACTACGTGCAACTAGGAAATAAACTTAAGTGAATGAAAATCTCTTGATAGTTTTGGGGGTCAAATAAGATCATGAACTGGATAATCTTCCTCAGAACTTGTTATGGCCAATCTTCTAATTTTAGCCATTCTAATAGGTTCACAGTGGCATTTCTTAGTGGTTTCACCATTTGCTTCCTCGGTGAAAAACAATATCACAAGTGTCTTTTCATGTACTTATTGGCTATCCATAGATCTTCTTTGGTGAAGTGCCTGCTCAAATATTTTGCCCATTTTTGATAGATTGTTTCCCATTATTGAATTTAAGGATTGTTTATAGATTCTGGACAGTAGTGCTTTATCAGATATGTGATTTTAAACTATGTTTCCCAGTCTGTGGCATGGCTTTGTATTCTCCAAGTTCTTCATGTAATTATTTCCTACTACTAAAGCAAGGTCTCTATGAGTATAATGCCAAGTACTCTGTGAATTATGAGGTATTCTAATTTGGCTGGTAGAAACTGACAATGTTCTCAAGTGTGTATAAATGTCAGACATCATTATCTGTAATCATCTCGGATGGTTTATTTATCTGGTCTTAGGTAATACTTGAAATCAATAATTTCTTTAGTGAATCTGTACCATGAGTCAGTCAGTGCTCTGCTGAATACTAAGGGGAGGTGGCTGTCAATCTTGGAAGCTCTCTTTCTGTGTAGCTTTCTTATGCCTGGTACTCTGTCCTGAAAGTTGTCCCAGTCTTAGTCTCCTTGTTCTCTCAGCTCAATTTCTTCAACACATGGTATTCGGCGGGTTCTACCTGGGGTGCCCCTACCAATACCAAAACCTGGAGTCTCTCTCAAGGCAGAAAATTAGAGCAATCTTAAAGTTTATTTATTTATTTATTTAAAATGTTTATTTATTTTTGAGAGGGACAGAGACAGAATGCAAGTGGGTTAGAGGCAGAGAGAGAGGGAGACACAGAATCCAAAGCAGGCTCCAGGTTCTGCGCTATCAGCACAGAACCTGACAGGGGGCTCGAACTCACAAACCATGAGATCATGACCTGAGCTGAAGTCAATCGCTCAACCGACTGAGCCACCCAGGTGCCCCTTAAAGTTTATATTATTTTTTTACTCTCTCTCAGTAATTATTATCCCATGTTGCCTGATGTCCAGCGTCTTGAAAATGGTTGCTTCATGTATTTGTCTTGTCTTATTTCTGGCAGCAGGTAAACCTGGTCTTTTTACTCCAACTTTAGGAGAAGCTGAAAATTCCTTTTAAACTGTGGGTAATTAACAATATTCTTTTCAAAACACATATACAGTGAAGGAGATCTCTAGGACATTACAATTTTAGGTAGATAAGATCAGTTCCCTTTTGGTCCTCCAGCTCTAACCTGTGGGATTGCCATAGCACAATTTAAAACAAATACCGATGTTTTTATCTGAAAAAGTCATGACAAATGCCAATCTAACTTGATTTCTAAGGAAGCAGCTCATGACTAATTTTATCAAAATTATTCTGTTTTGTTTTGTTTTTTTCCTTGAATGGAGTTAGCTAACATTAAGATTTTTTTTAGGTAGATAAGTTTGGTAAGAATTATATGAATTATATTTTCTGAATTTTTCTTTTTTATGTAATTTCCTCCACATATTTTCATCTGACTTAAAAAAAGTTTTCAGTGTTTTTAAATACCTAACAGAATGGATCTCAAAAGAGAGTATGGTTGTGGAGAGTAAAGGATAATTATATGAGTCCTTAGGCAATAAGAATCATATGTTATTAATCATTCAAGAGGATTGATGATTGAATTGTGTGAGATAACTTTAACATCAGTGATATAAAGAAAAATCACGGGGTGCGTGGGTGGCTCAGTCAGTTGAGCGTCTGACTTCTGCTTAGGTCATGATCTCACAGCTTGTGAGTTCGAGCCCCGCGTCGGGCTCTGTGCTGACAGCTCAGAGCCTGGAGCCTACTTCGGATTCTGTGTCTTCCTCTCTCTCTGCCCCTAACCCACTCGCATTCTGTCTCTGTCCCTCTCAAAAATAAATAAACATTAAAAAAAAAATCTTTAAAAAGAAAAATCTCAATTTAATATTGTGTAGTTCTCAGAAAAGGACTGAAAAAATGTGTATCTGTAGTATCATCATTCTAATAGTTAAAGATTTTTATAATTGAGATTCTAGAACACTGTTTTGTGTGTAATACATCAAACACAACAAAAGTGAACATTTTTTAACATCAATTACCTGTGAAGAGAAAGCAATATAGCACACGCAACTGATTTAAAACTATATTCAGTGTATCATTTGTTTCTTACAGTAACATTATGAAAAGATAAAACAATATATTCCTTAAAAGATTGTTTAAAACATCTCTTTTGATTCTGTGTTGAGTGTGATGAAAAGAGTTTAATATGTAGTCATTTGAAAAGAAAAATTACATTAAAAGAAGTTATATAGAGATATTTTTCAATTTGAAAAAAATGGTGTTTTAGAACCAGTATTAACAAATTGCCTTAAAACTTCTAACCACCTTCATAAATATTTATATCATATATATTTTATATAAAACAATAAATTTAAAATAGATTTCCAGGTTCTATTTTATAACTTTTACAACTAAAATATAGAATTACATAATTATCATGTTTATAAAACAAGATGACATGAATAAAAATATTATGTTTTATCCACTGTTGTTCTCATATTCATGAAATTATGTGTGATCTAAATATACATAGACATAAATAAACATGCCATTAGACAGTCAAGTCATTTTTATTGAGATATAATTTATATACAACTTTGTATTTGTTTTAGGTATGTAACATAATGATTTAGTATATGTATATATTGCAAAATGATTACTAGAATAAGTTTAATTAACATCTATTACCTTACATAGTTTCAGTATTTTTCTTGGGATGAGAACTTTTAAGATTTACTCTCTTAGCAATTTTCAAACATACATTATTGTTAACTATAGTCACCATGCCGTACATTCTATCCCCAGGGCTTATGTATCTTGCAGCTAGAAGTTAGTACCTTTTGACTTCTTTCACTCACTTCTCCCACCCCCGTGTCTCCCCTCCACCACTCGCACTCTCCTCTGGCAACCACCAATCCATTCTTTGTATATAATGAGGTCATGTTTTTATTAGATTCCATGTAAAAATGAGACCATGCAATATTTTTCTTTGTCTGATTTATTTCACTTGACATAATGCCTTCAAGATTCATCAGTGCTGTTGCAAATGTCAGTATTTCCATTTTTAATGGTTGAATAATCTTCCATTGTGTGTGTTTGTGTGTGTATACACATATATACATATATACACATACAGCTGCAGAAGAGTTCTATATACATATATGTCACATTTTCTTTATACATTCATCCATCATTGGACACTTATGTTATGCTGCTTACATGACTTAACTATTGTAAATAGTGTGGATATCCTTTTATGATAGTGATTTCATTTTCTTTATATAAATTCTCAGAAATGGAATTACTGGATTAAATGGTTGCTGAATCCTTAAAACTAATGATGACTCAGGAAAATGTTCTGAATAAATTCCCAATCTTGATATCAAAGTATGGGAAATATTCCCTCTTCTTTTTGGAGGGCAGCAAATAACATCTTGTGCAGCAAATTAAGTCTTATACAGGTTCAAATAGACAACTTATATTTACTTAACATTAGAAAATGTTCTTCGTATCATTTTTTACCAATTCATTCACTTTTAATTAAAGTTCTCTAACTTGGCTCCTTTCAGTTAAGAAGATCCAATAAGTGTTTCAAGTAAGTTTCATAAATCCATTGCCTGATTAGAATTTAACATCAGTTAAAAGATATGAAACCTTAAATGCATATGATAAAATATCAAAAATTAAGATATATACCTAAATGTAATAATATAGAAATATGTATTGATTAATATGCCTATATTTCATAATATATTTATAAATATATTTATTGATTAATATGTCTTTCTTTTATTAATATGTGTGTATATGTGTGATTTTTGAAAGCAACAAAACAAAAATGCCATATATGCAAGAAAAAAATAATAATGTCAAACGATTGTAAACTGGATGTTTATTTCATAATCTGCAGGATAGTGGTAAAAGGCATACATGAGCATATAATACAGCAAAATTTCATTCACATTCAGTAAAAGCAAAAGTGAAACTACATTGACTATATAATCACTATCCCTCTTCAATTTTTCTTTCTCAAATTGTCATAATTCAGTTTACTGGAATGTTTCTGTTCTTGACTAAATGCTTACTGATTTGTGTAAAGCCTTCATTAAATTGGTAACCTTTATATACAGTTTTCAAAACTCAAACTGAAATATCCTCTGGGGAAAATACAGTTTACCCTCAGCTCTTGTAAAGTAAAATAGTGTACCCTATAATGTCAAAAGTGGCAGAACATGAGTTCTTTTCTGCTCTAAGATTCTGTCAAGAATGATACCAGGCCTACAGCAACTCTTTTAATAATATTTTTTTGTCACAGAAAAGAGGAAAAATAGGCCAGGTCTGTGTACAGTTTCAACAGGCATCACATTCCATTATTTTATTTCAGTGTCCATGTTATCTCTAGATTATGGTGAGGAAAAATAATGCTGTGCTGAGCTGTGCTGAGCATGGAGACTGCTTGGGATTCTCTCACTCCCTCTGTCCCTCTCCTCAACTCGTGTGCACTCTTTCTGAAATTAAAAAAAAAAGGACAAAAAGATTTTAAGTTTTAAATGAAAACATGATATATTATCTATGATAAGAACATACGCTTTTGCAACATATCTAATTTAAGTTTTTTTTTACAGTTATTTATTTTTGAGAGAAAGAGACAGAGTGTGAGTGGGAGAAGGGCAGAGAGAGAGGGAGACACAGAATCTGAAACAGGCTCCAGGCTCTGAGCTGTCAGCACAGAGCCTGACGCAGGGCTCAAATTCATGAGCAGTGAGATCATGACCCAAGCTGAAGGCTGAAGTAGGACACTTAACGAACTGAGCCACCCTGGCACCCCACAACATATCTAATTTTAAATATTTACTTATTGTGAACAAAAATCTAGAGAAATTAGTATTTAAATGTATAACTAAATGTACAATTAAATAATTAATATGCCCAACAAATATTAAACTACAAATATCAGGAGACATACATACAGATAGTCATAGCCATGATTTCCATAAGAGTTGTGAAAAATATATACAGTGGGGTTTTTTTTGTACTATTTTTTCTTAATTTGAGAGAGAGAGAGAGAGAGAGAGGGAGAGGGAGAGAATGAGTTGTGGAGAGGGACCGAGGGAGAGAGAGAGAGAATTTTAAGCAGTCTCCACGCCCAGCATGGAGCCCTATGTGGGGCTGGATCACACAACCCTGAGATCACGACCTAAGCCAAAATCAAGAGTCTGACACAACTGAGTCATGCAGATGCCTCTATTTTTTGTACGTTTGAAGTGAAAAACAAAATAAAAAGCTACAGAAGTACATTTTGTTTACATATATTTTCATTCATTAAAAATATTATTTCGCTTGATTTTTAATTTGATTCTGAAAAGAATAATTTACGTGATTTAGGTTACACATTAATTACACATTACACATTAATTGATTAAAAGTTTATTTTTTTTCTAATACTGAGCTAGTTATATCACCACCTCTGTCTTGCCTAGTAACTGGAATATTATAATAATCTTTTTAAAAAGGTACTTACATTTCTTTATAAATGAATAACATCATATTAGTGTAAATTCAGAAACTGTTATTTTATATTCTGCATTAGTGGTATTAGATGATAGCAACCAATTTGTAGAGCTAAACAGATTGTAGATTTAAAAGGATTTTAAGACAACTGAATAGTCAAATACTAGAAAACATTTTGTTTTTTATTTGTCATAATTTACCCAGATCAACATTTTGTCATTGAATGTTAGACAAAACATATGGAATAACTGAAGAAGTAATAGATTCTTGTGCTGACCACAGGCATAGCCCACTCATTTTTTCCCATCTATGATACTTTTTTAAAGTTCTATTTATTTGTTTTGAGAGAGAGAGAGAGAGAGATTAGGGGAGGGGCAGAGAGAGAGGGAAAGAGAGAGAATGCCAAGCAGGCTCCACACTGTCAGTGCAGAACCACATGTGTGGGGGTCAAACCCACAAACCATGAGATCATGACCTGAGACAAAACCAAGAGGCAGACACTTAACAGATTGCACCACCCTGGTGCCCCATCTATGATGCTTTTTAAATGATTCTACATATAGTTCCTTATACCGTGGAAGGAAGAAAACAGGATTGAACAAAAGATGTGTGGAGAATATTGACATGTGAAGAGTGGACATGCACACCTGTTGGTGTCCAAGCAGGAGAAACAATAGTGTATGTATTTGTATTATAATTGGACACCAGTAAATTGAGGCAAAATCTTCTAGCAACTCAGGACAAAATGTAGGCATTTCAGGTTGCTAGCGACTTGGAGTTCAGAAGCAATTACTCATACTTGTCCACTCATATGTCTACTTGGATTTGCTTTATCATATATGGCTCAGACAAAAATACTTAAAATGATCATGTCCTCTAGCATCCTTCCTGTTGCTTTTTTTTACACCGTTTCATTGGTAAAAACTGCGATGTCTTCACAGACGATTTTCTTTTCTGATTACTAACTTTTCTTTTACAAAAATACTGAGAATTTTAGTTTTAGTCATGAGGTATTTAGTCGGGAGGTATGTACTTATTCCCCCACCATAAATTACTGGTAAGATGGACAAAAATACAGAAACAACAGGTTTCAGCCACTGACAAAGAGTCGGAATAAAATTATAACTGTTGACAAAAGGAAATCATTGCTCTGGACTTCCAGAGAGGGAGAGGACACAGGGTCAGAGAGTACTGTTGAAGAGAAGGGGACGATAAGGAGTTCAGGGAGGCTGAGAGGGCTAGAATGTGTGAGGCAGAGTACCGTGCAGAGGGAAGCATTTTGCAAAAGAGCTCTAGAAAAATCTAGATAGGGATCTACTTGAGTCTTTAGCTGGGTACTAATCTGTGAATTTGTAGGGAGAAATTCCAAAATGCAAGATAAAAATTAACTTTCAGGTAAAGAAATATTACAGAGACACTATAAGTTGAGAAGTTCCCATAATTCAAAAAGAACAGAAAGTGATAGAGATGCCAACAGCCAAAATATAGAGACCTTGTTAAAAATGTAAGGCATTTCATATAGTTTTTAAAATTTTGTGGATACCTATTATATGGTCAATCTTTTGTCTATCTGGTTCATTTGATAAGAATGTGAAACACAGAGTTGTTAGTTGGAGTATTATGAAAATTTTAGTGTAGTAATAATAAACATTGAGAAATATAGTAATGACTGAAATTGATAATAGGAGACAGAAGAATATATAGTGATGTGGTAGAAAAATAACGCTAATAGAAACATAAGACACATTGATACTGAATAGTGATCAAGAGCTTGAGCATAAGAGGGGCAGAGAGAGAGAGAGGGAGAGACAGAATCCCAAGCAGGCTCCACACCAAGTAAAGAGCAAGACATGGGGCTCAATCTCATGAACTGTGAGATAGTGCCCTGAGCCAAGATCAAGAGTTGGTGCTTAACCCACTGGGTCACCCAGGCACCCCTCCTCTTTTCAAACTTAACATTTTAATGAGCTTATTTTACAAATTGCCATATCTTCAATGGAATTCATATTTTGCCTTACAATAACAATAATCAAATGAAGCTATTACATTGTTTGAGAATTCAGGGGGAAAAAACTTAAAATGTATCCTCTTTTCTATATACCCCGGCCAAACTCAAAACTATGGCTTCAAATAGTTATTCGTTTGCAAGATCACATTCACCTTTTTTACATATATGTCTTGACAATTGTTTTTGAACATTCTATTAAATATACACACTTTCAATACACATACACATTTCATCTCACATTCATCAGAGTTTTATGGGATAAATAAAGGTTTCCATAAAAGTGTCTGTTTTTTATTAGTTTGTTGGTTGGTTGATTGATTGGTTTTCCTGGAATATGGCAGGCAAAATTTAAGTTTTCTGTGTTTTAGAGTTGGCTTTCAGGGGGATAATCAATGGCCTCTTTGTGATAAGAAATGAAATGGTATTTCAATATAAAGGTACACATTTTACAGGCATTTCATCCTATCATGTTCACCCTCCTGTCATAATGGTGTCTGGTTAGGGTAAATGTTAGTTGTTCTAGGGATTTGTATTTGGTGACAGATTACTTTAAAAATCTGTTATAATTTTGAAGTTTAAATCATCTGGAACTTCTAAAGGGTTAAGTGTAGGCCACTGCTTGCTCTTCACGACATACACCACGAACTCAAACCTCTTTCTTGAGTACCACATAATAGTGTGGGACTGAAGGTACTAGACGTTCAAATACTATGTCTAAGAAGAAATTCTTTCTGTCTCACAACTAATTTTCTGTCCTTCCTGTAGCCCTCATATCAGTATTTGGAGCCTATATCACTGAGTTTTTGTTGGAACCAAAAATCCTAACACTGAATATTTGTGTCCCCTCAAAATTCATGTTGAAACTTAATCCCCAATGTGATAATATCTGTAGATAAAGCCTTTGAGAAATGAATAGATCATGAGCTCAGAGCCCTTATGAATAAACTAATGTCTTTATAAAAGAGACCCCAGAAAGATCCCTCACCTCTTTGGCCACATGAAAACACAGAGAGAAAGACAATCATCTACGAACTAGCAGATAGGATCTAACCAGACACCAAATCTACCATAAACCGTGATTTTGCACCTTCCAGCTTCAGAACTGTGAAAAAGGTCTGTTGTTTAGGAGCCACCCGGTCCATGGTATTTTGTAGAGCAGCCTGAAGGGACTAAGACCACATAACTTTTCTTGATCACTGTATCATCTTTGTTTCAATAACCAGGGATCTTAATATCATTCAAATCCATCAAGTTTCTTTACATTTATTTACATTACTTCAGTTTGTCACTCACACTCAGTTAAATTATTACAACAGCCTGTTAATTGTCCTGCTTCCAGTTTGACCTTTCACTGAAGCATTCTCTAACTTGCATCCAAGGTGATTAAAAAAAGACTGATTATACTTCTTCTCTTTTTAAACCTTTGCAGAGGCTTACTATTGCTGATGGGAAATGGTCGAACTTTAGTATGACAACATAAGGCCGTTCACTACCCGTCCCTTAGACTTACCTGTGTACCCACTTAACCTGAGACTCTTAATGACACTTCTTGGTCCTTTCTAACCTTTGCCTCTCAGCTCCTACAGTATGTATTCCAATCACACATAATTCCTTGGAATTCCAAAGAGGAGCTATGTTTTCTTTTGCTTCCAGGATTGTACATATGGTATGGTATTTCATTTTCTTGGAATGCCATTTTTCCTAGTGGCTACTCTTATATATACCTCATAGTAATACTTTGGTCAAGAATTCCATGTTTGTCTAGCTATGGGTTGGTTTCTAGCCTATTTGTTCCAATAGTTTCCCACTATTTTATTATTATTTATTCCTTTTTATAATTGCTTACCTATACGTCTATTTAACTCTTTTCCTGTTAAGCTACTTGAAAACACAAATAATGTTTTGCTCATTTTTTTCTATATCCAGCTCCTACTTACATCAATGCACAGATGCGAGAGGAAAGTGTATAAGATGCTGCCTTTGGTTATTTTAATAATTAAAGGGGCATCTTTGTCCTTTTTAGGATCCATCCCATAATAATAAATACAGTTCCAAAATGTATTTAACACAAGCATAGAGTTAATATCATATGATTTAAATAAATACTTTAAGCTTAACCAAAAGTCTATACTAAAATTGCAGCAGAAAAAAATCACAGCAGAAAATAGTTGAACTGGTATCAGCCATAAAATCTCAGATATATCATTTTCTTATCATGACAAAGCGTGTCCTTCTGAACTCTATGCTTGCTATTTCCTGTCAGTTCAAAAGAGGTCTCTTGACAGCAGAAAAAGGTGCAAGAAAAATGAGAGAAATAGGTACACAGCAGCTATTTACATTGTCATGGATTATCAATCATTTTGAATGTCTTGTGCCCAAGCAGATACGTAGTGATAAAATATCACTGAATGCCAACAGAAACAGAATAAAGGGCTTCAACCTTTTACCAGTGTCTAACCTAGTACATGTGCATCGACCATTCTCAGCAGCACTTTACTAGTTTCAAGACAGATGTATGATCCACTTGTAATGGTTGTAATGTGGTTGTAATGAGGACTCAATTCAGTGAAAGCAGAAAATAAAATTTGTGAAACTGACTATAACAAGTGCTCAGTAAATGTTAGTTGATTTTCAATATTAAGAATGATACAATTATTCATTTCCTTCTGGCTCCACACTCACCAGGCAATTCCCTTAAGGCATTCTGGAAGATCATTCTCTCGATATATTTAACTCCCTACCCTTCATTCCTAGGTCTCTGTCCAAAGGCTTGGCCAGAGAGAGGTCTTCTGGCAGTGAGGTTTCCTTACAGGAAGAAAGGGGGGAACCTTGAAGACAGTTTTTGCCGCTCTAACTCAGTACTCAGTAGTTTGCCTTCAGAGTCCTCCTGCATTGTGCTCCACCCCCATCCTCAACACCTCCCCCACTCAGGCTGCAGAAAACTGCTGCAGCCTTTTGTTCGGGGCTCCCACAAAAGTGAGACCCTTTGTACTGATCCAAGGGACCTTCGGCACTTCCTTGCATGGGGTAAAATGCAACGGTGTTGTTGGCCTTTCTCCAGTTTTATCATCTTGCTTATACCATTGCAGTAAGTTATTAGTCTTAACTCTTTAATTTCTGACTTGCTTTAACTGGCTTCTATGACACCTGCCAGCTAGGCTCTCCCAACTCAGCTGAGCCCCTGACACCTACTAAAAGCAAAGCAAAGCAAAAGTTATATACTCTCAAATTCCTGTATTTAAGTAAAATTACTATGAACAAAATATAAAACTAAACAATATATATTACTTCACAAATATTTTATATTCATTTATAAATATTATAATATTAATTATATATCAAAAATATAATATTAAATATTTATTTTAAGTATAGACTTTATAAACACTAGATTTTAAATAGTAATAGACTCTTTTTTAAATTTTTTTAATGTTTATTTATTTTCAAGACAGAGACAGAGTGTGAACGGGGGAGGGGCAGAGAAAGAGGGAGACACAGAATCCAAAGTAGGCTCCAGCCTCCGAGCTGTCAGCATGGAGCCCAATGCAGGTCTTGAACCCACCAACAGTGAGATCATGACCTGAGCCTAAGTCAGACGCTTAACCCACTGAGTCACCCAGGTGCCCCTATTACAGATTATTTTAAGTCAGTACAATTTATTAAAAGAACACAATGTTGTATTCTACTTTTGATTTAGGCTCTGGTCATGATCTCCTAGTTCATGAGATCCAGCCCACATCAGTCTGCGCTGACAGCATGGAGCCTGCTTGAGATTCTCTCTCTCCCCCTCTTTCTGCACCTCTCCTGCTTGCATGTGTTTGCACACACCCACTCTCTTTCTCAAAATAAATAAATGAACTTTAAAAAATATTGTCAATAAAAGTAATATTATATATAATTTGTTTTATTTTCTATAAAAATAGATTATAAATAATTTATTATTCTGTGCTGACAGATTTGATAATTAAAATAATCTCTAATTCTAAATTGTTTTCTTTTTATTTAAGTAATTAATTTTTGATATACATAAAGTACATGAATATACTTACATTTTACATATATTCAAGTCATTAGATTTAGTAAATATTTTGTATCAAAACCTATCTTTTTATTATGGCAATTATATTATCATCTTAAAATAACCTGTGATGTGGAATTTTATTTATAAATTATTTCTGGATTTATTTTAATCTAGTCACAGATACTTATACTAAGTACATGGTATTTATTGGGTCATTTGTTTCTGGTGGGTTTTTTCGCTATTATTTTTTTATATTACTTATCTACAAAACATAAATAAAGAACTTTCAGGACATATGTTGAAGGTGAAAAAAGCTATTTCTTAGTATAGAACATTTTTAATTTTAGATTTATTCACGTAAAGGGTTAAGGTTATGTGAATGTCATCTCTTTATGAAGTACTACACTCTCGTTTTATTACTAATTCCCCTCTGCATCAAATCAAACACTACATATGGTTATAACATTGATTTCTTAATTTTATGAAAATTGCCCCACCAACAGCTGGTCTCTTGAACAAATGAATATGTCAATGGCTGATTACAGATTAATGATATAGCTATTCTTCAAAGGTGTAGCAATTCACATTCAAATTTAGCCTCATAGTAGTTGAGAATGCTTATTTAAAAGGAACACTTTTTAACTTGTGCATTTAAATATTTTTATTGCTATAAAACTGAATGCTTTTGAGAACATAACGTACACACTTCAGAAGAAAAGATGACTGAAAGAATTTAAATTTAGGATTATTGAAAAGCACATCTGCTTTGAATGTAATGATTTATTAAAACCAGTGCGAAGCAACTGCTAATCAAATTTCCTTGAAGGCACCAGAAAATACTATATTATCACACAAGCTTGCTTAGGGTCTGTTTTTAAAACAGTTATTCAACTTGTAAAAATTTAAAAGTTGAGTTAAAAATCAGAAAGAGCTCTGAAATCTATTTGCCAGTCACATTCTGAAAAATGTGTATCATTATGCATTTAAAATGATATAGAATTCTAATAATAGCAGTGGTTTTCTTATGTTTTGGAAGACTACAATAACATTTTGCTACAACAATTTCTGAAAATTTCTCTGCCTATCAGTTACTGTCATAAAAGATCTAGCTATTTGTCAATTGTATATTTGAAAAAATATCTTTTATATTGGGTCCCAGTGGTTAGGTAAGTAATGATGCAAGCAATAAAAGGATAAAATTAACAAATACATGTATTCTCAGTGTTAATACTTCGAACGTTAGCAGTGTGGCACTTTCCAATTTTGAAGAATGTTGCTTTTCTGTATTACTGTGATTGACATTTTGAAAGATGAGCTTCATTTGAAATTCACATCACCTAATATTTGGTTTGAGGAAAACTTCACTGATTAGTAAACACACAGTATATTTAGTGCATATCGCTGAATAGAAGATCTCCAGAACAGAATACTCTCCTAAAAAATACAATTAATGTGCTCTAGTAAAAGCTGTTTGTTTGTTTGTTTGTTTCACAAAATCACTATTTCTTTTCCTATCTGTTTTTAAATTTCCACTTAAGCAAACCTGTAAGTTTTGGTTCCTGGAGCATGAGTTAATTTTGTCACATAATTTTCTCCAATTTAATTCTAGCAATAGCAAAAGCAGCTGCTGAGATCACGGGAGCATGTTTAAGGAACTTAAACATACCAAAAATACAGAGTAATATGTAATCTTGTCTTATAGAAGACAAACTCTACTAAGTATGTGTTAGGCAAGTCCCCACCAAGTGCCCACACACACACACACACACCTCAAATTAGTAAAGTTACCTATTTGTTCATAGGCTCCTTGTACAGCAGTCAGGCTTTATAAGCCAAGGTCTTTAACTCTGCTGTTGGTATGAAATATTGTGGAAAAGAGATGACTGGGTAACAGGGAACATATTTTGTTCAAGGTCACAAAATAACCAAGTGATAAAGCCAAGAAGACACAATTAAAAGGTAAAAAATGATTGAGGCAATGCTCAAAATTGAATGAGTTGCTAACTCTTTATTTGAGGACTTTGAAAGAATTACTTCTGAAAGTCCCTGCCTTAGCTCCAACTGCTATAAAAATAATACCTAAGACAGGGTGGCTTATCAACAACAGAAATTTATTTTTCACATTTTGTGAGGCTGGGAGTCATGACCAAGGAGCCAGCATGGTCAGGGTGTAGTGAGGACCGTCTTCCAGGTTGCAGATTGCTGACATCTTGTGTCCTCAAACAGCAGACTGCAGAAAGAAGTGAGCTGTCTCCTGACTTTCATTTGTGCACAACTCCCATTCATGAGGGCTTCATCCCCATGACCTCATCTAATCCTAATTAGGAGAGCTTTCTAGAAGGTCTATTTCTGAATTTTATCACATGAAAGGTAGGGTTCCAACATATGATCTTCAAAGGACACAATCATTCAGTTCATAACAGTTCCTATTCTATACATTAAAAACAATATAAGGCAGGGTGCCTGGGTGGCTCAGTCAGGTAAACGTCCGACTTCGGCTCAGGTCATGATGTCTCAATTCACGAGTTTGAGCCCCGCACTGGGCTGTGCTGACAGCTCAGAGCCTGGAGCCTGCTTTGGATTCTGTGTCTCCCTCTCTCTCTGCCCCTCCCCTGCTCACACACTCTCTCTCTCTCTCTCTCTCACTCAGACCCTCTCTCCCACTCATGCACACACACTCTTTCTCTCTCTCAAAAACAAAACAAAACAAAACAACAATATAAGAATATTAGAGAGAAATATTGATTTTAATTATACCTTTTTAATAAAATTAGATCTAGCAAATATATAATTAATATGATTCAAATGTTAGAATTAGAGCATAAACTAATGCTTAGAGCACAAACTAAAAAACTATTTATTCATGTTTCCCTTAAAAACATAACATGCTCATTTATTGGGCTATGGAGTTAGGATTGTATTTTCTTTTGTTGTTGTTGTTCTCTTAATATTTTTTAGAAAACCAGAAAAAAATTACTTGCCACCATAGGGAAAACTAATTTAATTATTAACATTCTTTTCTATGCATAGTGGTATTTACTTATTTAATATTTCTCATTTGGACTAGAAATAGCCATGAAAAATTCTTGTGTTTAATATACAGCTGCACTTAATGCTCTCCAACTATGTTTTCTCATTCTTAGTTATTTTTATATTTATGCAAATAGAATTAATAAAATTGAATAAGGTAATGATACACAACTTAGCATCCTAAAATATCATTTTTATCAAATTAGCAATTATTTCTAATTGCCTTATAAGAATTACCCTAATTCTTATAAGAAGTACCCTAAATAGTAGAAGCTTTGAGAAGGTTGATACTCAAGGAAAAATATGTGTTCAGGGGGAAATTAAGGGTAGAAAAAGCAGATGAATAGAAGTAGAAAAATCTAAACATCTGGCCTACCATAGATAGCTTGCTCAGGAGCTGGTAACAGAGACGTTTTACTATTTTGTTTTCAGATTTTTAACTCATTACTTTTGAGAAAAACTTTACTAATAAATTCAGGGGCAAATTACCCCCAAACATATTAGCTAATCATTCTCATTTTTCTCCTAGAAAAGAATATGGTTCTAGTGACACATTTATATATCTTAAGTAGAACAGTTGTAATTTCCTCAAGAATAGGACCAATATAAATATTTATTTATTTTTATTAATTAATTATTTGTTTTTAAAGTGGTATCCATGCCAACACAGGGCACAAAATCATGACCCCAAGATCAAGATTTACATGCTCTGCTGACTGAGGCAGCCAGGTACCCTACAACACAGATATTTACAATCAAATGATCATGCAAGTTATTTCTTTTTTTTTAATGTTAGGCTGCTTTTTTTAATGTTTATTTGTTTGTTTTGAGAGAGAATGCTAGTAGCAGAGAGGGAGAGAGAGAATCCCAAGAAATATTTGAGCTGTTAGCACAGAGCCAGACATGGGGATCAATCTCACGAACCAGGAGATCATGACCTGAGTAGAAACCAAGAGTTGGATTCTTAACCAACTGAGCTACCAATGTGCCTGAATTATTTTTGTATTGTAATGATATATTATTAATATTTCTATTATGCTTTCATATTTGCAAATGTTCTTAAATCAATCTTTTATATCACCTTCAGTGTTAGACAATTACTATTGGTCATTATTGCCTGTGCTATGTGAAATAACTTATTTTTTTTGTAGTATCCAACTTTGTTAGGTATTGGAAACTTCATACTCTAAAACTTAAAATATCCCTAAGTGCATATACAGATAGCCTATATTCATATTAAAATAATTATCAGTTACTTCTTCTCAGAAACCCTTCACATATATATTTCATTTAACATGGATCAATATGTGTTATTTATTTGGCTAGGGCATTTAATCATCAGTTTGTACACATAAAGAAGAAACTATGTTAACATGTAAAGAACAGTATGTGTTTTTTGTATTTACTAGCCTTAGTGCTTTAATTTCAATGTAAGAGCACTTTGCATCAGTCAAATGCCTTGCCTTCATTTGTTCTGTTTCTTCTTGCTTTCAAAGTGTGCAATCTCCTTCTCTTATGTCTTGGGAAATACCTGAAGTGCTTCCTTCTTAGTCAGTATAAGCAACCAGAATTTCCAATATGACAATCTTCAAACAATTGTAATAAAACTGTTTCATAGGGCTCTCTACAAAATCAGCAATGACAAGGAAAGAATGGTGAGTATGATTTCCATGAGCATAATAGAACTTAAAGTGTTGATAAAAATCTCACATGATTGCACTGAAAGAAGACCTTTTATGTTTGGTTGAGAAGGGAAAAATTATTGGTTTTATTCATTGGCACCCATGTACTTCACACCCATGGAAGGCTTTGACTCTACTTGATAGAGAATGAATTAGAATGTGTTATATTAATAATAGGATGACAAGCCTCCCTTCTGCATATCTGCTATCAAACTATTCCCACCATGAGTGATATAATTTACCAAATATCAATATTTGCCATTTCTAAATAAAAGATCACATGTAATACTATTATTGTTTAGATTATTAATGGATGAAGGTTATAGAAATTATCTATTTCTTCCATTTGAACTGACTGTCATTGAAGTAACTCAAAGATTGCTTCTGTAAATAGCCATTAAGACTGCTAAGAGGGAAGGTGTGTTGATATTCAATTTCTTTAGTTTCCATATTGGGAAAGGCAAAGAATAGGCCATTTGTTAAGTGTGTGTTTAGGTAAAGGGGAGACCTGAGAGAAGTTATCTAATTTATTAGCTCATAAATCTCATGTTCTGCCTGAATTACTCTTCGTGTTTTCAACTTTTCATCCTGCTTTTCATGCTATTCAGTGTTGTTTGTTTGTTTGTTTGTTTGTTTGTTTCTGATCTGCTCTGTGTCCAAGGAGACCAAACTTAACAAATTGCATCATTTGAGCAACTATGTCTAGTGGTTTGCTGTTTGTTTTCCTGATGGAAAGCACTAGCAAGAAATCTGCAGGCAGGAAAAACAGATGAGGGTATTTATTTCCTTACTTTTTCCCTATCTTTCCAAAGTTCTGAGAGTGGCCAGAATGTATGTTAGGGCTCCTGTCAGTTCCTACCTCTTCCACAGATCCAATTGTCTCACCCAAATCTGAGTTTGGGGAGAGTTCCCCCACTTCTGCTCACATATAGGGGTTGAAATGACTTTTTTGCGAGTTTACACAAAGAAATAAAGTACTGACTGAATTGATAGTTGGATAATAAATATACATAGAGGGATTTTTGTTACAAGTCAATTTGTAACTGTCAAGAGAAAATATTTTTTCATAATTTTTAAATGTTTATTTATTATTTCTGAGACAGAGACAGAGTATGAGCAGGGAGAGAAAGAGTGAGACACAGAATACAAAGCAGGCTTCAGGCTCCAAGCTGACAGCACAGAGCCTGATGCGGGGCTTGAACCCACGAACTGCAAGATCATGACCTGAGTCAAAGTCAGACACTCAACCAACTGAGCCATCCAGGTGCCCCAAGAGAAAATATTTCTAAAGTATTATTTCAAATCCAGGAGAGAAAACAATACAACTCTATCATTCTAAATGAAGGAGAGAAAGACGGTGTATTTTGATGAAAAGGATTCACTTACTGGTACCCATTGTGATTGCTTACATGTTCACTTTAATTGATCAGTATCTGTACCATAATGATTAATAAGTAATGATTAGTATTAATCCTGATTAGAACCACTAAATGCATTCTTCTTTAAGGATGCAAAGATCTCATAGCAAACTAATGACATCATCAAAAGCCCTGGGCAAAGTCAACACATAATGTAGGTCATAATCAAAGATAGGAATGAACAACAACTTAGGCTCATCTTAAGTAGCTTTCACCTCAACTTGTTATCAGAACAGACAATGGAGGGATGCCTGGGTGGCTTAGTCAGATGAGTGTCTGACTCTTGATTTCAGTTCAGGTCATGATCCCAGGGAGGTGGGATCCAGCCCCATATCAGGCTCGGTGCTGAGCACAGAGCCTGCTTAAGATTCTCGCTCTCTCCCTCTGTCTCTCCCTGACTCTCTCTCTTTCTCTCTCTCTCTCTCTCTCTCTCTGAAATAAAATTTTTAAAAAAGACAATGGGGAATGTAAAGGATACAAAGTAGTGAGGTAAAATCAAACAAGTGGAAGTAACTGCCCCATGGTTAGTTCATGGGAATGCACCAGTTTGATTTTCAAAGCAGGCCAAACGGTGAGGAAGCTGCCTGAACGATGATCTCAGAGCTAGGGGATTGCTGCCTTTCATTACATTAAGAAGGAAAGAGACCATTTTAGTATTTAGGGATTAAATAGTCCCATAAAAACCTATTATTTGATGAGATGCAGCAACGTGTTTTTGTTTTGTGTTTTCTAAATCTCTAATTTTTGTCTTTCGTATTGACTTGTTTGTCTCAGACATATAGCTAAATGATGACACCAGTTCTAGTCATGAGAAATTTAATGTTTCAATGATGAACAGAGTGCAAATCTTCCTGTGGCTGTGTCTTCAAAGCATGAAACTGCTTTCCTGTTGCCAGAAGGTTTTGGTGAGTGGAAGTGGGGCTTGGAATCAAACTTCACATCTTATCATGTTAGATATGAGGTAATTTTTAAACAACTTTTGGGGGGATATAATTCACATTCTATACACCTCAAACATTTAAATTATAAATATGGCTTTTTTAGTATATTCATTGAGTTGTGAAACCATCACCACAATCAATTTTAGAACATTGCTATCTCTCTGAAGGAAATCCTGTATCCACCAGAAGTCACTCCCCATTTCCCATGAAACCATCCTAGGAAACCACTAATTTACTTCTTCTCTGAATTAATTTTCCCACTCTGGACATTTTAAGTGATTGGTATCATAGGACATGAGGTCTTTTATGACTAGCTTCTTGTATATATATATATACACATATATATTTGTATTATATATATATATTTATAATTTTTATATATTTCTTGATGAATTGAACCATTAGAAATACAATCAATACTTTTTTTTTTTAATTTTTTTTTCAACGTTTATTTATTTTTGGGACAGAGAGAGACAGAGCATGAACGGGGGAGGGGCAGAGAGAGAGGGAGACACAGAATCGGAAACAGGCTCCAGGCTCTGAGCCATCAGCCCAGAGCCCGACGCGGGGCTCGAACTCACGGACCGCGAGATCGTGACCTGGCTGAAGTCGGACGCTTAACCGACTGCGCCACCCAGGCGCCCCACAATCAATACTTTTTTATAAGTATTGCTTTATATGGCTTTCTCTTAAATGGTAGAAAATACAAGTTACAAAAATACTTCTATCCTGACTTACTATTTACCCATGCAGTTATCTTTACCAATGTTATTTATTCTATTGTGTAGTTTTCAGTTACTGTTCAGTATCCTTTCACTTCAGCCTGAAGGATACCCTTTAGTATTTCCCGTGGTGAAAGGCTGCTAGAAACAATATACCTCCGTTTTTTTTTTAAATAGTTATGATTGATACAAAATTTTTACTTTAATTCTTTTTCTTTGAGGCCTTTGAATGACGATGCTATTACATAGCCTCCAGTATGTCTGATGAGAGTCAGCTGGTAATATTATTGAGGATGCCTGTATGCGTTATGTCTTGGAACACAAATTGTTCCAAAGTCTGACATAATTAAATTTGGGCTTTATGGTTTTGTTTTTTGGTTTTTGTTTTTGCCTCATCAACTCTTGCTCCCTTGGCTGAGTGGTGGTGATTGCACAGACATCAGTGTGGTCTGCACCACCATGTCTGCCAACATGGCCACCACCACCACCCAAACATGCTTCGCTAATGACTACACGTACTTTAAGGAGCTCAGCAATGTTGCTTTCTCTGTGGCTTGCAGGTATGTGAAGAATTCCTGCATGCAGGATGATACAGCAAAAATCATCAATACCAAGAAGTTATCTGCCTAAGAGCCCCAGAAACTAGAATGTGAAGTCAAACTACTGTGACTTTTGAAACATGCAAACATCAAGTGCCTTTATGACAGAAAAAGGGTTCACAACCTCATGTTTGACCACGTTACTGGAAAGTAGCTATTTGATGAGACTGTGGCCAGAGGGTAGTACAGTGAAACTGGTTCTGTATACATCAAATTCTGGAAAGTGTTAGCCACATCACCAGCATGACATTGTCCACCAAGACCTGAAGCCTGGCAACCCAATGTTGGCAAGCAAATGCAAAGATGCAAACACAAAGCTGGCATAGTCATGAAAGTGTGGGAGAACAACAGGGTGGGCTTAATTTTTTTTAAATTTTTTTTTAAGTTTATTTATTTTTGACAGAGACAGAGTGCATGCATGAGCTGGGGAGGGGCAGAGAGAGAGGGAGACACAGAATCCGAAGCAGGCTCCAGGCTCCAAGCTGTCAGCACAGAGCCCAGTGCAGGGCTCGAACTCACAAACTGTGAGATCATGACCTGGGCTGAAGTTGGACGCTTAACTGACTGAGCCACCCAGGTGCCCCAGGGTAGGCTTAAATTTGATGGTACCCCAGGTTAGGTGTCCCCTATGGCCTTGAGGAAAGATCCCTATGGAAAACCTGTGGCCATCTGGGCCTGTAGGATCTTCCGTATATATTCTGTTGGGATTGTCTCCTTTCTTGAAGATCAGCACAAGCCATATCAGCAGATCAAGGCCAGAGCCTATGATTTCCCATCACAAGTGTAGGATACAGTGACTCCTAAAGCAAGAACTTGATCAAGCAGTGGCTGACCATAAACCCCACAAAATGCATCACGCCTCACACGGCTCTCAAGTACCAATGGGTCTGCCACAGATTCCCCAGTGGCATCCATGATGCATCATCATGAGACTGTGGAGTGTTTGTGCAAGTTCAAAGTCCTGAGAAATCTGAGGGGTGACATGCTCACGACCGTGCTTTCCTCCAGGAATTTTTCAGCTGCCAAAGTGTATTGAGCAAGAAGTCAGATGGTATTTGAAAGGAACAGAAACCACCATGGTGCACAGTTCACAGATGGCATCAAGAAGTCCACAGAGAGCTGCAACATCACCATGGAAGATGAAGACCTCAAAGTGCACAAACAGACCATGAAGATCATCAAACAATAGACCGAGGTTGTTAACAATGGGGTCCTTGAGGCCTACAGGAAGATCTGTGATTTAAGCCTTACTTCTTTTGATCTCCAGGCCCAGGATAACCTCACAGAGGGGATGGATTTCTACAAGTCTTACTTTGAGAGGCTTCTACCCCAAAACAAGAAGCCCATTCACAGCACCTTCTTGAACATACACATCTACATGATTCATGGATGCAGCTTACATCTCCTACATCTACCTCACCTGGTACATTGAGAGAAGTGTCAGCCTCTCCCCAGCCAGGTGGAGACCCCAGTCCAGCAACGTTGAGATGCCAAATGGCTCAGAGTTCTCTATCACTGCTATGGTGAGCTCAGTCACAGAGGCATTAGGAGATCCCAGACAGCCAGAGATCACTGAGCTTTTGTGGTCAGTGGTTCTGGAGGACATGAGCGACAGTGGCAGCCCGGTTCATTTGAGATTTAAAACAAGTTACAAAATGGCAGCAGCCAAGGCACACCCTTGCATGTGGCCCTCCCGCCTGCCCTTTTATCTACGTCTGCTCTATTGAGACGGTTTTACGTTTAAGAAATAAAAAAATAGAAAAAAAGATTGTTAAAAAATGGAATTCATATGATAGTTCTAATTTTCAATATTTGAGGAACCTCCATAGTGTTTTCCACTGTGGCTGTGCCAGTTTGCATTCCCTCCAACAAAGCACAAGGTGGGATCTTCACCAGCATTTGTTATCTTCTGTCTTCTGATAATAGCCATTCTGACCAATGTGCCGATATCTCGCTATGGTTTTGATGTGCATTTCCCTAATATTGAGTGATATTAAGCTTTTCTCATGTGCCTGTTGGCCACCTGTATGTTTTCTTTGGAAAATGTCTATTCAGATCTTCTGCCCCCATTTTTCATTTTTAAATCAGATTGTCTAGGTTGTTGTTGTTGTTGTTGTCATTGAGCTGTATGAGTTCTTTATGTATTTTTAATATCAACCTCTTATCAGATATGATTTACAAGTATCTTCTCCCATTCAGATCAGTGTAGAGAATATAGTTGGTAATATCGTATTAATTTTGGGGCGCCTGGGTGGCGCAGTCGGTTAAGCGTCCGACTTCAGCCAGGTCACGATCTCGCGGTCCGTGGGTTCGAGCCCCGCGTCAGGCTCTGGGCTGATGGCTCAGAGCCTGGAGTCTGTTTCCGATTCTGTGTCTCCCTCTCTCTCTGCCCCTCGCCCGTTCATGCTCTGTCTCTCTCTGTCCCAAAAATAAATAAACGTTGAAAAAAAAAATTAAAAAAAAATATTGTATTAATTTTGTATAGTGACAGATGATAAATACACTTGTGGTGGTAATTATTTTCTGATGTATACAAATGTCAAATCATTATGCTGTACACTTGAAACTAAATTGTGTGTCATTGAACCTCAATTATAAAAGAGAGAGAGATAGAGAAAGAAACAGAACGGCCAGACCAAAAAAAAAATTCAGTTTTTAAGGCCATTTTGGGGGGCTTGGTCTGGCTCCAAGAAGACTGTTCTGACCTATATTTTTGCCTGGTTCTGTTAAAATTCTAACTTGTTGAAGTTAATATTGTTGTTCTCATAGAGCTACCAGCTTCCTTTTAATTGCTTACTACCAAAATTTCCATGGTTTTCAAAAGCGCCCTTATGCTTAAACTTCCCCATGCTTTGTTCCAAATACAGCCTGTTTCCTTGGGGAGAGCTCTTTGTTCTTATTGTCTTCCTCTCCTGCTGCGTAAATCTTGTGCACCACGGCTGTGGAGTTGAGTTAGAGGTAGAGGGGTGGCCAAATTCTCTCAGAATGAAACCTTTGCTTTACAAACAGGGCTCAGTGCAAGGGCAGTAGCATGTGATCTTCTCAGCATGCCCCCAACTGGCATAAAACCTCTATCCTCTGGTAATGTTAGGGCTCCTGTACCTGGAATAGAGCCTCCTTCTTATGAGTTGAGGAGAAATGGAAGAAGGGAGCCCCAGGTCTCTCATTGTCTACTATCTGGAATAGAGGTCTTGCAGCATAGAGCTGGGGAGAAAAAGAATTGCTGAAGTCTTACATCTCCTGGAGAGACTGTAGTCCTAGGCTGTGCCCTGGAAGAACAGAAAGCCAAACCCACCTGAGGACGAACACCATCCCAGGGAGCTGGCTAGGTTTGGAGAGCCTAGTGGCTCAAGTTCCCACTCTTGATATGTTTACCCACATTTAGTAGAATTTCTTTCTTCGTCGATTGGTTTATGTCCTTAGTACAATATTCAGGGGTTTTGAATGTTGTTGTTGTTGTTTGTTTGTTTGCTTGTTTGCTTTTATCATTTTCACCAGTAAAAGCCATTTCACTTGAGAAAGAGCCATTCCAGATGTCATTAACGGCAAGTGTTTGTTTGTTTGTTTTTCCTCAAAATAAACACACTACCGCAAGGAATATAATCCTCATTACTGCATTTGAATAGTTGTGTATGAAATACATTTTGGAGGAAAGAACTACTGTTCTCTGCAATATATTATGACACTTGGGGTATATTAAATAATGAAATACATGTGAAGTTATCTAGCATTAGAGCTGACATATAAGTGGTTCTTGACAAATTACTCTTCTTTCTGAATATGTTGGGGGTCATTTTGTGATTGTAATTAACCTGAAATTGATCTTGCATTCAGCATAGGCTTGAGAGTGCTGTTTAAAATTTTCTCCTGTCAAAAAAGAACAGACACTGGTAAGAAAATTTTCTGAAAATTATAGAGTCTCATACCTAATTTGCAACAGTGTGAGCTATGCTTAGTTATATATGTTTTTGTATCAATAATTATTTTATGCTAATGTTCACATATGTAGGTGTTTCTTACATCTGTTATTTCTGTGTGGAGAAATGCATCCAACTAGAACTTCTAATCCTTACTGAGCCTTCAAAGAACTATGTAGGTGAAAGCAATAAACCCTTTAATACCACATGAGTGCCAGTCTCCTCCTCGGTTCACCCCTAGACTTGATTTAGTTTAATCGATTTTATCTTGTTCCTGACCTCCAGGACTGTCTGCAATTTTACTCTGTCTTTTAGATTTGTGCGCTGATTAAAGTTTTTTTGCCTTACCCTTGGAACTTATTAAGTATGTAACTGAGATTTACCTTTTGGCTTTTCTCACTTTTACCTATTTATGAGATTTGATATTAATTCTGGCTTCTCTTCACGGGCCAGGGGAGGAAGTAAAATATTAAACCTTTCACTTCATCAGCTCCATGAGCCAAATACCACTTTACACATATTGTAAATTGTTTTAAACAAAAATAAATTTTTAAAGAATATTTATTTTATTATTTTAATAAATTATTTAAAACTGTTTGAATTAGACATAGAACTGAGAGCTTAACTGAACTATGATTTTTATCTTTAAAAGTGCTGTGGACGTTATAGAGAGAACCTCTCTCAGAGCTAGGGAAACCGGGGTAGAGATCAAGAAAAAGGGGGAGTAGAAGCCAGACCTTAAGGGATTCCAATAAAAGAAGAGAATCTTGAGTGAGTGAATTAAAGAATTAATGAATTCGTAAGTGAAAATATTAAAATTAATAAAACATGCCAGAGATTCTTAGTGAAGAGAGGTTTATTGGAAGCCACACTGAAAAATCATTTTTGAAAGACAAGTTGATGGGGCGCCTGGGTGGCTCAGTCAGTTGGGCGTCGGACTTCAGCTCAGGTCACGATCTCGCAGTCTGTGAGTTCCAGCCCCGCATTAGGCTCTCAGTGCAGAGCCCACTTCGGATCCTCTGTCGCCCCCCTCTCTGCCCCTCCCCTGCTCTCTCTTGCTCTCAAAAGTGAAAACAAAAATTAAAAAAAAAAACACTAAAACAGGGGCGCCTGGGTGGCTCAGTGGGTTAAGCGTCCGACTTCAGCTCAGGTCATGATCTCGCAGTCTGTGAGTTTGAGCCCCGTGTCGGGCTCTGTGCTGACAGCTCAGAGCCTGGAGCCTGTTTCAGATTCTGTGTCTCCCTTTCTCTGCCCCTCCCCTGCTCATGTTTTCTCTCTGTCTCAAAAATAAATAAAAACATTTAAAAAAATTTAAAAAAAAGAAAGACAAGTTGAATTCAGATTATGGAAGGTGTGAGTTTTGAGAGCTAAAAGCATCTCTCCTTTAATAAATAAACAACTCTTACTTTTTATACATTTAAATTCAAGTTAGTTAACATACGATGTAGCTTGGCTTCAGGAGTAGAACCCAATGATTCACTTCTTACATGTGACACTGGTGCTCAACCCAAAAAGTGCTCTTCTCAATGCCCATCACCCATTTAACCCATCCCCCCACCCAACTCTCCTACAGCAACCCTCAGTTTGTTCTCTGTATTTAAGAGTCTCTTATGGTTTGCCTAAGCAGCTCAACATGTGCTGCTAATGCTATTGCTTTGTTCTGTTCTCATGAGTAAAGGAAGCTGATACATTAGGGAAATGTCAGTGAATATTACAAATCATCTATAAGAAAAAAGACTCAGACAGAACCACAGGTGAAGGGCCAACATGGGAAGTAGCTGTGGGAATGGAAAGAAAGGAGCCAGATGTGAGAAAAGTCATGAAGTCAGTACCAGCGTGCTTTTGAAGGGGAGAGAGAAGCACCAAGTGTAAGCAATGCTTTGGAAAACAAGGCAGGCAAAAAATATATAAAGTTGTTGATCATGGGAGTTTTAGATCTATGCACACTATGCACAACAGGCAATATTCTGCAGTACAAAGGATCTGAAATCTAAAGTAATAAGCAGAGAATGTGGTATATTATATCCAGAGATAATAAAACTTCATAGCCTCAAGTGTGTGCTGTGAAATTTCCTTTATAAAACATTAATTATATGAATGTGTCACATTAAGCAGTTCTTGGAAAGAATTCTTATGTTCCACTCAGAAAGCTGGATTGATTTTTTTCTACCCATGAACAGTGCAAATTTAGTTAAAATATTGCTTCTCAAGGATTTTACTTTCATGTGTAAGGGATTATTTAGTATTGGCTATCAATTCAGGTAACAATTATTTCCAGTGGGCAATCTGTTCTTAAGATATATGAAACCGATTAGAAAATCCCTGTAGGTTGAATATTTAATTATAAACAGTCTAATTAACTTAATTTCTCCTAATACTATAGTCTGAAATTTTGCAGAAGTCAGAAACATACACTTTCCCGTTCAAGACACATGATTTATCAAAATTGCTCAGTGTGGAAAAAAATATTTTAATTCCCCGTTTTTGGAGGTTTATACATTTGGCAAAATGTAACAGTTCTTGTGATTTATGACTTGAAATTTATTAATTTTCATTACTAGAACTAATTATGGCCACTTCTACTTACTATTTCCCTCATTAGAAAGCCCCAGCGCACGTCGTCAGTCAGTTAATGACTCGTTGTTCTCCCTACCTTGTCTGCTGTGTTATACTCACTTCATGAGTAGTGAAGAGTTTAAGTATTTAGACAATTTTGATTACTGTAAGGGAATTTAGACAATTTTGATTTGTAAGGGAAAAGCAACCAAAAATGTAATAAGCTGTTCTGCATCACATCCAGGTTTTCTCAGGCCTGAAACTTATGGTTTGGAGGAATTTCGTGAAGGAAATAAAGTTGTAAATTTATTTATAAACATGTAAATAAAAATCAGGAACTTGTAAGGGTCTACATGAGTGGAAGGTCATACAAATGTATGCATCGTGATAAATCTGCCTTTAAGAAAGACAGTTGTCACTATGAAATGTAAAGGGTGAGAAAAATCCCTTTTGGCAAAGGAAAAAGCTTTCTAATGTGGCATACTAGGTGAAGTAAATGAACGAATGGCATCTTTTTTATTGTTCTTAATAAAACCCGTGGCTAGAGAGTGGTATATCTCTGTTCTTTAATTTTGTATTACCAAGTCAGCTTACAGAATGTTTACCAACAATTAAAACTTCTTATCCTTAACACCTTGAACATAATGTTGTAGCTAATAATACACCAATGGCATATCAATATATATCCTGGAAGGAAGAGAATACCCATGACAAGAATAAAAGCAGATGTCATCACTACAGGGGAACCGTTTGAAACACATGCATTTGACAAAAGGCAAATATTAAAAGCATATAAAGAATTCCTACAAAACAACAAGAAAAAAGAAACACACACCAGTGGAAAAATGAACAAATGATATGAACAGTTCACCAAAGTAACCAAAATAGCCCCAAAATATTCAAATGATGCGAACTTCACTCATCATCAGAGAAAGACAATCTGAACCAGAATTTACGTGACGACACCGTCACCAGAATAAGGAAAATGAAAGCATAGACCATACTAAGCTTGGGCTAGAATGTAGAGTAACGAGAGCTACCACACCCTGCTATTGAGTGAGAAAATATGTATCTCCTTTGGAATACTCCTATACTATCTACTAAAGCTCACTGAGCACCTACCATATTATTCTCCAATTCCACGTCTTGGTGTGTACTCAACAGAAAGACGAGTACCTTTTCCCCAAAGTATGTGTGCTAGAATGTCATAGCAGTGCTATTCATAATACAGCAAAATTCTAAAATTCTAGTGTCTATCATCATTAGAAAGATAGATAAATTGTGGATACTAGTATAATCAAATACTATACATAGTAAAACTAAGTAATGCTCACCTTTGCAAACACCTTGGAATTATGAGCATTTGCAAACATAATTCCTCAGTATTCACAAAAAGTGACTTTTATTATAAATATATACAAAGATTATATGAAATTATTTAGTTCCTTCACCTTCGGGTCAGTAGAAATAATAGTATGGCAATAAGATTATAGATCTAAATGTATTTATTTTTTATAACACTATCATAAAAAATACTGTTTTTGTTTGCTCCTGATGAAATTCAAAATATCAGGGTGTATTTCCAGACTATTTGAAGTAAAACACATTCATGCTCTTCACATCTTCCTCTTAGAAAGAGTATTTTACAAGTATCTTAGGGAAGACTTTCACCCCTCATACTGAAACACACTTTATTGTTCTTGATAACTTAAATTCGCTTTTAGAAGGGAGAAGCCAATGCTTTGTAAACTGTAAAATATAAATAAATGAATAGGAAAACATAAAGCATTATGTCTCTACATGAACTTTAACTGGGTTCAAGAGACTTCAATAAAATAGGTATATTTGTAAATATACTTTTCAATGTTGGGTTTGCAATATCAAAAGCTTCTTAGGCGAAGTCTGGACCTGGCTCCTGTACTCAGAGGGCAGGGAAAGACCGAAGAAAGAGGTAGGCCACTTCAGATTGATAGGAGGCAGGTTTAATAAGCAAAGGAATTTACAAAGGCAGCTTGCCTTTGTGGCTGCAAAGTGAATATATTTCAACATCCACCCACCAGAATCTTCAAGTTCATATAGAGGCCTTAATGGGGCTCAGTCACAAATTCATTCAAAATGGTCTCAACCTCACCTTCCTCTCTCAAGGCTCCATCCTTGGAAATGGCTCCACTGTGGAAACAATGAGCAGAGTGTTCCAAGGACTAGGGAAGGTGTCCGAGTCTAGATTGCCAGACAAGCAGTGGTTTCATATTCTCAACTACATCCTCCCACACAATTCAGTATAAAAACTTTTTATTTGGTATGCTTCCCCCAAAGAACAAATGCTCTTGACAAAAAATAAGTATTTATAGAAATCTCACAGATTTATGGAGAATAAATAATCCACATGACTTGCAGGACAATTCTGAAATCTTTATCTTTCATATTACTTTGGACTATACTTATTTAAAAAAATATTTCTAAGGGCAATACTTACAACATAATTTTAAGAATGGCTTAACTTGCACATAAAGAGATTTATACAATTTTAGGAACAAATAAAAATCTAATTCACTAAATTAAAATCTTATTTTTTTTATAATGTAGTCTAAGTATCATGTAAATATGACCATGATAAACCCATTGTTTCCTATTCCATTTGATTTACTAAATCAGCTATACCAATTACTATTTTACAATGTGTTGTTATTTGGAAAACATATTCACAGGGTTGATTCACAACATCTCTGTGGAATATTATGTTTCTCTTAATAATGATTACAGAACCAGGGCACGTGAGTGGCTCAGTCAGTTGAGCATCCTACTTCGACTCAGGTCATGATCTCATGGTTTGTGAGTTCGAGCCCCACGTCGGGCTCTGTGCTGACAGCTCAGAGCCTGAAGCTTGTTTCGGGTTCTCTCTCTGCCCCTCCTCCACTCATGCTCTGTGTCTCTCTCTCATAAATAAATAAACATTAAAAAAATAATAATGATTACAGAACTGAGATTCATTTTTTTTATTTATATATGAAATTTATTGTCAAATTGGTTTCCATACAACACCCAGTGCTCATCCCAAAAGGTGCCCTCCTCAATACCCATCACCCACCCTCTCCTCCCTCCCACCCCCCATCAACCCTCAGTTTGCTCTCAGTTCTCAACAGTCTCTTATGCTTTGGCTCTCTCCCACTCTACCTCTTTTTTTTTTTTTCCTTCCCCTCCCCCATGGGTTCCTGTTAAGTTTCTCAGGATCCACATAAGAGTGAAACCATATGGTATCTGTCTTTCTCTGTATGGCTTATTTCACTTAGCATCACACTCTCCAGTTCCATCCACGTTGCTACAAAAGGCCATATTTCATTTTTTCTCATTGCCACGTAGTATTCCATAGTGTATATAAACCACAATTTCTTTATCCATTCATCAGTTGATGGACATTTAGGCTCTTTCCATAATTTGGCTATTGTTGAGAGTGCTGCTATGAACATTGGGGTACAAGTGCCCCTATGCATCAGTACTCCTGTGTCCCTTGGATAAATTCCTAGCAGTGCTATTGCTGGGTCATAGGGTAGGTCTATTTTTAATTTTCTGAGGAACCTCCACACTGCTTTCCAGAGTGGCTGCACCAATTTGCATTCCCACCAACAGTGCAAGAGGGTTCCCGTTTCTCCACATCCTCTCCAGCATCTATAGTCTCCTGATTTGTTCATTTTGGCCACTCTGACTGGCGTGAGGTGATATCTGAGTGTGGTTTTGATTTGTATTTCCCTGATAAGGAGCGACGCTGAACATCTTTTCATGTGCCTGTTGGCCATCCGGATGTCTTCTTTAGAGAAGTGTCTATTCATATTTTCTGCCCATTTCTTCACTGGGTTATTTGTTTTTCGGGTGTGGAGTTTGGTGAGCTCTTTATACATTTTGGATACTAGCCCTTTGTCCGATATGTCACTTGCAAATATCTTTTCCCATTCCGTTGGTTGCCTTTTAGTTTTGTTGGTTGTTTCCTTTGCTGTGCAGAAGCTTTTTATCTTCATAAGGTCCCAGTAATTCACTTTTGCTTTTAATTCCCTTGCCTTTAGGGATGTGTCGAGTAAGAGATTGCTACGGCTGAGGTCAGAGAGGTCTTTTCCTGCTTTCTCCTCTAGGGTTTTGATGGTTTCCTGTCTCACATTCAGGTCCTTTATCCATTTTGAGTTTATTTTTGTGAATGGTGTGAGAAAGTGGTCTAGTTTCAACCTTCTGCATGTTGCTGTCCAGTTCTCCCAGCACCATTTGTTAAAGAGACTGTCTTTTTTCCCTTGGATGTTCTTTCCTGCTTTGTCAAAGATGAGTTGGCCATACGTTTGTGGGTCTAGTTCTGGGGTTTCTATTCTATTCCATTGGTCTATGTGTCTGTTTTTGTGCCAATACCATGCTGTCTTGATGATGACAGCTTTGTAGTAGAGGCTAAAGTCTGGGATTGTGATGCCTCCTGCTTTGGTCTTCTTCTTCAAAATTACTTTGGCTATTCGGGGCCTTTTGTGGTTCCATATGAATTTTAGGATTGCTTGTTCTAGTTTCGAGAAGAATGCTGGTGCAATTTTGATTGGGATTGCATTGAATGTGTAGATAGCTTTGGGTAGTATTGACATTTTGACCATATTTATTCTTCCAATCCATGAGCAGGGAATGTCTTTCCATTTCTTTAAATCTTCTTCAATTACCTTCATAAGCTTTCTATAGTTTTCAGCATACAGATCCTTTACATCTTTGGTTAGATTTATTCCTAGGTATTTTATGCTTCTTGGTGCAATTGTGAATGGGATCAGTTTCCTTATTTGTCTTTCTGTTACTTCATTGTTAGTGTATAAGAATGCAACTGATTTCTGTACATTGATTTTGTATCCTGCAACTTTGCTGAATTCATGTATCAGTTCTAGCAGACTTTTGGTGGAATCTGTCGGATTTTCCATGTATAATATCATGTCATCTGCAAAAAGCGAAAGCTTGACTTCATCTTTGCCAATTTTGATGCCTTTGATTTCCTTTTGTTGTCTGATTGCTGATGCTAGAACTTCCAGCACTATGTTAAACAACAGCGGTGAGAGTGGGCATCCCTGTCGTGTTCCTGATCTCAGGGAAAAAGCTCAGTTTTTCCCCGTTGAGGATGATGTTAGCTGTGGGCTTTTCATAAATGGCTTTTATGATCTTTAAGTATGTTCCTTCTATCCCGACTTTCTCAAGGGTTTTTATTAAGAAAGGGTGCTGGATTTTGTCAAAGGCCTTTTCTGCATCGATTGACAGGATCATATGGTTTTTCTCTTTTTTCTTTTGTTAATGTGATGTATCACGTTGATTGATTTGCGAATGTTGAACCAGCCCTGCATCCCAGGAATGAATCCCACTTGATCATGGTGAATAATTCTTTTTATATGCCGTTGAATTCGATTTGCTAGTATCTTATTGAGAATTTTTGCATCCATATTCATCAGGGATATTGGCCTGTAGTTCTCTTTTTTTACTGGGTCTCTGTCTGGTTTAGGAATCAAAGTGATACTGGCTTCATAGAATGAGTCTGGAAGTTTTCCTTCCCTTTCTATTTCTTGGAATAGCTTGAGAAGGATAAGTATTATCTCTGCTTTAAACGTCTGGTAGAACTCCCGTGGGAAGCCATCTGGTCCTGGACTCTTATTTGTTGGCAGATTTTTGATAACCGATTCAATTTCTTCGCTGGTGATGGGTCTGTTCAAGCTTTCTATTTCCTCCTGATTGAGTTTTGGAAGAGTGTGGGTGTTCAGGAATTTGTCCATTTCTTCCAGGTTGTCCAATTTGTTGCCATATAATTTTTCATAGTATTCCCTGATAATTGTTTGTATCTCTGAGGGATTGGTTGTAATAATTCCATTTTCATTCATGATTTTATCTATTTGGGTCATCTCCCGTTTCTTTTTGAGAAGCCTGGCTAGAGGTTTGTCAATTTTGTTTATTTTTTCAAAAAACCAACTCTTGGTTTCGTTGATCTGCTCTACAGTTTTTTTAGATTCTATATTGTTTATTTCTGCTCTGATCTTTATTATTTCTCTTCTTCTGCTGGGTTTAGGCTGCCTTTGCTGTTCTGCTTCTATTTCCTTTAGGTGTGCTGTTAGATTTTGTATTTGGGATTTTTCTTGTTTCTTGAGATAGGCCTGGATTGCAATGTATTTTCCTCTCAGGACTGCCTTGGCTGCGTCCCAAAGCGTTTGGATTGTTGTATTTTCATTTTCGTTTGTTTCCATATATTTTTTAATTTCTTCTCGAATTGCCTGGTTGACCCACTCATTCGTTACTAGGGTGTTCTTTAACCTCCATGCTTTTGGAGGTTTTCCAGACTTTTTTCTGTGGTTGATTTCAAGCTTCATAGCATTGTGGTCTGAAAGTATGCATGGTATGATTTCAATTCTTGTAAACTTATGAAGGGCTGTTTTGTGACCCAGTATGTGATCTATCTTGGAGAATGTTCCATGTGCACTCGAGAAGAAAGTATATTCTGTTGCTTTGGGATGCAGAGTTCTAAATATATCTGTCAAGTCCATCTGATCCAATGTCTCATTCAGGGCCCTTGTTTGTTTATTGACCATGTGTCTAGATGATCTATCCATTTCTGTAAGTGGGGTGTTAAAGTCCCCTGCAATTACCACATTCTTATCAATAAGGTTGCTTGTGTTTATGAGTAACTGTTTTATATATTTGGGCGCTCTGGTATTCGGCACAAAGACATTTATAATTGTTAGCTCTTCCTGATGGATAGACCCTGTCACTATTATATAATGTCCTTCTTCATCCTTGTTACAGCCTTTAATTGAAAGTCTAGTTTGTCTGATATAAGTATGGCTACTCCAGCTTTCTTTTGGCTTCCAGTAGCATGATAAATAGTTCTCCATCCCCTCACTCTCAATCTAAAGGTGTCCTCAGGTCTAAAATGAGTCTCTTGTAGACAGCAAATAGATGGGTCTTGTTTTTTTATCCATTCTGATACCCTATGTCTTTTGGTTGGTGCATTTAATCCATTTACATTCAGTGTTATTATAGAAAGATATGGGTTTAGAGTCATTGTGATGTCTGTATGTTTTATGCTTGTAGTGATGTCTCTGGTACTTTGTCTCACAGGGTCCCCCTTAGGATCTCTTGTAGGGCTGGTTTAGTGGTGACAAATTCCTTCAGTTTTTGTTTGTTTGGGAAGACCTTTATCTCTCCTTCTATTCTAAATGACAGGCTTGCTGGATAAAGGATTCTCGGCTGCATATTTTTTCTGTCTAGCACACTGAAAATCTCGTGCCAACTCTTTCTGGCCTGCCAAGTTTCAAAAGAGAGATCAGTCACGAGTCTTATAGGTCTCCCTTTATATGTGAGGGCACGTTTACCCCTTGCTGCTTTCAGAATTTTCTCTTTATCCTTGTATTTTGCCAGTTTCACTATGATATGTCGTGCAGAAGATCGATTCAAGTTACGTCTGAAGGGAGTTCTCTGTGCCTCTTGGATTTCAATGCCTTTTTCCTTCCCCACTTCAGGGAAGTTCTCAGCTATTATTTCTTCACGTACCCCTTCAGCACCTTTCCCTCTCTCTTCCTCCTCTGGGATACCAATGATGCGTATATTATTTCTTTTTAGTGTATCATTTAGTTCTCTAATTTTCCCCTCATACTCCTGGAATTTTTTATCTCTCTTTTTCTCAGCTTCCTCTTTTTCCATCACTTTATCTTCTAGTTCACCTATTCTCTCCTCTGCCTCTTCAATCCGAGCCGTGGTGGTTTCCATTTTGTTATGCATTTCATTTAAAGCGTTTTTCAGCTCCTCGTGACTGTTCCTTAGTCCCTTGATCTCTGTAGCAAGAGATTCTCTGCTGTCAGCTATACTGTTTTCAAGCCCAGCGATTAATTTTATGACTATTATTCTAAATTCACTTTCTGTTATATTATTTAAATCCTTTTTGATCAGCTCATTAGCTGTTGTTATTTCCTGGAGATTCTTCTGAGGGGAATTCTTCCGCTTGGTCATTTTGGATAGTCCCTGGCGTGGTGAGGACCTGCAGGGCACTTCCCCTGTGCTGTGGTGTATAACTGGAGCTGGTGGGCGGAGCCGCAGGCAGACCTGCTGTCTGCCCCCAGCCCACCGCTGGGGCCACAGTCAGACTGGTGCATGCCTTCTCTTCCCCTCTCCTAGGGGCGGGATTCACTGTGGGGTGGGGTGGCCTGTCTGGGCTACTTGCACACTGCCAGGCTTGTGATGCTGGGCATCTGGCGTCTTAGCTGGGGTGGGTAGGCAAGGTGCACAGGGGCAGGAGGGGCAGGCTTAGCTTGCTTCTCCTTAGGTGATCCACTTCAGGAGGGGCCCTGTGGCAGCAGCAGGGAGTCAGATCCGCTGCCAGAGGTTTGGCTCCGCAGAAGCGCAGAGTTGGGTGTTTGCGCGGAGCAAGTTCCCTGGCAGGAATTGGTTCTCTTTGGGATTTTGGCTGGGGGATGGGCGGGGAAGATGGCGCTGGCGAGCGCCTTTGTTCCCCACCAAACTGAGCTCTGTGGTCCGGGGGCTCAGCAGCTTTCCTTCCCTTTGTCCTCCAGCCTTCCCGCTTTCTGAGCAGAGCTGTTAACTTATGACCTCCCAGCAGCTAAGTCGCGCTTGCTGTCGGAACACAGTCCGTCAGGCCCCTCCGCTTTTGGCAAGCCAGACTTGGGGGCCCTGATTGGCCGGCGAGCCGCCCCTCCACCCCGGCTCCCTCCCGCCAGTCCGTGGGGCGCGCACCGCCTCGCCACCCTTCCTACCCTCTTCCGTGGGCCTCTCGTCTGCGCTTGGCTCCGGCGACTCCGTTCTGCTAATCCTCTGGTGGTTTTCTGGGTTATTTAGGCAGGTGTCAGTGGAATCTAAGTGATCAGCAGGACGCGCGGTGAGCCCAGCGTCCTCCTACGCCGCCATCTTCCTGTTCTCCCAGAACTGAGATTCAAACAGTGAAAAGACTTGTCATAGTGGAGAAGTGACATTAGGACTATAACAGTATTTCAGAACCTATGCTCTAAAAATCAGAGAACAATAGTATTTAGGGTGCATTAACAAATGGAATTGGTATAAGAATGACTGAACTCAAGTTCTAGATCCATTCCATAATAACCATATAACATACTATCCTTCTTTATATCTTGGCTTCTTCATCTACAAAATAAGGAAAAAGTGTCTCTCACATGGTGTTGTTTTCATGATTAATAGGGATAGAACATTATTAGATATATTTATACAAATCCTTAAAACCACTTGATGTAAAACCAGTATTGCCATACCTATAGGGAAATTTAAAATAAGAAAGCATAATTAATTTGGCCAACGTGTTACAGTTAAATTTTTACCCCATTAAATTCAAATACAGTCTTCACCATATCCTACTTCTCTCAACTTAAATTATCATATCAGAATTGGCATGCTATAATTACCTAATAAATACCTGTTTCTTTGTCTTGTTGAATTCTTCACGATATAGCAGTCATTTATCTTCATATAGAAAATTGTTTATATCAATTTTTAAAGTGGTATTTACAGGTACAGAGAGTATGTAAGACTTATGTGACTACCAGGCAAGCCCTCATGCCTCCCAGAAATCCCCCTGTATCTTTCTACCAGGGTACTTTATTCTTTTTTGTTAGTGAAGGTTTTCTTCTCTTAAAGGAGATTTTTAAGTACAATTTTAAGTAATATTACAATTTTAAGTAATATTAACTAATATCCTACTTTTGAATTAATGATTTTCTGTTCCCTGAGCAATATCTTAGAAAGTGACACTGGATGGATAACTCCCTGTGTTAATACAATAGAGATTGTGGATATTTGAAATGAAGAGCTATATAATAGAACTCTGAAGTCCAGAGAGAGGAGAATTATTCACTGAAAGAATAGGGCAGTCCTCACCATTAGGATAAAGTCAGTCTGTTATTATATAATTTAGAAACATATTTGAAATTATAAAGACAGTTGTCCTATAAATATTAAATAGTTATCATCTGGCCAGTTCATACTAAATGCCAAACAAACACACGGCTAAATCTTTTTTTCTTTTTTTAAATTTTTTTTAACGTTTATTTATTTTTTGAGACAGAGAGAGACAGAGCATGAACAGGGGAGAAGCACAGAGAGAGGGAGACACAGAATCTGAAACAGGCTCCAGGCTCTGAGCTGTCAGCACAGAGCCCGACGTGGGGCTGGAACTCACAGACCGTGAGATCATGACCTGAGCCGAAGTCGGACGCTTAACCTACCAAGCCACCCAGGCGCCCCAACGGCTAAATCTTAAAGGAATATGAAAAATTAAATAATTTGTATGTTTCAAAAAAAATCTAAATACCATTATGTACAAAAAAAAATACCTGTACATTTCTTGAGTGTTTAATTATTATCAAGATCAAGGCTTTATGCTAAATAGTTTTTCATGAAATAAATTTTGGATCAGTTGTATGTTGAACATCAAGTAATCCTACTTTTTAAAATTTCTTGTCAGTAAATACAGCGTGAGTATCTTGACGAAACTCTCCACTAGAGAAACTTTTAATGAAGTGTCCAAAATTAGCAAAGTCAGTTATTCAATGTTTCTACAGGTTGGACAAATGGCTTACGATAAATTGACAGCAGTCATTCCACAAAGTCTAGGGGAATTTTTAAGAACACTGAAAGGCCAGGCATTTAGAGCTGGGGATACAACTCTCTCCTGTGAAGAACTATTCCAGTGGCTGGACAACCGAGTGTCTGCTCTCAACTACTCCAACATCCTGGGGCAAAGGAGCTCTTCTGGGTAGATTTTGCATCTATTGAACATCAATAAATCCTCTCTGTGGAATCCAGAGGTTCTGTGGTGTGGAAGACCTACACAGAGGAGAATGAGGTGTGGAAGCTGGGTAGCAACACAACTGTAACCTACATTTTACATACTTATACACACAGCTCCTTCTCCATAGAAGAGATCTGCGTGGGGAGGGAGGACAGGTGAAGGACAAATTCTCCATCCCTAGGTTGCTTAACTCCCGTTTCAAAGAAAAGAAGTTCTGTCCTGTCCAGGGAGGATCAAGGCAAGCCTCCAAAATGAGCACCCCCTGATCCTGGCTGAGGGACCTAAATATATTTGGATTACATTGTGGAACAATTAACAATTCCAAAACTTGATAAAAATGGTAAAGCGATCAACTAGTTATATCAGTTAGAAGTTAATGAGATCAGAGGAAGATAGAGTTAAAAAAGATTGTGCTAAAATTAATTAATTAATTGATTGATTAATTCATTAATTAAAGGGACTATGGCTTTTAACCCAGCGATCTGGTGTAGTCCAGAAGGTTGTGCTCATGCTGAAGACTGTGCTCTCTCAAAAGAAAACTTATAATGAACTCTTTGATCTCTAGCTGAATAAGGAATATACCCACAAACTCCCTGAAATATGAAAGTAGTCTCCAGGCCACACATATCCAATGACAAATAGTGAAAAATTTATTGACACAGGAGGCTTACACACGACCTCTTATTTACCCATCAGAAGATTACTGCTAAACTGTGCTGACACAGGGGCAACATCTAGGAAACCTGGCTGAAGATAAAAACAAAAAAATCTGAATAGGGACATAGAAGGCTACATGACATGGGTTAAATAGACCTCACAAAAGTAGTCAATACAATAATTGAGACAATGTGATATGGACAATGGAGTAGATAAATGCATCAATGCAACAGAATAGAGTGCCTAGAAACAGAATGACACAAATGGAGTTAACTAATCTTTGGCAAAAGAGCAAAGGCAAGATAATGGAGCAAAAATAACCTTTTCTACAAATGGTGCTGGAACAATTGGAGATCCACATGCAAAAAAGTGAATTGTGGTGCAGACTTTATACCTTTTACAAAAAATAACTTGAAATGTCTCACAAAACTAAGTATAAAATGCAACACTTAAAATTCCTAGAAGATAATGCAAGAGAAAACCTCTATCACCTTGGATATAGCAATGACTGTTTACATACAAGACCATAGTCTCAACCCATTACAGAAATAATTTATAAACTGGACTTCATCAAAATTAAAAACTGTTGCTCTGCAAAATGTGATGACCTAAGACACCAAGCAAATAGAACAGTGGACAAATTATAAAAAGCCTGACATGAGATAGGAAACAATACTCAGTATTTCTACAGAGTTTTTAAGTGTCTAGTTTTTAATGAAAATTATGAGACATGAAAAGAGACAGGAAAGTATGGCACTTTTCTGGGGAAATGGGCATGCAAAAGAAGCTGAAGTTGAGTGGTCCTTGATAGCCTGCAGAAGACAAGACTTGAAAACAGCTGTTACAAATATAGCTTCAAAGATCTAAAGGCATTGGATGATATACTGAAAGTGCTAAAGAAAAAAAAAAAGTCAATGTTGAATCTCAAATCCAGTAAAACTACCTTTAAAAATCAAGCTGAAATAAAGACAGTCTTAGGCAAACAGAACAGAACAAAACAAAACAAAACAAAACAAAACAAAACAAAACAAAAACAACACTCAATGAATTTGTTGCTAGAAGAAACACTACAGGGATTTTTTTTTTTGAGTTGAAAATAAGTGACAAAGGAATCAGAATACACACAAAACAGAGAACAAACAGAACAGAGAATCTTAATGAAGATGATTTTAAGAGACAGTATAGCAATATACTTCTCCTTTATTCTCTCCACTGATTTAAGAGATACTGCGTAAAACAATAGAGGTAAATTGTGTTGCTGTGCTTGTAACATGTGACATCAGATGGTGACTCAAATCCATAAATACACAAAATAAAGAATAGTAGAAATGATAAATAAGTAGTTTACATAAAACACTCTAAAATATATCTTTGTTTTCCTTTCTTCTTGCCACTTCATTATGATATGTAAGTTTATATAAAGTAAAACTTATAACAATGTATCAGGCTTGTAACAGGTGTAATATTTATAACAATAATAACATGTAAAAGAGTGGAGCCACACAGAAGTAGGTTTTCTATAACTTACAAGACCTAAGTTAGTATGTATCTAAAACAGATTCTGAGCAGTTATAATGTATATTGTAAGTCTTAGAGCACTCAACAAAGAAATCCTATGCACATGCACACAACACACACACACATGCACAAACACACAATTTAAAATTAATTAACTAGACTGACCAGACAAAATGATAGAAAATTTAATTTAAATTAGTAATGTATCTTGAGAAATCATCTACCAACTTTGCAGAAACAAAAAAGATCATAATGAAATACAATAAACAACTACTTGCCAAAATAGATGATTTTGATAAATGAACAATTTCTAAAAAGACAAAACACTGAAACTGGATAAGAAATGAAGAGAAAATCTAACTATACCTATAAGAAAACATTGAATTAATAATTAATTGTTTCTCCTTAAATAAAAGCCAAGGATAATATATCTTCTTTGGTGAAGTTTGCCAAACATTTTAAAAAGAGTAAATATGAATCATCTCTAAAGTTTTATAAATGCAGAAACAATGGATTATTGGAACTCTTTTGATTTTTTTAAGGCTAGTATTAGCCTGATAACAAAAAAGATAATCATAAGAAAAGAGCACTATCTCTTGTGGACAAAGATGCAAAAACCCTTAACAAAATACTAGCAAACAGAACACAACAACATATAAAATGGTTAATACATTGAAAAAATAGGATTTATCCCAAGAATGTAAGATTAGTGTATAGTCTGAAAACCAATTAATTTAATAGAGGAAGTACAAAAACTACATGACCATTGATAACATGCAATAAAAGCATTTGACTTAAATCTAACACCTTTTCATTGAAAACACTATAAAATGTAGAAAGATAAGGAAACTAACTCAAACTAACACGAGGCATCTAAGATACACCTATAGGTAACGTATTAATGATGAAAGACAGAATGATTTCCCCACTAAAATTAGGAACAAGCCAAAAATGTCCACTTTCACCACTAGTTAAAAAAACATTGCACTGGTGGGTCAAGATGAGCAATATAGAAAGAAAATAGTGAGACTGGAAAGGAAGAAGCAAATTCACAAATGATATTTGTGAATAGATCTATTCACAAAAGATATGATGGTTTATATAGAAAATCCTACTAAAAAATTCATAAACCAATTAAAATTTTAAACAAAAATTCAGGATGCAAGGTCAACATACATGAATCCATTGAAACTTCATGCACTATGAATGAACAATCTAAAAAGGAAATTAAGAAAACACTTTCATTTATAATGAAAACAAAAAGAACAAATATTAGGAAAGAATTTTTTTTTCCTGCGGTGGCCAATCTGAGTGCCAGTATTTATGTATGTATGTATGCGTGTATGTATGCATTAATTAATTAATTAATTAGTATAATTTATTGTAAAGTTAGCTAACATACAGTGTATGCAGTGTGCTCTTGGTGTCGGGGGGTAGATTCCCGTGATTCATCACTTACATACAACACCCACTGTTCATCCCAATATGTGCCCTCCTCAGTATAACAACATGGATGGAACTGGAAGGTATTATGCTAAGTGAAATAAGTGAGTCAGGGAAAGACAGATATCATATGTTTTCACTCATATGTGGAACTTGAGAAATTTAACAGAAGACCATGGGGGAAGGGAGGGGGGAAAACTAGTTACAAACAGAGAGGGAGGCAAACCCATAAGGGACTCTTAAATACAGAGAACAAACTGAGGGTGGGTGGGAGTGGTAGTGGAAATAATGGTTTTAAAGAAGCTGAAGACTTTTTACTGATAATTACAGGGCATTGTTGAAACAATCTCAAGGTATACACAAAAATTATCATAAAATGAGCATAGACTTAAATGTTATTGGCAAAATTATAAAATCTTAGAAAAAAACTGGGAATATATTTTTTTGACCATGGGTTATACAATGCTTTCTTGGATAGGACAGTCGAAGCACAAAGGATAGAAGAAAAAATATATAAACTCAAGTTCCTCATAATTAAAAATTTTTGTGATTCAGATCATACCATCAAGAAAGTGAAAAGACAACCCACTCAATGGGAGAAAAGATTTACAAACGATATGTCTTAGGTAGGACTTGTATCCAGAATATATAAAAAATTCTTACAACTCAATAATAAAAGAGGAAAAAGCAATTAAAAATTTGGCAAAGTATCTGAATAATTATTTCTTGAAAATAAATATATGCATGTCTAATAATCACATGAAAATTTCTCAATGTCATTACCCACTAAGAAAATGCAAATCAAAACCAAACTGGAGTGCATCACACCTTTAATTATGGCTATAAGAAAACACACAGGGAATTATAGATGTTGGTAAGAATGTGGAGAATTTGGTTCTCCATACATTTCAGTGGGCTTTGTTATGGTGCAGCCACCTTGAATAACAGTTTGGCAATTATATCTCAATTAAAATTAATTAATATCTCAACAACTTAATTACTATCTAAATGAAAACATTCTGTAAGTGTATTAAGAACATTAAAAATTGTTTTCCTAAATTTGAAATTGTACCTTATTTGTATTTACAAAGGGGGAAATTTTGTGTAATCAGGTCAGTGATTTTGAAAAGCTGATTAAACTCAAGCACTATATACAAAAGGTTATTAAAGTATTACCATGTGATACTATATGCTTAACTGATATATGATATGCATCCACAGCAGCAAAACTGCTTAGAGAAATTATTTGCATAATATTCTGACCTATGCATGGAATGTGATGTAGGGTAGATTTTGTATTTTGATATATAAAGAAAAAGCACGTAGAAACTTTAAACAGATATTTTTATACCTGCTTTGTTTTAAGAACAGTTATTTTCTGATTTCTAAAAGTATAAATATGAACTGTAAAGATACCACTCACTGCTTTTTTTGTTTTAATTGGTAAGGAAAAGTATATGAATAGTTTGTAATGTTCTATACTAGGACTAGGAAATGCATCGATATATTAAAATAATATTGATTCCTCCTACGATAGGATTTTAGCTATTATGTCTTGTAGAGACAAAAATAAAACAAGCCATTGTGGCTTCTGAATAAAATAGTGTATTAACATAAGAAGCTTCTAATTTCAAGATCTAGATTTCCATTCAAATGCTAATATGCTTAGGTGATAGGCAAATTTTTCTTTCTATGACCATAATTTCCTGTTCTTATGTTTGTTTATGTTAGTTTTCATGGCAAAAGAGACTTTGAAAATTTAATTAAGGTCATTAATCATCCAGTTTTATAATGTGTAAATTATCCTGGATTATCAGTGTGAACACAACACATGCCCAGGATATCTTAAAGACAAGTCAGTGAGATTGGTGGTGGGAGGGGATTTGAGGTACTTTGCTTCACTTGAAGATGGAGAGGACACCTTTAGAAGGAGACAGGCAGCCTCTAGAAGAGAGCAACAGCATAGAAACAGGGATATTAATCCAACACCCAGAAGGAACTGAATTGGGCCAACAATATGAATTAATTTGGAGGTAGATTCTTCCTTTGGGACTCCAGAGCTCAGCTCACCCTTGACTTTGACTTTGTGAAACAATGAGTAAATAATCTAGCCATGCCTTCCATGTTGGACTTCTGACCTACAGACATGTGAGATAATAAATGGATGCTGTTTTAAACTGCCAAATTTGAAGTAAGTTGTTAAATAGCAACAGAAAACTAATATACCTGGGTTAATGAGACTTATATTTTAGAGGAAATTTTATATGAAGGTCAGCTATGCATAAATAACTACACTACTCATCAGCTTGTTTCAAATTAATCTGAGAACATTAGTGTGTTACACTACATCTGCTCTTTTTCTTTAATTATCATTGAAAACAAAGAGGATATACCATTTAATATCTTGGCAATAATTAATATTCCTTCAGGCTGATAATTAAGACTTTCCTTTTAAAACACATCCACTTATCTTACATAGTTGCTATGGTATCCATAGAGTCTAGCAAATATATAAAATAGTTTTCAAATGAATGACTTACAATAATGTGAACTGACCAATCTAATCACCACCCACATGATGTGGCACGCAAAACCTGAGGTAACCACCAAATGGCCCCTTCATTTTACCATGTGTATCTTTATAATCCTTTCCCCTTGAGTGTTGGCAAGATATGTGACTTGTTTCTAAGGAAGGGACCCTGGAAAAAGTGATGGAATGTCACTCCCATGATTATGTCATATCTCATTAGCAAACTTGTTTTAGAAACTTTCGTGAAGCAAACTACCACAAACCTTACAACTGTAAGGAAATTAGATATACCAACATTAGTGATCTGGAAGCGATCCCTTTCCCAAACTAGCCTCCAAATGACAATGAGATAGTGGCTAACCCTTTGTAGAGATCTAGCTAAACTGCCAGATTCCTGACCCAAGAAACTGTGAATTAATAAATGTGCATTGTTTTAAACTTATTATTTGTTTTATATAAATAGAAAACTAATATAGAGGCTATTAACAATACCTTAGAAAACACTGTTCTTTCCCATTTTAATTACTTTCCTCTCTTTACTCCCCAAATACAATATACTCTGACTTTAAATTCAGTGTTTTCTGTTTATAAATTTCATACAACTTGAATAATATAATTTATATTCTTTGAGTCTGGCTGTTTTTTTATCAGTATTGTGTTTATAAGGTTCAATCATATTATATGTAGATATAGTTCATGTGTTGTCCCTGGAAACATATTCCTTTATATACATATATCCTTTATGTATGTATACCACAATATTAATGGATATTGAGTTGTTTCTTTTATGTAAAACGAAATTATTTTATATAACTTTCGGTATAATACAATGTTAAACACTGATAGTATGAAGTATCCTGCTTTGACAAGTCTACCAGTTACGTACTTATACCTCTGACTAACAAATAAAGCACTGGATTGTAATTGTCAAACTGTACCATAAAAACACTGTGAAATTCTTCTGTCTAGACACGTATTTTGCACAACTTTCTGCTACTACTGCTTAGCATAGTAATTGGTATTTATCATTGCTATATGCCAGAAATGAAAAATAAGGCTAAGATTTCAAAGGTGGACTAAACACTGAAAAAAATATTCTGACTCATATGTAATATAATCAATTCCAATTTTTGCATGCATCATATTTGTCATGATTAAACACAGAATAAACAATAGAAATGAATCTGTAGAGATTCATAATCTGATGGCAAAGTAAATACATCTAAGCATAGTTCCAGATTGCAAGTAATTAATGATACGCATTGTCTTCCGGCCTCTGAGACAGAGTTTATTCCACCTCTAGCACCAGTCACTGTCATTGAACCCATAGTTTCATCATTGTTAGATCTTTGCATCTTTTCAGCTAAAAGGGTAGTTGGCTGACTCTTAAAAAATCCAGGAAATTAAAATTCTGTGTTTGACCAGGCACAGAGGCAGTAAACAAAGTATGGAGAATGGGGCTTATCTTGGCCATTTAGCCAACCACCTGGTACCCTAATTAGTCAGGCAACACTATTTCAGAAGCCACTATATCTACAGAAAGCATCAAAGGAAATTGAAACATTGGAAGAGACCTTAGGAGGAGAAAAATGAACCAAATGGAAGTGGAATAAATATGAGCAATAAGAGGAAAAAGATCACAGATATTAAATATAGATCCCAATGAATGAGGAAAAAGATACATAGTTAAGAAAAATAAAAAATAAAAAAGATAAATGTAATAAAGTTTTATAAATACAAAAGTGGATTATAATTTAATCAAGAGACTAAATATTCAGCCAGTTAGATTTATTACTTTAAAATATCACAATCATAGATATTAAAGCATATCTTAAATGGGCAATTTTGATAATTAGAAAAATATATCTTAGGTTTTGTTATTATTTGATTTGAGTGAAATTATAGTGAGTGAAAAATATGTGTTTTTCCCCAGCTTCACTGATTCACAATGGGCATAAAAATGTAATAAAAATGTACATACTTGACATGTATAATTTGAAATTTTTTGACATATGTATTAAACCCATGAAATATCATTTCCAAAATCAAAGCAGTGCAGATATAGAAGTGTATTTTGACACATATTTTTAACACAGTTTCTTTTTACCAAATATTTGCTATTTCATTTTTTATTTCCGTTAGAGAAAAATGTAATACGTGGAATCATGATAAAGTAATACAGTGTAACAGGAAATCACTATCCTCTAGAAGAAGCATTATTAATATAGATACTATTAATGCATTTTTGTGGAAACGTATTTTATAAATGCAGATAATACACTAATTTTAAAAACCAGTGCTTTGTAATATCCATGGACATGGATCAAATGAATGCAGTCTTCATAGTTCATCATCTCTCACTACCAGTCTAGGAAGCCAGAGAAGTCTCCTCTATTTTGAACCTTACTTCCTTCACAGAAAATGAAGGAAATGAAAACAGGTTATTACATGAGAGTAACCTTCTACATTTTTGGAAATAAAGCTATAAAATTATACCTGCATAATATATGCAGCCTTGTGACTTAAGGACACTTATTCCATCATGTAAGAGTAATTTTGAAGACAACAGAGAACATTCTATTTCCCAAATACTTCCAACTCTACCTTTGCTGATGCCATTTGTTCCGACCTGAGTGCCTTCCAGAACTTACTGCTTTTTTAAGACCTAGCTATGTTTCAAAACATTAACCACATTATATTTCAGAAATCCTTTTATATTTCTTAAAAAATTTAATGTTTTCCCTCTTAATACCTTCTTAATATTTTGATAGGAAGAGAAAAGCAATTTTGACATTAATCTTAATCTATACACTCTTGAAGCTTTTTCGTATGAGCACTTTGCTAAGTTCTGAACTCAGTCCCTCCCCCCATTGTGATTTTACATTTTAGTGAGGATTAGCATAGATAACTTTACCAGCGATATCTTTATAGAACATCATAATGAAAATGCTGGACGCTACAGGAATGAAATGTGTGGGCATTTAACCTGGATATCAAGGTTGGCTTTCTGAAGGAAGATACATCTGAGCTATAAAACAAATGAAAAAGAATTAGCCAGGCCAAACATAAGGAAAGTGAGGTGTATGTGAATGGAACACAATTTTCACATGGAAGAAGATGACACATTAGGTTGACAATCACATGACTGAAACTTACTCAGAGAGAAGTTAAGTGTTCTCACAAAAAAATAAAAAGTAACTACGTGAAATGATTATGTACTAATTAACTCTATGTATATAATCATCTCATTAAATATATAATTTTTATTTTGTCAACTATACTTTAATAAAGCTGAAAATGATTAAATTCTCCTAAATTCATTGTTCTACAAGTAGCTTTTGCATTAAATATAGAATATCTATCATCTATCTATCATCTATCTCTTTTTGTGTCTTTAAGCATATTTCATGTCTTAAAATTTATATAAAGTATATTATAGTTTAAAATATATGGTATAAGGGTACCTGGGTGGCCCAGTCAGTTAAACATCCGACTTCGGCTGAGGTTATGATCTCATGGTTCGAGTTAAAGCCCTGTGTCAGACTCTATGCTGACAGCCAGAGCCTGGAGCCTGCTTCGGATGCTGTGTCTCCATCTCTCTGTCCCTCGCCTGCTCGTGCTCTGTCTCTCTCTCTCTCTCTGTCTCAAAAATAAATAATAATAAAATAAATAAATAAATAATAAATAAATAAGTATTAAAATAAAAATAATAATAAAATGGAGTATATGATATATATTGGATTACATATATATTCCATTCTATTTATTTTCTCAATAAATGCTAGGCTGACACAAGTGGTAGCAGCTTACTACTTTTATCTTCTGTATCAAAAATGTGCATCTATCACATTTTATCCTGCCTATTATTATTATTATTATTCACTGTTAAGTAAATCCATGATTTATTCTTATTGCACTAGATTTCTTTAATGATCTTTCTCTTTTCCAGGATCCTTCACCATAGTACATTTAAGTCATTTATTAACTTAATATATTTACTCATCAATCTCATATCTGATGAACCTCTTCTAGTTTTTGACAGCTTCCTAGATTTCCTTTGCCTTGGATGATCTTGATGGTTTTAAGGCATACTGATGGGGTGTTTTATAGAATGTCTCTCAACTTGGTTTTGCCTGATTTTGTTTTCTCATGAGTAGACAAGGATTATAATTTGGGGCAAGGTAGAATACCACAAAGATGAAATGCTGTTCTCATTCTGTCATATGAAAGGTACGTGCTATCAATAGGACTTTTATCTGTTGATAGTAAACTGTATCAACTGGCTGAGGTAGTGATTGCCAAGGTTATTCACAGTAAAATTAGCTGTGTTTTTACCCTTCTCATTTTCATACTCTGGACTTTGGAAGCAAGTCAATACACTCAGCCCATATTTAAAGATGGGGCATTAACAACCTTTGCTCTGTGAAAGCTGCTTATTAGATCTTGACAATGGAAACTACAAATTGTATATCACTATGACATCATACAGAACATTTTCACTGCCCCTAAAAGCCATCTGTCCACCTAGTCATCCTTCCCCCCTCCACAACCAGGGCTCTTTTTACTGTCTTTATAGTTTTACTTTTTCCAAAACATCATATAGTTGGAATCATACAGTATGTAGCCTTTCAGATTGCCTTATTTAACTTAGTAATATGCATTTAAGGTTCTTCTATTTCTTTTCATCACTTAAGAGGTAATTTCTTTTTACTGCTAATATTCCATTATCTGGATGTACCACAGTTTATTTACCTATGCACCTGCTAAAGGGGATCTTTGTTGCCTTCAAGGTTTCGCAAGTATGGATAAAGCTGTTGTAAATGTCCGTGTACAAGTTTTTAAAATTTTTAATGTTTTATTTATTTTTGATGGACAGAGAGAAATAGAGGGCGAGCAGGGAGGGGCAGAGAGAGACACACGGAATCCGAAGCAAGCTCCAGGCTCTGAGCTGTCAGCACAGAGCCCAACATGGGGCTTGACCCCACAAACCATGTGATCATGACCTGACCTGAAGTCAGATGCTTAACCAACTGAGCCACCCAGATGCCCCCCCATGTACAAGTTTTATGTGTTTTTTTTTATTTGTTTTTTTGTCTTTTGTCTTTGTTTTTTGTGGACATATGTTCTCAACTCCTTTTCATGAATACCAGGGGGTGTTATTGTTGGATCATAGGATTAAAAAAAAATTTCTCTTTTAATGTCCTCTTAGACCCATGGAATTTTTATAAGTGTATTGTTCAACTGCCAATTACATGGGAATTCCTAGCTATGTTTCTGCTCTTGAGTTTTAGTTTAATTATTTCATGGTCTGAAAATAGACTTTGCAAATTTCTATTTTTTTAATTTACTAAGGTTTGTTTTATAGCCTAGATTGTGGTCTATCTTTGTGATGTTCCATATGTATTCTACTATTGGATGGAGTGTTATGTAAGTATCAATTAGGTCAAGTTTATTGATAATACTATTCAGATCATCTATATCCTTACGGACATTGTGCCCACTTAATATATCAAATAACTGAGAGGTGACATTGATGTCTCTAATCATAGTAGTTGATTTGCCTATGTCTCTTTCCAGTTCTGACAGTTTTTGCCTTATGTGTTTTCACACACACACACACACACACACACACACACACACACAAACAAAATTTAGGGCATACAGCTTTAGGAACATTATGTTTCCATGGAAAATTAGCCTCTTTATCATTACATAATATTCTTGTTTATCTCTGGTATTCTATTTTATTAGTCACCTTTTTCTGAAGTCGATAAGGCCGCACAAGTTTCACTTTGATGAGTGCTTGCATTGTATATCTTTCTCTAGCCTGCAAATATTAACTGGAGTCTATATTTCAAATGGCCATCTTCTGACCAACTTTAGTCGTTGCTTGTTAATTTTTTTAATCCACTCTATAATCTCTGATTTTTGTGTTTGCTGATTACTGATATAGTTGTATTAAAACTGGAATTACTGGTATATTTCAATTAAAATTCACCATTTTGTTAATATCGTCTATTTGTATTTGTTCCTTGTTTATTTTCCTTCCCTCCTTTTTCTGACTTCTCTTATTTTAATTGGACATTAATTATAAGATTGATTTTATCTTCTATCTTTACGCCTCATTTATTTTTCTCTGTTCATTTTTTAGTAATCATAATAAAGTATAAAATATACATTGTGGCATAGTCTAAGTTAACCTTCTGGTGCAGTACAGGTATTTTATAATAGATTATTTAAATTCTCTCTTCCCATTTTTGTAACATTGCTGTCATTCATCTTACTTTTTCAGTGCTATACACACTATTTTGTGCTGGTCTCAACCTGTCAATAGTGGTGTTATTGGCTAGTAATGCCTAGAGGCACTCACCCTGGGCCCCCAAGAAAACCCCTACAGACATTTCCCTTTTGCAGCCAGTGGTGTGGCTGGATAGGCCCTTGTGGTTCTTACTATGATTGTAAGATACACCTCAGCAACAATCATCAGGGAACTTTGAAAAAACAAACAAACAAACAAGGTTTATTACTAACAACTTCCATTTTTTTTTTTTAATCATTCATTTGAATGATCAGGTCATTGGAAAGAAATGCTATTAGTAATGTAAGTGCATGGCAATTACCTGCTAGTATTTTCTTTCATTATATTTTTCTTCCTCTCTCTAGTGGGTTTTCTTATTAGAAACTGTGTATCAATTGTGAAACTGAAGAAAGGAAACCTGATTTAAAATGGAGTCAGGAGGCCAGAGCAGGTTCTCACTTCCCACAACTCGTTAATTGCGGATTACAGCATGAAGAGGCCAACTGTTGCATTCCCAGCAGGAAGAAGCCTACTTTATTCCCATGGGAGTGAGGACGAATTTCTCCTCTCCCAGCCCTGAATCAGAGGTCAAGATGTATGTGTTTCAGTTCGCCCTACTTGCTGTTTGACTTGGAGATTTTGTCTGCCTGTAAATTATGTGGAACTTGGTGTCTTTAAGAAATTAGGGAGGCATCTTTAAGTATAAACTTATATGAATCTGTAGTTTTAAAAGCAATTAACAATGCTGTTAAAACTCATGATAGTCTTGTTTTCATGTAGAAGGAAATTTCTCAGTGCTTTAATCAAGTATTAATTCATCAACACTATCCTGCTAGTTTGGTGAAACTGACGCTTTATGATTTAATGGACTCATATTCTACTTCAGAATTATCACTACAGTAAGCTTTTTTTTTTCTGCCTCAGATGGTTGTGGTATTTGCTAACAGGTAAACATGTTACCTATTATCTTGAGTACAGAGAATTGCATTATTAAAAGGGACACTTGGGTCAATGTGTTTCGTTCTTAAATGATTCCATATTCCTCTCTTAGTTAGAGATAAATCTCTTCTTTCACAACTGTTCCATTTCAGATAATCTTGCACAACTTGAATTTCATATGAGGCAAAAACAAATAAAAAGGCATTTATTTCGACATGTGCTTTTTTGTGAGTAGTAAACGAGCTGTGATTCCAACTTGCAATCTCGCATTTACCCCAAGTCAAAGCCATCACCCTACTTTACACAGACTAAAATCCTAGTTAGGCTTTTTTCTTTTTAAAAATGAGTTTCTAACAGGCATTTTCCTCAAAGAATTCGTTTCATCCATATATACACTTTTACGGCACACAATTCTGTTAACTATGTATTTTTTTAAACCACTTGGGTTTACTTTGTTGCTGTTTTACATAAACAGTTGCTACAAATATTGCCACCAGCCTTCAGTCTTATCAGTAAAAAAATCTGTGTTAAGATGACTCTGGCTTTTATCATCCTCAGATAATTTTATTCTCATTCTTCATCAATATTGTTAGTGCATGGCTGCCTTTGAAGCATATAGAATTTATGTATATATAAGACAACAGATGCCTGAAAGCAAAATTTTTCTCACTGATAGCTGCTCCTAATCTCCAACTTTTATTTTTTGCCTAGGAAGACATACCCACCACTAGACTTTTTTTTTTTTTTTACAAAAAATATATTTGTATTTCTACAAAATATGTGTATATATACTATATTTATACATATATATGTTATGCAACATATGTATGTATTTTTATGTATAAAAATAGTGTATAGACCTTACTTTTAAGAGCAGCTTTAAATTCACAGCAAAATTCAAGAGAAGGTGTAGACATTTCCCATATACCCCCTACCCTCACCCTCATCATTATCAACATCCTTTATCAGAGTGATACATATATTACAACTGATGAACTTATATTGACACACGATAATCGTTCAAAATCCATAGTTTACATAAGGATTCAGTCTTTGTGTTGTACACTCTATGCTATTGTTTGATTGGCTTTTATGTTTCATAATTTCCTAGTAACCTAGATTTTATATGCAAAGTCTTCATAAAATGTGTTATCACCTAAAAATTATCTGTCAAAACTGAGAAGATGAAATAGATTTAACATATTGAGAGATAAAACAGTACTATCTGGATAAACTTTAATTTGCACCTTTAAATCCAAAATGTCTCTGTTTCTACTCTATTCTATACTTGGGTCTTGCTCTTGAATCCAAATTTGCAATCCCTGACAGTTGATAATAGTGATTAGTCCACTTATACCTGATTTAATTGCTAATGAGATTGGGTTTACAACTGCCATTTATTTTTATTTTTGTTTGCCATTTATTTTTGATACGTCTCTTGGTTGCTCTTTTATTCTTCCGTTACTAACTCCTTTCATGTAAAACAAATACTTTCCAGTATGTCATTTTAATTCCTCTATTGATTTTCTATTCTTTCTAGGATTTACCACATGCATCTTAATGTATTATGATCTACTTCACATTAATGCCGACTTAATTCCAATATAATATTGCCACTTCGCTACTCCTCCATTTCCATTTTCCTCTTTGATCTTCTTACAAATTATTGTACTAAGTAAAATGAGTTAGAGAAAGACAAATGCCATATGATGTCCCATATATGTAGAATCTAAATACATTTATAATATGCGTTTAATACACACACACACACAAGCTCGTAGATCATAGATATGGAAAACTGATTGGTGGTTATCAGGGGCACAGGTGGAGGATGGAGAAATGGGTGAACTGTTTTTGTTTGGTTTTCAGTTTGAATAAATTGAATTGAAAAAGTACATCTAGGGGCAACTGGGTGGCTCAGTAGGTTAAGCATCCTACTCTTGATTTTGGCTCACATTATGATCTCTCGGTTGGTGAGTTCGAGCCCCAAGTTGAGCTCTGTGCTGACAGTGTGGAGCCTGCTTGGGATTCTCTCCCTCCCTCTCCCTGTGCCCCTCCCCTGCTTGTGCTCTTTCTATCTCTCACAATCAATAAATAAACTTAAAAATTACATCTATATATGTTATAAAACTAAAAACAGTATTATAATTATTGCTTTATATAATCTTATGTCTTTTAGTAAAATTAAGGGGAGAAATAGTATATATAAATATAGTCTATATTTACTGACATATTTACCATTCTAGTGCTTTCCATTTCTTCTTGTGGATTTGAGTAAATCACTCTGATTAGAGATTTATCAATTTCATTGATCTTCTAAAAGAACCAGCTCATTTAAAAATTATTTCCTATCACTTCTGCTTTCTATTTCATCTTTTCTGTTTTTATCTTTACTGTATCCTCTCTTCTGCTTGCTTTGGGTTTAATTTTCTTTCTTTTTTTTAATCATTGCTTAACATGGAAGATAATTGATTTGAGATCATACTTCTAATACAAGTATTTAATGATGTAAAATCCCTTTAAGCACTTCAATACCTATGTTCCACAAATTGTAATATGTTATGGTTTCATTTTCATTCAATTCAAAATATTTCCTCATAGCCTTTAGGAATCTCTGTGTACCTCATAAGTTATTTAAAAGTATTTGTTTACTTTCTAAATATTTGGCATTTTCCAGATATCTTTCTGTTGTTGATTTCTGTATAAACTTTCCACTGTGGTCAGAAAATACTTTGACTATCTTCAATTCTTTCAAATTTATTGATGTTTGTTTGATGGTCCAGAAAGTGTTCTATTTTGGTAAATATTCCAAAAGTTTTTTTTTTTTTCTTTAATGTACATTTTGCATTTGTGTGTTGGGGAATTTATAACTATCAGCTAGGTCAGCTTGTTTTTATCAGCTTTCTGTTTACTGTATGTCTATTTATTTTGTGGATTTCTCAGAGAGGAGTATCAATATGTTCAACTCTAATTGTGGATTTTTCTATTTATTTTTCAGTCTTTTCCCTGACTGCTTTATTTCTGGTAATATTCCTTGTTTTGAATTTAATATTTTCTTGTATTAATATAGCCACTCCAGCTTTATTTGCTTCACGGTTGATCTATTATTTATAGTTCAAAAAGTAGTGTTAAATTACTTTTTAAACAATAAATCTAATTCTTCTTTTCATTCCTCTGTTCTCGTTCGATACTATTTTAATTTTATTTATGTTATTAAGCACTTAATTTATTTGTAGTATTCTCCTTTTTAGAGAGTCTAATTTCTATTAAAGGAAATATAAATAAGAAAAAAACCTACATATATATTGTCATTTTTACCATTTCTAGAGATCTCTATTTATTGGGCAAATCTAGATTTTTGTCTGGTGTCATTGATTCAAGTACCTTTCACTTAAATGCATAAAGCAACTTTACAGCACATCGACTTGTCTGACTTGAATAGCTAGCCATTTGCATCATTTATCTTGTGTGAAAACTCTTTAACATTACCCGTAAATTATTTGTGTAATCCCAAGATATATAATTAAAATAAAAGACAATGAGAATAGACCTTAGTTCAGGATACCAGAGACGTTTTTTCAGACCAAGAGTGTCAGAGGGCTAATGTTTCTATTTCTAAGGAGATATTGACTTTAAAGCAGAAACAGAACCTAAAACAATATTTTCTGAATATTGAAGAGTGGATGATGTTATTTACTTTTTATGAGAATGGAAGCTGAGTCTCTGAGAGGTTAATCAATTCAGCCAAAATACAGATACAAAGAGGTAGATTTTGCATCCCAATATAGATGTGTTTCCTAAACACTGTTTTCACTATTCCACACAAATTTTGAAGAGTTTGAAAAATAATATTCAGCAGTTATATTTAAATTCTATGGAACTTTAAAGTACCCAAAATACCTGCAAGGGCAAATTTATAATTAGGTGAATAAAGTAAACACATTTCTATGTTTACTGCTTGGCCGAAGATTAGTGGTAGATAATAACCAGCTGTAAAGCAGGAAAACAATATTAAAGATTAATAGCATATTTTAGAAAAGTGATTCTCAAGGGGACAGAAGAGATTTGAGAACCAACTCAATATATTTTTAAAAATAAATATGCCTTGCAACCCTATGTGGATTAGGCATATTGATCAATTGGTCTGTAAAAATGAAACACATCTTTGTTTGCAGTTGAGATCAAGAAAACGATTAGAGTTAGGTAAAAGCAACTTTCAAAGTAAGTTTTATATCCTGCACCAGGGACCATTGTGTGAACACTCTTGAAAAGTCGAGAATCCTAGCCTAGAGAAAATGTCTGTGGGGAAAAGTCTCTAGGTTAAAATATACATAACACTAATTAGTACATTATTCTTTATTACAGCAATCTCTTAGAAGGCCCTAGGTATAGTTAAAATAGTCTTATACACTTTTCCCTAAATTCTAAGTGTGAAACAGAATAGAACTTTTTAATGCTTTGTAGAGAAGAATTGAATTAAGTTTTCATCTGTACCCCCAAAAAATTAATTTCAGGACCATATGGAAATTTGGATAATTTAAGCCCATTATTGTTCTTGCCAAACTAGTCACTATTATGGGGCACTATTTTTCAGAGTAGTATATGAGCCAAACAGAGCTGATTACTTACTTTTTATCCCATATCTCAACCCCTAAGTATATGAGAAACCTATTATATATTACCCATTGTTGCAATTGTGAGAAGTTAAATTTGAAATATTCTGTAAAGGGTGCTGAAAATATATTACAGTTTTCTGGTTCTTTACAAAGCATGTTTAATGTCCATTGAGAACACAACATATAAAAAAATAGGCAAATGAAAGAAAATGGAAGGAAGGAAGGAAGGAAGGAAGGAAGGAAGGAAGGAAAGAAGGAAGGATGAAAGAGAAAAAGAGAAGGAGAGAAAGAAGGGAGACAGAAAGAAAGAAGAAAGAACGAAAGAAAGAACAAAGGAAGCAAGGGAAGGGAAGGGAGAAAAAAAAATTGCATTTAACCTGAAGGAAGCATAGTGATTGCTTTTTTGCCATGTACACATGACATATCTCCAAGAAAGAAAATAAACACCATGACTTACATCTTGTTTAAATGCATAAATATTCTATATGAGTTTGGGCTTCTTTAAAATAATAGCTGACAAATGTGCACTTCTTATTTTAAACTTTTAAATTATATAAATGTAAATCTACAAAAATGGAGAGGTATTTTCATATGTAATTATCATCAGCGATAGAGAAAGGATATGATTTTGCTTGATGCCATTTAAATATGGATATTGTTATGCTTTGAATCCATCATTTTTTATGATAATAGAGAAAAGAGTAAAATTATTCAAATTTGAGCATTTCTTCCCACAATTTAGGGACTACAAATTTATATTCCTTTTAGAACAGTTAATGATGTTGTAGTCAGGGAAAGTGTTCCACATGATTTAACAAAGACAGATAGGAAAAGTGTTTAGAAATATTATATTTCATGTAAATTTTGGAGAGTTTAAAGAATTTTTTGGAAAGATTGAAGGAATTTTTGCCAATCATTCAAAAATCAGACGAATATAGCCAATTCCATTCATTTCTGTGCTCAATTTGGTTAATCTCTGTAAATAAATCGTAACTAATCCCATTTTGCTGTCAAGTCCATAGCCAATGGTTTTTAAGATTCATTGTCTACCATATGTTAGCACAAAAAGTTTTCCAGAAGGAGATTTGAATTTCTAGTTCAGAGTACTCATCTGGACATATGTCAAAACATCTGTTCTTCCTTGAGGACAGCCAAGTCCAATTTTTAAGTGTCCATATAAACTCTCACAATCTCACAGAACATTAATAAAGGCAATATTTCAAACCAAATTTCAAAGTTTTTCTAGAATCGGTCCTGAAATATCTAGCATACCTTGAGCAAGTCTAAAGTGCACTTTACAGAATAAGTTAAATGCATCAATCCTCTATAAATGCATCACTTTTTCATATTAAAAACTAAAACTACTTAGGCAAAATATGACCAAGACCATCTATTACATTAAAATATAAGATTTATTTGAAAATAAAATTTTATGTATACTTTTATTTATATTTCTTAAATGTCTGTTTCAAACTTCCTGATTTATGAAGCCAGATAAACATAAACCAAGTAAGTTTTCTTTATTTTCTGTGATTAACTGAAGTATGTAGACATGTCATCTATAAAAAGTAATTTATTAGGAATAGTTTTTCAGTGGGAATTAAAGACATTCCTTCCTGAGTAAGAGGGCCATGGGCAAAGTTTGCTATTGATACGTGTAGTGCACTCAATAAATGTGTTCATGGGCAAAGCAAAATAATGTCTTTTTTTAATTGTTTTATTTTTGAGAGAGAGAGAGAGAGAGAGAGAGTAAACAAGCTGGGGAGGGGAACAGAGGGAGAGAGAGAGAAAATCTAAAGCAGGCTCCAAACTCAGCACGGAGCCTGATGCTGGGCTCAATCTTAGACCTTAGGGTCGTGACCTGAGCTGAAATCAAGAGCCCAACCCTCAACTGACTGAACCACGCAGGCGTCCCACAAAATAAACTTTATAGACAAAACATGTTACACTGTATCTATTTCCATTAAAATTGTGCATGAATCAGACTTGGCAATTTCATCTTTAAAAAACTGTAACATATGGGGCGCCCCGGTGGCTCAGTCGGTTAAGCGTCCGACTTCGGCTCAGGTCATGATCTCACCATTCCTGGGGTTGAGCCCCACATTGGGCTCTGTGCTGTCAGCTCAGAGCCTGGAGCCTGCTTCAGACTCTGTGCCTCCTTCTCTCTCGGCCCCTCCCCTGCTCACGCTCTCTCTCTCTCTCAAAAATAAACATTAAAAGAATAAAAACTAGATGTGAGGGCGATCTGGCTGCGACATCTGTCACCCCATTGATCGCCAGGGTTGATTCGGCTGATCTGGCTGGCTAGGCGGATGTCCCCTTCCTCCCTCACCGCTCCATGTGCCTCCCTCCCGAAGCTGCGCTCTCCGTAGAAGAGGACGACCTTCAAAAAAAAAAAAAAAAAAAAAGAACAAAACTGTAATATATAAATCTTCTCTGTGAAGACATCTCTTCCCACAAGTAGGGATACCCGTTACTACCAGGCTCCAGAAACACTGATGACATTTTTTAATGCATGGCTTCTTTCTCTCTTCCTGTAGGAAATATCATTTCCTGAGGGTAGGCGTCATTTTGCACATCTTTGCACTTTGCTTAGGGACTAATAAAATGTTTTGGATATTTAAATATTAAGAAACATTTGCTTTGATTTAGAAATAATTCAGTTTTAAATGTGCTAATAAAATTCAGGTACTTTAGATGATTTGGGTATGTGATTTAACTTTTTTTAATGTTTATTTTTAAGAGAGACAGAGACAGAATGCGAGTGGGTTGGGGCAGAGAGAGAGGGAGACACAGAATCCGAAGCAGGCTCCAGGCTCCGAGCTGTCAGCACAGAGCCTGACGCTGGTCTTGAACTCAAGAGCTGTGAGATCATGACCTGGGCCAAAGTCAGGCGCTCAACCTACTGAGCCACCCAGCCACCCCATTTGGGTATGTGATTTAAAATGAAACCTCTTTGGGGCGCCTGGGTGTCTCGGTTGAGCGTCCAACTTCGGTTCAGGTCATGATCTCGTGGTTCGTGCGTTCTGTGCTGACAGCTCAGAGCCTGGAGCCTGCTTTGAATTCTGTGTCTCCCTCTCTGTTCCTCCCCTGCTCATGCTCTGCCTCTCTCTCGCCTTAAAAAATAAATGAAAAAAAAAAAAACATTAAGGAATTTTTAAATGAAATCTTTTTTAGTATTTGAACATAATTTTCCATCTTTTTGACTTCTATTTTGTTTTTGAGAGGACTAATTACAGATTAATTGGCATTCTTAGGAGTAAATATTCTTCTTTTTCTATGTAGTTGTTTTAAGGTATCTTGAGTCTTTTTTTTTCACCAGTTTCATAAGACTTTAGCAAGTATGGCTTTAATTTTGTTTCCTTGTTTAGGTAGTTATTTCATGCACTCAGTCTGTTCTGGAAAGTTATCAGACACTAATTTCTTTGAAATTTCTTTTTTCTTTGTTCTCAGTCTATTCTATGTCTTACCTTTCATATTTTATGTGTACTTTCTCCATATTTAATTTTTATTTTTTCTCAATTCTGTAATCTAGTACACTAAGTTTTCTTCACCTCTAATAAGCCTTCTCTTTTGTTCCCAATGCCTTTGTCTTTATAAGGTCTGTTATCTTCTTTTTTAAATTTTATTTTTTCCACAGTAATTTGTAACTGTTGTATGGTTCCACATATCTTTTGTATTTAATAATTTTAATATATTTATTAAAAACCTTAATCATATTCTAATCCAGTCACATGTATTGATGTGGTACGTATCTACTTTTTTCCTTTTGCTATATAACTTGAGAACTTTAAGGATTGTGATTCTAACACATTCTCTGAAAACTTACATGATTGGCTTATTGCAAAAAAAAAAAATGTATCTGGCATGCAGCTATTAAATTCATAAATGTCCACTCCCTACCTCTTCTATCCCAATAGCAAAAAATTGGAATAAGTTTGGGTCATCTTTTTAGGGATCATAATTCATCCTGAGAGCCTTGCCACATGTTTATACTTGTTTTATTATTTGGTTATAGAACTTAAGATGCAGTAAAACCTAATGATTCCACAATTCCAAAATATATTCTGAATCCCTGAGTAGATTACATTGTGCTGACAGAATTTGGACAACAGGAAGTAGTAGTAAATACAAGTTTATTTTAAGTTATTTGCATACTAAGGTATGATACAGGGGGCCCTGGGTGTCTCAGTTGGTTAAGCATCCGACTCTTGATTTTGGCTCAAGTAGTGATCTCATGGGTCATGAGATCGCATCCCATGTCAGGCTCTGTGCTGACAGTGTGGAGCCTGCTTTGGATTCTCACTCTCCCTCTCTTTCTGCCCTTCCCCCTCCCCTGCGTGCTCTTTCTGTCTCTTTCAAAATAAATAAATATTTTACAAAATAGGTATGATAGATAAATTCAAGAAACCAGAACTTGTGACTTTAGTGAAGATTCTGGAAAGGCTAGTTGCTCTACTTTGTAACCCTTACCATAAGGTAAAGGTAGTCTAATATCATAGAGAACATAGATTTTCATATTTAACCTAGGTTTTCTAAAACTAAAAAGTTATAGGAAAGCAGAGGAAGCATTCATATTCAACAAATATTATTACAACTCGTATTCACCAAGCATCAGTTGAGTTTAAGACACAGTATATATAAGTTATTTATGCAAAATTTTCATTAAACCTCCATTATCCTTTAAGAAAAGTATTATTATTTCACATTTACCTATAAAGAAACTAAAAAGATCGGTCCAAATCCCATAGCTTTTAAGTTCTGAAGTTAGTGTCTGACAGTAAGTAGCTATTGTGCTAAGCCTAAAAATTTGAGTGTTAAATTCAGTCTATAATGTCATAGTAAAGCAAATAAATGGATATTGAGAAGGAAAAAAAAATTTAAATGAGGGGCCATAAATTGCAAACTGCTAAGAAGGAGTATTTAGACAACTCAGAATGGTATAAACATTTCAACATTCAACATAAATGTTGTCTCCCCAAAATACGCTTCTTAAACCTTAAACTCTATTGCCCCTACTTTCAAAAGTGATATAATATTTTTTAAGAATTCCATATTAAATTGCTGTGCTTTTAATCAGAGTATAAAAATGCCTTGGGGATTACAATAATTTCAACATATTTTCTTTACTTCATGAAACTGTTTACTCATTTAAAAACAAATCTGAATGCTATGTGATGAAATATATTTTCTAATGCAGAACATTTTAAAGGGACATATCTCCTAGGGAGGAACAGCTCCAAGAAGCAATCAACCCTTCTATTTAAGGCAATCTGCTCTCATGCTTTAGTGTAGAAGGGGTGGATGCATCATTTCCATGAAGTACCTGAAATAAAGAGGTCAAAGAAAATATTTAGATTCTGAGACACTCATATAAAGTCACAATATAAAATTGGTATAATTTCTCCTTGCTATATCCCTTCTAAGGTTTTAGACATTATATTACAACTAAAAAAACCATCATAGGGATACCTGGGTAGCTCAGTTGGTGTCTGACTCTTGATTTCAGCTCAGCATGATCTCACAGGTCATGGGATAGAGCTCCCGGTCAGACTCCATGCTGACAGTGTAGAGCTTGCTTAGGATTCTTTCTCCCTCTCTGTCTTCCTCTCCCCCACCCCCCCTTTGTGCATTCTCTCTCTCTCTCTCTCAAATAAATAAATACACTTTAAAACGACATATTGTGGGGGCGCCTGGGTGGCTCAGTCAGTTAAGCGTCTGACTTTGGCTCAAGTCTTGAACTCACATTTCATGAATTTGATTCCCACATCGGGTTCTGTGCTGACTGCCCACAGTCTAGAGCCTGCTTTGGATTCTGTGTCTCCCTCTCTCTCTGCCCCTCCTCTGCCTGCACACTGTCTCTTTCTCAAAAACAAATAAAGATAAAAAAAAAAAGACACACTGTAAATAGTGCAAAAAAAGGAGCAATGTTAATAAAGACTAACATAACTCTTTTTGCCTCTCAACTCTTCATCAGTCTGAAATTACCAATGTACATAAACTAGGACATCAGATTTCATTTCCTATCTCATGATCACTTAAAAACAATGTAAATAGGGGCACCTAGGAGGCTCAGTCTGTAAAGCATCCAACTTAGGCTCAGGTCATGATCTTTTAGTTTGTAGGTTTGAGCCCCGCGTTGGGCTCTGTGCTGACAGCTCAGAGCCTGGAGCCTGCTTGGAATTCTGTGTCTCCTTCTCTCTGCCCTTCCCTGCTCACGCTCTGTCTCTCTCTCAAAAATAAACATTAAATAAATACATAAGTCTAATTTAAAATTGAAAGATCTTTTTTCCACCATGAAGATGCTTTAGTGGTGGTATCTATACAGCAGGTGATGTCAAGACAGGAGCAAGTATATACACAGTGAGACATAGTTGTTGGGGAAGAGGTTGTGAGTGATGAAGTTCACAAGGCTTCCATGCTGTACCAGGTACCAGACAGTTGTAGACCACCTCCTCATCCTTCTCCTCAAACTTACTGTCCTCTTCAGCTGTGGTGTCCTGGAACTACTGGTACTTGGACACAAGGTCATTCGTGTTGCTTTTGGCCTCGGTGAACTCCATCTCATCCATGCCCTTCCTTGTGTACTGGTGTAAAATGACCTTGCACCTGAACATGGCCAGGAGCTGCTCCAAGATGTGCTTGAACAGTTCCTCATTGGTCTTGCTGTTGCAGGTGAAGGTGGTGGACATATTTAGCCCCTCGGGTAGGATGTCACAGAGAACTGTTTTCGTGTTGTTGGGGATCCACTTGACAAAATAGCTGCTGTTCTTGTTTTGGAAGTGAAGCATGTCAACCTTAAATAAAACAAATAGTAATCGAGTTAAACAAAAATGAGTTTATCTGGGAATAATGGGAGACTGCAATTTGGGACAACAAACTCTGGAGAACCATAGGCAATCCCAAAGAGATAAAGGAAGCTAGCTTTTATTAAGTTGCAGAAGGAAATTGGGGAGGGTTGTTTTAAGTATTAAGTTCATTGGAAGAGAATGAGAGTTTGAGATTGTGACAGCTTCTCATGGGCTGCAAGTGGTGGACAGTTTGTTTCTTACTGGGGTACACAAAGATCTTCCAGCTTCTTGTTGGTCATGTAAGCTGAGAGAAGTACCTGTGTGAGAGCTCTCCCTTCATGGCTTCCTGACTCCATATTAAGTCAGGTTTCCTTCACTCATTCTCACAAGTGTCTGCTCATCTACCTTCTTCATGGACATGTGGTCCCTGAAGATGGCTCTTTTTAAACTCTTACACCCTCAGACAGAATTTCACCTGGTTTCTGTTTACTTTATTGTAAACTGGCTGTGATATAATTTTTTTTCCATTTTGTTATTATCACAACTTGTAAAATTCCAAATTTATCATTTCCAAAAGTTTATTCCCAATGTAGATGACAAATACCGATTTAAAACAATATTTAAACCAAGCCAACATCAAAAGTGTCATAAGATTTATAATATTTTTGCTAGAATCTGAACTTTTGTAGACATAAAAAAGCATTGTATATAGATAAAATTTATTTTTTAATGTTTCTGTCTTAGCCTACAAAGTAGAACCTCTGAAATAATATATAGAAGTCATGATTTCATTATCATTAATATATCATGTAATGATATTATTTAAATCCAGAAATTTATTAAGATGCTTTTGTATATTCTCTCTGAAACTCATCATTTCTCTGCACATCATTCTTCTATCTTGGCATCCTTTAATTTCTATTTCCTTTCAAGATTCTAATATTAAAATGGTTCCTTTTAATATGTTCTAAAGAATGTTACATTCTACAGGTAGAGGTAACATAAATAACCCAAATTCAAGTAGGAAGTAAGATGTCCATGAGAGAGTCCAAAGTGCTCCTGAAACTGAATTAAAAACAAGTCCATTGTTAGGCATATGTGTCTCTACATAAAAGATGGTATTTGATTTGTTCCTTTTAAAAGGACAGTCACAACTCTGATCCCCATACTATTTTCTGGGACACAGCTATTTGATAAAGTGTTCATTAGGGGGACTGAATTGTCCTTCAGTGTGTTTGCTAAATATGGAGGTGGTTTTGTTGGTGACTCTCTTACTCATTAAGAATCTAGGGGCGCCTGGGTGGCGCAGTCGGTTAAGAGTCCGACTTCAGCCAGGTCACGATCTCACGGTCCGTGAGTTCGAGCCCCGCGTCCGGCTCTGGGCTGACAGCTCAGAGCCTGGAGCCTGTTTCCGATTCTGTGTCTCCCTCTCTCTCTGCCCCTCCCCCGTTCATGCTCTGTCTCTCTCTGTCCCAAAAATAAATAAACGTTGAAAAAAAAATTAAAAAAAAAAAAGAATTTATTCAAATTATACTCTTGACTTTAATAAAACACAATTTCCAAATGCTTTTTTTTTTTTTAACAAAGTCTGAGTGTCAATAACCCTTCCTCTTTAGGTAAAAGATAAAATACAAGTAAAACCTACACATAAAATATTGCCTGAGAAAATATTTTTAAAAAGAAACATGTTTTATCATAAAAAATTACTACCATTTGGTTTAATCTGAGATGATCTCATTTGATTAATACATTTATATAAACCAAAAACCTTACTAGGTGGGCACATGCGTGTCTGTGACCCCTATGTACTTAAGAGGGAATCTGATCAGAGTAAGAAGAAATTTTTATGCAAATTTCCATCTTTATAAAATTCATTGATTTACCATTTATATCTTTTCCACTTGATTTGGGAAAATGCAATTACATGATAAATGTCCTTTTCTTATTGACAACCCATGTTGTTTATCCTATTTGTTGATTAATGGCCATTTGGGGCGTGTTAATACCAATTACTTGCTTCATATCCTTTTCATCTCAGGTTCTCCAAGAAGGGAGTGTTCCTCCCCACCCCCATATATCCACACCACTTTCTTCTTCCCCCTCCTCCAGTTTCCTTCAAGGTCACCTCCTCCAAGTGGCCTACCCTACCCACTCTTTTTACGAGCGCATCCCTTTTACTAAAACGTATCTTATTTGTCAGCTACATTTTTTCTCCATAACATATATCGCCTTCTACATTACTGTAAGATTAACTTTGAAAAATTTGGTTGTTTTTCACCACCAGAGTATGAGGTCCATGAAAGAAGTTTTGTTTGCTTACAGAAATACCCCACTGATGTGGCAGGCATTTAACAGGTGTTTTTTGACTGGCTGAATGAAAAGCATCCCAGTACTGCCAAAACATTGTACAGCAAGTTGTTTCACTAAAGCCTCGTTCTGTCACAGTCTTATAAGGAGAGCAGCTCTGCAGCCGACCCTCTCTGCTTGCATTCTACCTATATTGTAAACACACGAACTATTTCAAAGCAAACAGCATGTCAAAAAGCCAAGCCCATGCTCTCCTTATATCCTAAAAGAACAATGCCTAATCCATAGCAGTTTATTTTTTGCAGAAAGTGCACACATAAAAGAAAAGGCAGAAGATAAGTCTCACATACTGAGATGAGCGAAAGAAGGGTTAAATAAAAACCTTTTTACTATAAAAAGCTTTTATAAAAAGCTTTTATTTATTTTGAAGCAAAAAGCTTTTATTTCAAAAATGAACACGGGATATGCATTGTTTTTAAAAAGTGAATAAGCTAAGTGACAGTAGACTTTCATTTTTGTAATTGCTTTTTGAAGGTACTTCTTCCCCCTTATTTCGCCTGCATTTATTCCATATTCTTTTGGTTTCACCCATTTCTTCAATAACTTCACTCAATAACCTCCCCTGAGAAAACTGCTTCTTACAGTGCTTTGATGGTGCTTCCTTCTGAAGATGGTATCACTGAAACTGATAAATCACTTCCGCAAAATATATTTGGCAACTTGGCATACCTCTCCTTCATTTACAGATGTTTCCATTTCATTTCTACCATTTCTTATAAAAATATATCTAGGTGATTTAATTACTGTAAGCAAGCATCAGAATTAAGTGTAGACAGCACCCATGTGAAAAGCTCACAGGTCTAATGATGGATGTTATTTATGCAAAGACCCAGATTCAATGTACCTAGTTATATGGAAAACTCATTTTGGAAAACTTGGCACTTCTTAAATATTTAATAACACTAGGGATTCTTCTAATATTTTAGAAGAAATCTATATCTCCTCTATTTTCCATTACCAAACAAAAGAGCAAAAATTTCCAATAGAAAAAATAAACCATATTGCATATACTATATGTATATATAACATATACTATATAGTACATACATTATACTAAATATATAGTCTCATAACTCCCTCAAAGCCTTCAATTTTTCTTTCTCATTAGAACTAGACATGAGTAATTAAAAATTATTTTCCTAGGTTATTATATCTCTCTGGATTTTACTTTTCCTGTGAGATTAATCAGTCCCCTCCAATTGTTTGTAATTTATCATCTCTTTCACTTCCATGTTTGTTATGACTTAGCCAGTCAATTACCTCTCTTAGTCAATCCTATCTTTTCTTTCTCGTGGTTCTAGTACTGATTTTATATATATTTACAGACAAATAAGAGCAGAGGTAACAATTAGTAATGCCATTTTAGGTAACAATTTTGATTTGTAAGAATTTTACTTGAAGTTTAAGAAGTATTAGATTTTCCACTGATGATCATTTTTCATCCCCAATGGAAGTACCCTACTACCAGACCCTAATATTTCTTCATATATGACACACACCCTCATATCTAGCAAATGTATTTACTTTCTAGTTTCTAGAATAAGTAAAAGACATAATAATTAAGCCTTGAATGATTGTGAGAGATACAGCTTTGCTCCATATTTACTTTGTAAAAGGGACTGAAAATGAACCATTGTTTGAATACTGCTTTGTGCTATTTTTGTCTTCTATAAGTCTTGCTTTCTGATATTCATCATGAAAAATAAGAAGGGATCCAAACAGGACAATTTATGATTATGTTCTCCTTAGTCTTTTTACCCTGAAAAAAAGAATCTTTTTATAGGAGGGATAGAGAGAATATAAAAGGAAATACCATTGTTTCACTACCAAAAGATCTACTTGCTAATATATAGAAATTTATTTGTTATTATTTGTAAAATATCAACACATACCTACGAAATAGTTACTTCTCAAGTCTTGACATATATATAACAATCATTTAACGAAGCATTCTGAAAAAACACCTGTTAATGTCTGAAGCATCAAAATAAAGTTTATACAAATATTGGTCTCCTTGGTCATAGTTATTTAAAAACTTTTCTTCAATACTTGACAAAATGAACCTAAACATTTATTTCCCCTATATCTATTTCTGGATAGACAGATGTTATCTATTTCTGAATAGGAGTCTAGACTGCTAATAGTATATGCTTTTCAAGGTTAGACTCTTTACTTTTAAGATTATTGATCTTGCATATATTTCTACTAAAATTAAGATTTTTCTATCAAACTGTTTTATAACTATCATAAATTAAATATTAATAAAACTGTAGGTGCTTTAAAGTTACGGGAATAGGTAAATGACCAAATCATGTTGGAGTGTTCTGGTTTTCTTGAGCTATAAAAAAAGAAGACGAGGTACTAATTTTAGTTAGTAAAATTGTGTTGCAAAACATGAAGAACTAATATCTACCTTATCTATTACAAAATGTTTGCCTTTTAATATCACTTAATTTCAAACATCACTTAATTTTAGAATTCCCTTGGGTATAAATTGTACAACATGTTACACTACATTATACAAGAACTAAAATAACCTTTACTCAAAGTTGGCAACACTTCAATTAATGCCAGGAATGGGAAAAGAAACACTATAAAAAGTCAGAGTCATTAATAGATTAAAGACTTAAATGTAAGATCTAAAACCATAAAACTCATAGAAGACAACATAGGGAAAAAACTCCTAGACATTGGCCTTGGCAATGATTTCTTGGATATGACACCAAAAGCACAAGCAATAAAAGCAGATATAGACAAGTGAGATTATATCAAACTAAGAAGTTTCTGTACAGCAAAGGAAATAATCAACAAAATGAAAAGACAACCTACAGAATGGAAGAAAACATTTGCAACTTATATATCCAATAAAATGTTCATATGCAAATTATGTAAAGAACATCTACCACTCAGTAGTAAAAATCCAAATAATCCAACTTTAAAAAAGGCAAAGGAAATGAATATATATTTCTCCCAAGAAGCATACAAATGACCAAAAAATATATGAAAAGATGCTCAACATAATTAATCATCAGAGAAATGCAAATCAAAACCACAATGAGATATCACCTCATGCCTGTTAAGATAAAGTTTATTTAAAAAAAAAAATAAGGGGCGCCTGGGTGGCGCAGTCGGTTAAGCGTCCGACTTCAGCCAGGTCACGATCTCGCGGTCCGTGAGTTCGAGCCCCGCGTCAGGCTCTGGGCTGATGGCTCAGAGCCTGGAGCCTGTTTCCGATTCTGTGTCTTCCTCTCTCTCTGCCCCTCCCCCGTTCATGCTCGGTCTCTCTCTGTCCCAAAAATAAATAAACGTTGAAAAAAAAATTAAAAAAAAAAAAAGAAAAAAAAATAACAATTGTTGGTGAGGATATGGATAAAAGGAAACTCATACAACACTGGAAGAAATGGATATTGCTTGATTCATTATGGAGAATAGCATAGAGGTTCCTCAAAAAATTAAAAATAGAACTGTCATGTGATCTAGCAATCCCAGTTCTGGGTACATACACAAAGGAATTCCATAAAATGGATTATTCAGTCTTAAAAGTAAAGGAAATCATGCCATCTGTGACGATATGGATAAACCTGGACATTATTCTAAGTGAAATAAGTCAGACACAGTGAGACAAACTACACAATACCTTCCATAAAGAATTGAAAATAGTCAAGTGTTTATAGAAGTAGATAGCAAAATGCTGTTTTCCAGAAACTGGGGGAAGGGAGAAAGGAGAGGTATTAGTTAAAGGGCACAAATTTTGGTTACACAAGTGAATTAATTCTAGGTATCTACTACTATAATGACAATTGTTAATAGTGTATAGTTTTAAAACTTATGTTAAGTATTAATATCATAAATAATAATCATAATCATAAGAGGATGAGAAAAAACTTTTAGAGGTGATGTATAGGTTTATGGAAAAGACTGGTGTGATGGTTTCATGAGTATATAATTATCTTTAAATTTATAAAGCTATATACATAAATTATGTAGTTTATATACCAAAAATAGATTAATGAAAATCATCATTATTATAGATTAAATGTGTATTATTGTATTAATATAAAAGTGTTTTAAATACTAGAGGATTGTTATTACACAAGAAAAGAAGCAATCAATAAATTTAAAAGGTAACCTACAAAATAAAAGAAAATGCTGGTAAACTCTATATCTGATAATATATAGTTTATAATATAATATATATCTACACATGTGTAGAACTCATACAACTAAATAGCAAAGAGTAAATAATCCAATTTTAAAATGGACAAAGGATTTGAATAGATATTTTTCCAAAGGAGACATCTAAATGGTCAATTAAGTACAAGAAAATGTGTTCAACTAACAGTGAACTATCTAACAGGGACATTTTTTAAAAGTCCTATTCATATTAGCAACAAAAGAATAAAATACTTAGGAATTGCCTTAGGTAAAGAAGTGAAAGATTTAGACACTAACATATGAAATACTAGTAAGGGAAATTTAAAAAGACATAAATAAATGGAAAGACATTATGCATTCATGGACTGGAAGAATTAATATTATTAAAATATACATACTACTAAAAGTGATCTACAAATTTAATTCACCACTTTCAAAATCCCATGATAATTTCTACAAAAGTAGAAAAAACAATCCTAAAAGTTAAATAGAACCCCAAAACTCTGTATAAGCAAAGCAACTTTGAGAAGAAAACCAAAGCTGGAAGCATTACACTTCCTGACTTCAAATCACATTACAAAGCTATAGTTATTAAGATAGTTTGACACCAGCATAAAAAATATATAAAGTCCACTGAAACAGAGTAGAGAACCCAGAGATAAACCCACACATTCTAGTCAGCTGAACCTTGACAAAGGTTCCAGGGACAATGAGGAAAGGATACTCTTCAACAACTGCTGTTAGCAAAACTGATATCTACTTGCAAAAGAATGGAATGGGACCACTATCATACCATACTCAAAACTGACTCAAAATGTATGAAAGACTTAAATGTAAGACCTGAAACTACAAAATTCTCAGAAAAAAAAAAAAAAAAAAAAAAAAAACAGAAGGGAAAACCTTGACCTTGATCTTGGCAATAATTGTTTGGATATGGGACCCAAAACATAAGCAACAAAAGAAAAAAATAGACAAGTGAGATTACTTCAAGCTAAAAAAGCTACTGTACCACAAAGGAAATAATCAGAATGGTAAGAAAACCTATAAAATGGAAAAAATATTTTGAGGCCATATATCCAATGAAGGGTTAACATACAAAATATATGATGAATTAATATACACTCAATATCAAAATGAAAATAATTAACAAAATGGCCAAAGGACACTAAATAGAAACTTCTCAAAAAAAGAAATTTCATTGACTAACAGATATATGAAAAAGTGCTCAATATCTCTCATCATTAGGAAAATGCAAATTAAAACCACAATAAGATGTCACCTTAGAATGGCTATTATAAAAAGGACAATGGATAAGAAGTGTTGGTGAGGATATGGAGTAAAGGGATCTTTGTATGTGTCTGGCGGGAATATAAATGAGTCCAGCCATTACATAAAATAGTATGGCAGTTCCTCAAGTAATTAAAAATAGAATTACCATGAGATCCAGAAATCTAGTTTCTGGGTATATCTAAAGGATCTAAAATCAGGATTGTGAAGATACATCTTTATGTTCATGTTCTCTGCAGCAGTATTCACAGTAGGCTATTTATGGAAACAACCTACATGTCATTTGACAGATGAATGAATAAAGAAAATGTTTTATGGATAGATGGATATTGATAGAATAATGTCTCTCTCTATATATATCTCTCTGTGTGTCTCTGCCTTTCTCTATATATTATAATACATATAATGTATATGTATATTACACACACTGGATTATTATTCATACTTAAAAAAGAAAATTCTGTCATTTTGAGGTAATATGGATAGAACTAGATAGAACACTGTGCTAAATGAAATAAGTAAGACACAGAAAAAGAAATACTCTATGCTCTCACATATGGAAACTAAAATAATCAAACTCGTAGAAATACAGACTAGAATGGGGCTTGATGGAGGGGAAGTGGATGATGTTGGTTAAAGTGTAGACAGTTTCACTTATGCAGGATAATAAATTCCAGAAATTGAAAGTATAGCATGGTAAAGATAGTTAACAGTAATGCATTATATACTTAAAATTTGAGGAGAGAGATCTTAAATTAAATCCACTCCCCACACTTGGAGCTCCTGGGTGGCTCAGTGGTTAAACATTCAACTTCAGCTGAGGTCATGATTTCACGGTTTGTGAGTTCGAACCCCTGCGAAGTGCAGAGCCCTTTGGGATTCTGTCTCTCTACCTCTCTCTCTGCTCCCCCTCCCCTCCCCCCACACCCCCCCTCGCCCGCCCACTCATGCTTTGTCTATGTGTGTGTGTGTGTGTGTTAAAAATAAACATTTTAAAAAAATTTAAATCTCACCACACACATGAACATAACATGCAGTGGACACTATGCAAAGGTAATTAATATGTTAATTAGCTTGATTGTGGTGATGTTTTACAATGTATATACTTCATCAAGTTGTATATCTTAGATATGCAATTTTTATAGATGAAGATATTTCAGTAAAGCTGTTAAAAAAATGCCCTGGGGTTTCTTCCTTGACCAACTTCTTAATCTACATTGACATCCTAGGTGATTTCATTCAGCTGAATGACTAAAAATACTATCTTATTTTCATGATTCCCAAAGTATATATTCAGTCTGAACTTCTGAATCTAAACTCATTTTTTCCAGCTGTGTACTCAAGGGGTCTACTTCACTGTTTAAAAAGCAGCTCCAGGGGTGCCCGGGTAGCTCAGTTGGTTAACGGTCCAACTGTGGATCAGGACATGATCCCATGGTTAGTGAGTTTGAGCCCCGTATTGGGCTCTGTGCTGACAGCTCAGAGCCTGGAACCTGTTTCAGATTCTGTGTCTCTCTCTCTCTGCCCCTCCCACATTCACACTCTCTCTCTCTCTCTCTCTCTCAAAAATAAGTAAATGTTTAAAAAAAAAAAAGAAGCAGCACCAAGGTAATATACTCAAATGTGAGATACTGATATCCTCCTCTTGCATTTGCCAGAAAGCAAACATACAAACAAGAAAAACAGAAACAATAATATAATTTCTTCAACAGGCGTCCCGTTGGAAGTTAGAGACTACTCTATTCTGCCATGTGCTCAGGCTTTAAATCTTAACACAGGCTTTGGAATGAGATGTATCTAATACTACAGTCTACGGTCATTATCTTTGGCCATGCCATTATCTCCTTGAATTTTGTCAATAGCCTCCTAAATTGTCTTCCTTCCTCTATTCTGCTCCTGTGCCTTTCATTGTTAACACAGCATCCAGAGTAATTCTGCAGTAATACAAATCTTACCTTGCCACTCATGTTTATACCTTTCCACTTCACACAATGAAAGCCCTTAGTGTGTCATACAAGGCTCACCATGACCTGCCTTTCTTCTTGTATTTCTGAAATCATGTGCCATTGCTTGCCACAGTTTTCATTCTGAACAGAATATCTAATAAATGACATTTCTGTTTTCTATATTATTTTAATGAGAAAAAGGAAACATCTTTTTATTGCATATTCTTTTTATTAGATGAATGGGTTTCCTGTTATGAGAAGCATGATTAGTAATAACAAGTATATATTCAGATGATCTCATCCTTGGTAGATCATGAATCATGGAAGACCATAAATCAGGAATATTTATAAGGCATGCATGTGAACAGACAAGAAATATAAAACCTACGCAGAAAAATGGAAAAATAAAAATCATCTTTCATTGTGAGGCAATTTACTCATTCAACTCACTATTCATATTGGTTTTTGTTGTTTTTTTCTATTAATGACATTTATTTAAGTACTTAAATGTCTCTTTCATTCAGGGTGGCAAAAGTGAAACAGAGTGTCCGGCCTAGTCATAAACTGTAGCATGTTATCCCCATGAATGTGTTTTCTTTATTTATTTTATTACAGGTAGAATTTATTATGATGGAAGATAAAATTAATTAGCTAAATTTTCTTCAGATCACAGACTATAGTTTTTACAGGAGATTTTAACTCAAAACTTACCAATAATATGGAAATAGCAGGATGTATAAAGCATGCAAAGTCTGTTTCAGGACTTTTTTTTTCTCTCCAAGTGACATCCAATGTGATGGATTTCTTTTTAACATCATTGACCTGAGCCATTGAACCAGCTGTAACAATTTATGGTTTGGCCATAAAACATGCAATATTTACATGCTTTGATAAAAGCGAATTGTTACATTCAACCAAATCGTGTATATAACCATGTACAGCACTATACTAGATACTTTATTGTGAAATCATTAGATACGTACAGTTCTTCCACTTTGGAGCTTCCCTTTATGGTAATAACAACTACTGCAAAAGAGTAAGAATAAATTAAGCTTAAAAAAAAGACGGTTTAAATAACTGTAAATGGAAAGTAAGACATTGACTTTTATTTACAGGTGATATGTAAAGACGTAGAAACAAATTTGGACATTTGGCAATTTTTTTTCTCAGAACAATCTGTTTCTAAATTGGATGATTAGAAGTAAATAATAAACATTTACTTGATTAATCTGAGAAAACTTCCTCAGAAAATTGAACTTCCAGAACTCTCAGTTATAATGGGAGAACAGTATAATGTGTTAAGTTTTAAAAGCCCATGCTAGGGGCGCCTGGGTGGCGCAGTCGGTTAAGCGTCCGACTTCAGCCAGGTCACGATCTCGCGGTCCGTGAGTTCGAGCCCCGCGTCGGGCTCTGGGCTGATGGCTCAGAGCTTGGAGCCTGTTTCCGATTCTGTGTCTCCCTCTCTCTCTCTGCCCCTCCCCTGTTCATGCTCTGTCTCTCTCTGTCCCAAAAATAAATAAACGTTGAAAAAAAATAAATAAAAGCCCATGCTAAATATACATAACCAAGAGCTGACCCTGAGCTCCAGGTGACCAGCAACCTTAGAGGATGGATTAGTATCTGTTTAAATTCTTGAAAGATAGTGGCAGCAATGGGAATGATATAACTCTACTTTCTTTGAACTTTTACTGCATGACATATGTTCTGTCTAAGATAAAGTAGCCAACACTTTCCCCTTGGCCCACAGATGTGTATACAACAACTTTATCTTCTAAACAAATTGTTCTCAAAACAATTAGATAAGTTTACAAAACCATTTATCTATTTGAGGAATATAAAATTACTTTTAACAATCAAAGAAATTCTCTTGCTAAGGTCAAAATTATTTCACATAAATGAACTATGATTATAGATACTAATGAGGCCACAGAATTAATTAGATTCTGAGTTTTAGTTATAGCCAAATTTTAAAAACTTAGTAAGATACAAAGTTATAAAAAAAAGGAACAAATATTTTTTTATTTAATATATATTGTTTAAGCAGAAGTTTAGCAATAATTCATGTAGAATTTTATTAATCTTATGTAGTTGATGGTCATATTGAATGTGGCCAAAATATTCAATATTTTCCCAGCTAAATTAATAAGCACACTTACCCAAGATTTATCTGGTAGTTTAATCACTGGGTTTGAATAGTTGACTACCGTGACCATCTTTGTCTGGAGTTGCTGTACTTGTTCATTTACAGTCAAAACTGGACAAAGGAGGGACGCCTGGGTGGCTCAGTTGGTTAAGCAACCCACTTTGGCTCAGGTCATGATCTCACAGCTCCTGATTTCAAGCCCAGCATTGGGCTCCGTGCTGACCGCTGGGAGCCTGGAGCCTGCTTCGGATTCTGTGTCTCCCTCTCTCTCTGGCCCTCCCCAGCTTGCACTCTGTCTCTATCGCTCTCTCAAAAATAAACAAACATTAAAAAAATATAATTTAAAAAAAAAAAAACTGGACAAGGGAGTACCAAAGAGTACCCAGGTATTAGCCTGGAAGCTAAACGCTGTTCCATTGTCCCATTTCATAGCATCATTCTTAACTCCTGATGATCAGAGCCAATTACCCTTGTCACAATGCTGACTCCTCTTATAAGCTGCTTTTCCCTGAGTTCAAAGATGTTTAAGTGCCCTGGTAACATTCATAGCTAAGATTTCATTGAGACCTTTTCTTTTCTCCTGATGGAAAGTGTTCTGCTTTAACAGAGCAAACTTATAAGGAAAACTTTCTTGTATTTCCAGATGTGCAAATGTTGGTATTTTGAGCATGAAACGTTTGGAGAGTGGTTCAGCATATACTGGGTTGTGAGCATATTTACTTGAAAAAATCCTTACAATTACTGTATTATCCAAAATTATTGAAAAATAATTAAGAACAGTTATCATAAAACCATTGTATTTTTCAGTTTAAGGCACAAAATATTTTTAAAACATTGACTATAACTATATGTGGATTATCTCCCTTCAATATTTTAAATTTTGTTGAGATATAATTGACATACAGCACTACATAAGTTTAAGATACACAGCATAAGTTCACTCCATTAGCATATACTGGTGCTGTTCTATGTTAAAAAGAACCAACAGAATCATAGACAAATAATTCCATATATAAATTATGTATCACATGAAGTTTTTTCTATTCCCGACTCCCAATATTTTTATAAAGCTACCATGAGAGACTCCTTTGGATCGCAAAGAAAGAAGTGATGTCACATCCCCTAATGCACTTAGGAGAATAATTGATACCAGTATATATTCACTATGCACATCTTACTTCTGGAAATAGGTGGAAGGCAGCCAAAATGTACCAGCTTGAGAATAAATTATATCTCATTTCCTGATACCAAACGGAGCCAATATGCTGCAACACTGGAGATAATTATGTTTGCATCAGCAATCATGCCATAACATTTCACCTGACATACAGAAACTGTCAATGAGTGCCATTAGAAAAACATCAGAGATAAATCACAAATACCTTCCTTCTTCCTAGCATCCCCAGACATAAGTTCTTCTAGTACATGACTATCACCATTTCCCTCAGAAGTGTTCAGATTGTCACTCACTCCTCTTCTATCACTCACAATTTCATATCCTCTCTATATTTCCTCTGGAATCATATACTATGCAGTTACAGGTGTCTGCACTTTTCACTTGTCGTGAGGCTTTTGTTAAATGTGTCGGCACTCCTTCCTTTTTTATTTTTGTATAGTTCCCATTGTGAGAATGTAGCAAATTTTGTTTATCGATTCACTAGTGAATGTATAATTTGGGTTGGTACTATTTCTTAAATATGTATCTATATATCATAACAGCCTGCTTTAGTAGTCTGTTAATGCTCATTGCTGCCTTCCTCTTCAGAGTATGTATCAACATTTTACTTACACTCTTGCAGAGATGGAAATCTATACTATTGGTGACTCCCTGACGTCACCAATAATGAATAATGATGCAAGAACATCCTTGTATAGAGAACCCAAAGAGCAATAGGATTATCCTTCTGGGACACACATACTACTCAGGAATAGAAATACTGGGATTATGTGAATATTAATTTGCCTCAGTACTAACAGATTCACAGATATATACAGAAGAGTTGTTGTGTTGGACATTTATAGCAGTTTAAAAAAAAAATAGCTGCTTTTCACACACTCAAATGCTTCAATCTAAAATGATGAACCATACTGCAATTGTCAGTTTTTTCTACAATCTTAACCAAAAGTTGACTTAATTGAGGTTTATATTTTTGTTAGATTAGATTGAAATATAAAATTTAATTATTAATTTTCCAACATTATTCTTTTGATGATTTTAGATATTTCGATATCATTCCCTGATGTGCCCACTGTCTGGAAACTTTGTCTGTTGTGTCCTTTATTTAACTGAAGCCTGACTTTGATGTAATCAAATTAATTAATGTCTCTTGCAATGGTTTGGTTTTAATTTGCATTTAAATTGCTTCAAATGTATCATCTCATTCCTAGATTACAAGGATATTTTTCTATGTTCGCTTCTTCTAGCTTAGGAGAGCAAATTAAAAGTGTATTGAAGAGATACATTTTTATATCACTTATTTTCTTTTTAAATTTCTCAATGAAATATGGGGCCATCTTCTTCATATATATACACACACATACACATACACCCACATGCATGTATATGCATATTTATATGTACTATTTATGTGATGCTACATATACATAAACATGCATATCACATATATACACACATATTCATATATGGTAATTTATGTTTATGTCTTAATAACCAATAAGACAAATCATCCCTAATTCCTCATATATAATATGCATTGATAACGTTAACAATAAATTTGTTGTGAAAGTCATCATCCATTGGGAAAAGACTATAGTCAACAAATGACAAACAAGTAAGTACAAAATTGAAAATCAAAAAATGTAAATTAATAAAGATAATGTCAATTAAAAGAATCAAAAGAAATGGTTAGTTACCCTATGTAAACAGAGTGATTGGAAATGGTTAGTTACTCTATGTAAGCAGAGTGATTAGCGGTCATTTCACAATGGCCGGAATTAAGATACAAGGCAATGAATGAAAAGCCAGGTGTATAAAAATGAAACAATATTAGACTTATTAAATATTTCTGACAGCAATAATACCATAACACCCCAACTTACATTTAGTTTGTTTTTTAAATGACCAATAGGAAAACCTTTTTGATTTAGGGCACAAGAGACGGGAAAATCAACTGATTTGCCAAATTTGTTGAAATGGAGAAGGTAAAATTATAATATGAGCAAAATGAGGAGAACAAAGGAAACCATGCATCAAGAAAAACCTTATCAGTTAGGTTTTTTTGCCAAGGTCTGCAACTGTGGCTACCAGTATCACATAAGCATTTTTAAACCCATCCAGGCTTATGGCTTAAAAACACCACCAGCCATGTCTGCCTTAAATAAAAATAGCCATGATACTATCCAAAATTACTAGAATAACACATGATTGATTGATAGCCCTTCTCAAATTCACCTTCCCCTTTGAAACACAGAAGTTATAGAATTTTGTTGTTATTCTGTGGGGGTTTTCTGAAACACTGAACCTTCAGTTATTATTAATTGCATCCCTAATGTATCAAAAACTATATATTTTTGAGAGCAATCTTGTTAGAAAGACTGTTTTATAAAGTTGATTTTTCTACCTTAAGAGTGCTAGCTATTGATCCAAATGCCATAAACATCATGATTTAAACTTGTTTCTTGTTTATCACATATGGTTTCTCTTTACTTTAGGGTGAAAAAAAAAAGCAATGGAACACATTTGGAATGCTGAGTTGCTGCAAGAACTCGTAACACTAAGGACAGTGGCACAAGTAACAGTAGAGCTAAAAAGGGTTGATAACTTTCTTAGTCACAATCTGTTAATGGCCTCTTACTTTTTAAATTTGTTAAATGCAATTATTTGTTTACACTTACCAATTTAACAGTAATAATATATCTCAGTTTCTAAAATATGAGTATTTATAAGAAATGCACATGATAGCTAGCAAAATCTTGCCTCTAAAAAATCAGTAGCATGCTGCTATAGAGAACAAGAAAGAGTGATATTCTTAATACTAGAAAAAAGCCAGGGTTGCCTGGGTGGCTCAGTCGGTTAAGCGCCAGACTTTCGTTCAGATCATGATCTCACGGTTCGTGGGTTTGAGCCCCGCGTCGAGCTCTGTGCTGACAGCTCAGAGCCTGGAGCCTTCTTCAGATTCTGTGTCTCCCTCTCCCTCTCTCTCTCTGCCCCTTCTTGGCTCACACTCTGTCTCTCTCTCTCTCTCTCTCTCTCTCTCTCAAAAATAAATAAACATTAAAAAAAATTAAAAAAGAAAAAAGCCAGAAGGCTATCAACATTTTAGGTCATTGTTGAATCTGTATTAAATTAGCAATGCTCCAATATTTCCAGTATTGTAAATTTTTAAATCATCTTTTTTAATTTCCCAAGTGATTTGTAGTTGTACTAGGAATGTATTTACATAATGGATTTTTTCCCATAATTGATAGCAATTGCTAAAACCAAGAAATGCCCTTGGGTAATTTTCTGTAGTTTCTAAACATATACTGCGGATTTCAAAAACGTATAAACCACTATAAAACTGATACAACTTGATTCACAATGGCGAATTATAGATAATTATTGCATACTATTAATGCTAAGTATATTTTTGATGACTCAAAAATTATCCACATATTCCTTTTGCTTTTTGAAATTCTGTTGGAAACCTGTTTAAAAGAGAGTAGGAACTACATATTTATTTGTTTGTTGTTTGTTTGTTTGTTTGTTTGTTTGTTTATAATGCAAGCAGGGAGGGGAAGAGGGAGAGGGAGAGAAAAAATCTTAAGCAGGCTCCCTGCCCAGCGTGGAGCCTGACACGGGGCAGGATCCCACGATGATTGTGAGATTAGAACCCCAGATGCTTAACTGACTGAACCACCCGGGGGCCCCAAAGAGTAGGAACTTTAAAACAACAACAACAACAACAACAACAACAACATAGTTACAAGGTAACATGAAAGTGACACTAATTGACACAATATATTATCTAGATCAAAATGATTTAAATTAAGATATGTATGGTATAGTCCAGACTTTCATAGGTTTATAGATTTTCTAATAAATTTCATAACTGTGTCTTCTTATCTCAGACTGATAAAATTAAAAACCAGTATGTTTCTCTTGAAGGAAACAAATTATTTTCCTTGATTCAGGCCTGTCTGTAGTGAAGAAAATAAAAACTTTTTTTCGTATATATAAAAATAACCTGGTTGTTTTCATTATTTTTCCAAGTATGTTATTTCAACTGCAAATTTAACCCATGTTTCAATTCAAATTAATTGAAATCAATTCAATTTAACCAATTTTCCTTCATAGTCTGAGTTTAGATATTTTACATACACATTAAAAACAAACTGCAATCTAAAAAAAAAAAAAACAACAAACTAAAAACCCACTACAATTTCTACCTTTAAATTGATAAAAGCTTGTCAAATATAAACGGTATGTACATAAGAAACATTATACACTTGTATGCGATTAACTACTAGAGAGAACTATTCAATAAATATGTGTGGTTGGAACTGCATTGGACATAAAGTAGTATAAGTAAAAACTGTCAGGGAAAAGCGTAGTGAGACAACTTACAAAGCTTTTGTATCTTAATAATGGTTTTCCAACTCAAACAAGCAACACTTTATCCAAATTTATTGGATAGCAGCTAAAGTAGTCCTTAGAAAAAAATTTTATAGTTGCTAAATAACTAGGTTAAAAATGAAAAAAAGTTCTCAAATCAATGCCTTAGTGTCCAACTTTAGATACTAGAAAAAGAAGATCAAATTAAAGAAGAAAAATAATCAAGATCAGAGAGGAAAGCAATGATATAGAAATAAAATTTAATAATAGATATCTCAATGAAACAAAAGCTGGTTCTTTTAAACAATAAAATTATTAAATCTCCAAGCACACTGAGCAAGAAAAAAAAAAAAAATGAAGACACAAATTACCAATATCACAAATGAGAGGGATCATCAATACACAGCATACAAATATTAAAAACTTTGCTGTGGGAATATTATGAGCAACTTCATTCCAATAGTCAACAACTTAGATGAATTAGAAGAATTCTTTAAAAGACACAAACCGGGGCGCCTGGGTGGCGCAGTCGGTTAAGTGTCCGACTTCAGCCAGGTCACGATCTCGCGGTCCGTGAGTTCGAGCCCCGCGGCAGGCTCTGGGCTGATGGCTCAGAGCCTGGAGCCTGTTTCCGATTCTGTGTCTCCCTCTCTCTCTGCCCCTCCCCCGTTCATGCTCTGTCTCTCTCTGTCCCAAAAATAAATAAACGTTGAAAAAAAAAATTAAAAGACACAAACCATTATATCTTACTCAGAGTTAATATAATTAGTACACAACTTAATATTCCAAAATCTATCAAAGAAACTGGTTTGGACATTAAAACCCATTTTTCAAAGAAACTCCAGGCCTAGATGATTTCCCTAGGAAATTTTACCAAACACCTTCAGGAAGAAATAATTCCAGTTCTACACAAAATCTTTCAGAATTTTGAGGAGTTGAGACTTCTTAATTTTAATCATTTCCACAATAGTTATTGAATATTATAGCTGTCATTTCACATTTTTTGTATATATCTCATCTTTTTTATTCTGTATTTTTTACTGTTTTTGTTTGTATTGAGTGAATATTTCCTAATTTAGCATTTTAATTTCATTAATGAAACATCAACCACAAGAAAGCTGCAATGGCTACATTAATAAGAAGAAATACAGATGCTAAAACGAAAAAAATGTTACTAGAGATAGATATATTTATAATAATAAAGAGGCTAATTTATAAGGAGTATATGGTAATTATAAAATATATTCACTTAATATGAGAGCATCAAATACATGAAGCAAAAATAACATGTCAAGGAAGACATGGACAATTCAACAATAACCACTGTAGACTTCAATGCTCTAATGTATTAGTTTCCTAGAGTTGCCATAAAAAAAAGTCCCAAACCAGTCATCCCAAACCAGATGACTAATGAAATATAGCTCTATTGTTTCACAGTTCCGGAGGTTAGAAGTTCAAAACCATAGTGTTGGCAGGATCATGCTTTCTCCAAAATCCATAGGTCTTTTGGTCTCTTCCAGCCTCTGATAGCCCAAGGTGTTCCTTGACTTTGGGCATAACTCTAATCTCTGCCTCAATCTTCACATGGTTATCTTCCCTCTTTGTCTGGGTTTCTCTGTGTTTGCATGTGTCATTCTCCCTGTGTATCTGTGACTGTGTCCAAGTTTTCCTCTGAATACAAGCACACGAATCATACTGTATTAAGGTACTGGATTAAAGCCCAACTACTTCATCTTAACTTCATTAAGTATGCAAAAGCTCTGTTTTCACATTGAAGGTACTGGGATTAGGATAACAATATATCCTTTTTAAGATGACACAATTCAACCCATAACATCCACTTTCATTGATGTACATAACAACTAGACCACGACCAACAAGGAAATAAAAGTCTTGAACAATACTATAAGCTACCTGGATCTTACAGAAAGCTGCAGAACATATGACCCAACAACAGAATATTCTTTATTTTCAGGGACATATAGAACATTCTCTAGGTTGGACCATGCACTAAGGCCACAAAAGACAGCTCAATTAATTGAAATAATGAAAATAAAATAAAATACGTTCTCTTTGGGGCACCTGGGTGGCTCAGTCTGTTAAGTGGCTGACTTCAGCTCAGGTCATGATCTCATGGCTTGTGAATTCAAACTCACATTGAGCTCTGTGCTGACATCTCAGAGCCTGAAGCCTGCTTTGGATTCTGTGCCTCCTCCTCTCTCTGCCCCTCCACTCATGCTCTCTCTCTCTCTCTCTCTCTCTCAAAAATAAACATTAAAAAAAAATAAAGAAACTATGTTCTCTGAAAATAATGGAATTACATTAGAAATCAACAACAGTTGATATTTCAGGAAACTTGCAACCTTATGGAAATTTTAAAAAACACTTGTCTAAGTAACCAATAGGTCAAAGAAAAATCAAAAGGGAAATCAGAAAGTAATTTTAAATGAATGAAAATAAAGATATAACATATGAAAACTTATGAAATGTGGGTAAAGTGGTGCTTAGAAAAAGATTTCCAGCTATAAATCCCTGTATTAAGAAAAAAGAAAAATCTCAAATCAATAACCTAACAATCTACTTAACACTCTAGGAAAAGAAGAGCAAGCTAAACCTAAAGCAAGAATAAAAGGAAGAATAGAAATTAAATAAAACATTAATGAAGTAGAGAATTGGAAAACAATAAAATCAATGAAACCAAACCATGGTTCTTTGAAAAGATCAACAAAACTGACAAATGTTTAACTAGTTCAACCAAAGGAAAAAGAGAGAGGACTGAAATGAATCAGAAATGAAAGAAAGGATATTGTTACCAATCTTACAAAAATAAAAAGTAATGTAAAGCAATACTATGAACAACTGTATGCCAACAAACCGGCTGACCTAGGTAAAAAACACAAATTTCTAGAATGACATAAACTACCAAAACTGACTCAAGATGAAATAGACAATTTGATTAGAACTACAAGTGCCAAAATTTTATCAATTAAAAACAAAACAAAAAACAAACAAACAAAAGAACTACCAACATAGAAAAGACCAAGTCCAGATGACTTCACTCCTGATTTCTACCACATGTTCAAAGAATACCATTTTTTTGCAAACTTCCACAAAATAGAAGAGGAAGGAACACTTCTCAATTTACTTTATGAGGCCAGTATTATATCAAAATCAGACAAAGAAATCACAAGGAAAGAAAACTACATACTAATACCTCTTATGAGTATGGATGCAAAATCCTCAACAAAATCCTAACAAAATGATTCCAACAACATATATAAAGAATTATATACCATGACCAAGTAGAATTTACCCCAGTGATGGAAAGGTTGTTTCATATCCAAAAATCAATTAATGCAATAGCACTCATATTGATAGAATTAGGAAAAAAAAAAAAACCTGCAAAGATCATCTCAATGCATGCAGCATAATTACTTGAAAACAAATAACAGCAGCAACAAAAAAACCTAACATACATTCATGAAGAAAACATTCAGCAAACTAGGAAAGAAAAAAACTTTCTAAACTTGAAAACTCACAGCTCATATCAGACTTAATGGAAGAAGACTAGCTGTGTTTCCTTCATGATGAAGAAGACAAGGAAGTCCAGTCCCACTGCTTGTATTCAACGTTGTATTGCAGATTCAAGCCAGAGAAATTAGGAAAAGAGTGGTAGGGGGGTGGGGAGATGGAAGGCATCCAGATTAGAAAAGAAGTAAACCACCTCTATCCACAGATGCTTTCGTACACAATAAATCCTCAAAGAATTCACTAAAAAACTATTAGTACCAATAAATGAATTCAAGTGAGGTTGTGAGATACAGGTTAATATAGAAAAACCATTTGTATTTCTAAACATTTGTATGAACAATCTGAAAATATATTTAATAAAGAAATTTAATTTACAATAGCATCAAAAAAAAAATACAAACAGGATTCAATGTGGAGTGCCTGGCTAAGTCAGTTGGAAGAGTAAGTCACTGTTGATCACAGGGTTGTGAGTTCAAATCTCATCTTGTTTATAGAGATTACTAAAAAAGGAAATACATAAAAACTTTTTAAAAATTGCGTTAACTGTAACAAAACTATAAAAGTATATTCTGAAAACTACAAAACATTGTTAGAAATTATTTTAAAGATCTCAATAAATAGAAAAAGATCCCATGTTCATGGACCAAAAGACTTATAATGGTAATGCCTCTCCAAAGTGATCCAGAGATTCAATGCAATGCCTGTCAGAATCTCAGAAAACTTTGTAGAAATTGACAAACTAATTATAAAATTCAAGTAGAAATGCAAGGGACCCAAATTAGCAAAAGCAATCTTGAAGAAAATTAAAAAAAAAAAAAAAAAAAAAAAAACGCAGGAGGACACACACTTCCCCATGTCAAAACTTACTACAAAGCAGTGGCAGTGGTAATCAAAACAATGTTGCATTAGGGTAGACATGCAGATCAATAGTCTACAAAAGGGAATCCACAAGTTACATCTACAGTCAAGTGTTTTCCCACAAAAGTTTAAAGGTCATTTTATGAATAACCCTTAACAAATGATGCTGAGATCAACACCATATGTAAAAGAATGAAGTTGGGCTCTTACCTCACAACACATACAAAAATTTACTCACAGTGGATCCAAGACCTAAATATAAAAGCTAAAACTACAAAACTCTCAAAAATACAGAAGTAAATCTTTATGAATTTAGATTTGGCAAAGAAACTAAATATGACAACAAAAGATCAGTAACAAAAGGTAACATAGATAATTAGGGTTTCCTAAGCAGATCTGTAGCACTTAGATGAAACCAATGGCAAGTGGAATCATGCAGGGCCCGGAGAGCTCAACAGCAGTACCCAAGGTTTTGGTTCTTCTGCAGCAGTAACAGTGTATATGATGGGGGGTGGGATGCGGACAACCAGCAGCTGAGACACCTTGTGAAGTGACTGCAGCTCTTTTGTGGCTCAGCAGTGTGTTCCCCATGGATGGCCATGTCTACACCCTCCCATGTGCCTGTAACAGAACTCCATCCAACTTTACCTGACCAGGAGGCCCAAATATCAGCCGATTGTAAATACCACCACAGGTTCAAACACGATGCTGAGAATAATGCCTATTTGGTATTGAATATGCAAGACTTTGATGTGGAGTCCAAATGTGGTAGGACAGTTCATGTTTCTGAACCAAAGAAAACAAGAAATAAGGGGATGCTGTATACCTACATTGCTCTCTATCAAGCTGGCAATTTATCTTAGTGTAACGGGAAGTATTTTTAGTGTAATGGGAAAGCACCTTATAAATCCTCTTATTTCTTGCACAATCACAAAACCCAAAGCAATCAATCTGCTCTTTTGGGGACCTGCTACACAGCAAATGGAAGTTGAAAAGAAGTGGACAAATGCCTTGAATGAAACTGTTTTTCACTAGAGACCAAGAATAACACTAAATTTGGTGGCAGATGACATTGTCTTTGATAAGTTCTCTCTTCCTGCTGATGTGCATGGATAGGTTAAGATGATCCAGTTAGAAAAAAAAAATGTATGTTACTTCCCTATTCTGTTCATAGTTCAGCTGAGCAATGAAGTGAAGGATTTGATGATCATAAATCATCCTACTATTGGGCTACCTGTCACAGTGTCCTCAAAAAGATCTCACTGGGGAGAATATCCTTCAGGATTCATGAGCAAGATTCTATGTTCTCCTTGTAGCAGTTTGGGTTTTCAAAGACAGTTGCTGATGAGGTGAAAGGAATTTTTACAGATACCAACTTCGACCTTCTTTTTGACTGAATTTCATCTTCTTTTTGAATGTTTGGCTTCAAAAAAATGACATCAGTTTCTGAAGGAAGAACAAGAGCACGACTGCAATATCCACCAAAGCAATGATTTGGCTCTGTTTTTGCACCGTGGTTACATTACTTTTCCTTCTAAAAGAGAAGATGAATTTGCTAGTCCTTATCCCAGCAGGCATTGCACTATAGCAACTGAACTAGAGACAGCAAATGACCGTTCTTTGGAGAGACCCAAGACCTGAATTTCAGTTTGGCACTTGCAGTGACTCTGAATGGGAAACCAAGGAATGTGATACTCAGGTCATGTCACACTTACCGTACCCTGTGTGTACCTGAGGTGCTATGTATGTGCTCCTGCATCTCAAGAATACAAGTTGGTATTCTCGATTAATTATCAGTTTTGTCAATTGATGGAATATGCTTCTGCCTTTGTCTTACGTTACCTCAGCTTTATGAATTACAAGATAAAGTCAGTTTTACATCTACCTTGGAAGGCATTTACCTATAAAGCTGCAAGCACATTCATTGACCATGTCTTGGCTTTTGTTATCACCATGCCAACATCGTATTGGCTGGCATGTTTTAGGGACAATGTGGTATTTCTTGTTCACCTTTACCAAAGATGATTTTAACCTGTGGATAAAACCAGAGTGAGCACCTCTGAGAAGTTTAATGAGGAAAATCCCAAGTAAAAACCCCACACAGACTAAATGTTCTATTGCTTTAAAGGAGCCACTCTGTGGTTGGCTGTCAGCTGAACAAAGCTGGGATTTAGTATTTTTGGAAACTTTGTCTAATTTCGTTAGACGTTACATCCTCAGCATTCCCCCAAATCTCTTGAACACGTTTCATAGATCTCCATATTTACCTTTATGTTACATCTGGAAAGAGCTATTTGCACTTCCCCTTCACAACATTTAAACATCCTTCTGGGTCACAGAGGTGTTGCCTAGCTTTGGTCACCCTTTTAGTATGGCAGGTCTCCATGCAGGAATGCCCAGTGTTGGCCACACCCTTGCTACAGTGTGTGGAGCACACATGGAGCACAGATGGACAACACCTATCTATCAGAGACAGGAAGGGTGTTACTGTTGTTTTCAATTGTTCCTTGTGTGAATTTCAAATGCCTATGTAAATTTACCCACTTGGATACCCTGGAATCAGATGGCTTTTTTCTTTTTGCTTCAATTTTGATTGTTTTAAAGCTTATTGTATTAATTTTCCAATTTAAAGTAAATGTACCTGGATGTGAAAATAATACAAATTGAATTGGACTTGATTCAAATTATTTTTAACCTTTTGTTTGGTTTGATGTGTTTCAAAGGATCATGATGAAAGTGAAAAGACCATCCACATAATCGGAGAAAACATATGCTAATAGTATATCCAATAAAAGACTAGTATCTAGAATATATACCAAAACTTGTATAACTCAGTAATAAAGAAAAAATAATTCAATTAAAAATGAGAAGAGGTTCTGAATAGACATTTCTCCAAAGAAGATAGATATACAAATGGCCAATATGTACATAAAAAGATGCTCAACATTAGTCATCAAGGAAGTGCCAATCAAAACCACAGTGAGGGGGACCTGGATTGGGTAAGCGTTGGTTAACCAGTTGGTTCAGCGTCCACTCTTGATTTTGGCTCAGGTCATGATCTTGTGTTTCGTGAGTTCGAGCCCTGGCTCTGAACTGAAAGAGCCTGCTTGGGATTCTCTGTCTCCCATTCTCTTTGCCCCTCCCCCACTCACACTCTCTCTCAAAAACAAAAACAAAAATATTGAGGCACCTGGGTGGCTCAGTCAGTTAAGTGTAGGACTTTGGCTCAGGTCATGATCTCACAGTTTGTGGGTTCAAGCCCCACATCTGGCTCTGTGCTGACAGCTAGGAGCCTGCAGCCTGCTTCGGATTCTGTGTCTCCCTCCCTCTCTCTGTCTCTGCCCCACCCCACTTGCGCTCTCTGTTTCTCTCAAAAATAAATAAATATGAAAAAAGATTAAAATAAACAAATAAACATAAAAAAAAACATGGTGAGATACCACTTTAAAACGAATAGGATGACTAGAATAAAAAAAAACAAAACAGATAACAGCAAGCATTGGCAAGGGACGAGATAAATCAGAACTCATATACACTGCTGGTTGGAATGCAAAATGATGTAGCAGCTTTGGGAAACAGTCTGGCAGCTCCTCAAACTTTGAAACTTTGAGTTACCATATGACCCAGCAATTCCACTTCTGGATATATTCCCAAGAGAAATAACAATATATGCCCATACAGAAGCTTGTACATAAATATTTATAGCAGCATTACTCATAGTGGCTACAAGGCGGAAACAACCAAGATGTCAATCAAAGGATAAATGGATAAACAAAATATGGTATATCCTTACAATGGAAATTTATTCAACCATAAAAAGTAACGAAACACTGAAACATGCCACAACACGGATGAACCTTGAAAACATTATGCTGATAGAAGTTAGTCCCAGTCACAAAAGACCACATACTACACGATTCCATTCATGTAAAAGAATAGGGAAATATATAGATATAGAAAGTAGATTAGTGCTCGCTTATGGCTAGGTGAGAGGGCACTGGGGATGTGGGGAATAGATACCTAAAGGATGTGGGGTTATTTTTTGAGATGTAAAAAAATTTTTGTAATTGACTGTGTTGATGGCTGTACATGTTTATAAATATACGAAAAATCACATTGAGGCATACAGTCCAAGTGTGTGAATTATAGGGTATGTGAACAATACGTTAGAAGAGAGAGGTGCTGGTGGTACAAAGACCCATTTGAGAGCCATTGCAAGATCAGGGAAAATAGATGTGTGTGTGTGAACTAGAGTAGAAGTTACTTAAAATGACAAAGAAAGTGCATAATAAAATAGCTATCTTATATTGCACTGACAATGGTGAAGGTCTGTTAATGCTCAAATCAATTAATCTTTACAATAATCTTAGAAGTAGGTCATTTTCCAGAGTATAGGAAAGAAACTGAGGAAGAGAGCTCAAATAATTGCTCAAGTATATGGTGCTAGAAATAAACTGAACCAAACATCTAACCATTGGCTTGGTGACTTTAGAATCCACGTTCTTTATGATATTAAAACTTGGATGATTAATGGTTCCTTTCAGCCAACATTAATTCAATGTCAAATATGTTCAAAACATTGAATTAGACACTGAGATATAAAGTCAAATATGATGTCATTAACATCAATAACCTGTATCATGGAAGACAATGATATGTACCATAAATCTGTAATTACAGTGAGATGTGATACCTACAGAGGTATATATTAAGTGCTAGAGGAACATACAAGAAGATTCAAATGCTATGAAACAAATGACAGCCTATATATATATAAAATAACGTTTGGGTCTGGAATAATTGTTGATCATTTAGATATATGTAGTTAACTCTCTATAATTAGATTCTACAAATATTACCTACGTCTATGCCTATGATTGTGTTCTTTTATTTATTTTCACTTTGCATTCTCTATTCTATACATTGCATTCTGTGTTCTATTCTTATTATGCAACATTCTTGGCTGGGGCTTTGTTACTAAACTTTCTATGATGCTTTCTAAATATCTACCTCCAGATCTTCTATTGTAGACTATTAAGTCATTTAGTACAGGTAATATGCCTTATTCATCTTCCTGTCATATCATCAAGGTCACTGCCTGACTTGTGGGTGATTAATAAATATTTTTGAATAAGGAAATAATGGCATAAGTGAACAAATAAATGGATGGATCAATGGATTATTTTGCCCATAAACATTATATAGAATATATACTAGTTTGTGTGTAGTAAAAATTGGTTATAGAAGGGAGTAGGTGTGTTGTTTTTTTTTTTAATTTTTGGATTTAATGAATCAACAATGGATAGACAGATAGACAGATAGAACCAGTACATAAGGAATTCATTAGAAAATCAAAGTTAGAGCTTATCAATTTTAGAGCATTTCCACAGAAGTGAGAATTGAATCACTCCAAGAGAAAGACATAAGGAATGGATTTATTTAATCATTCCTGAATAAAAGAAAGGGCTCAAAGAATTTTAAAAAATTGAATTATAGTTGGCTCCACTAACCAAGTTCTCTACTTTCTCCTAAAACCCTCAAAACCAACAATGCAGAATACTAATGTTTGAAAATTATTCCTGCAAAAATATCAGGGAATTTGTGGTAGGTTAAAGGATTCCAAATGCAAATGCATTATGAAATTCCTGACCACATTATCTTAATTCAGTTAGAGATTATAGAATTACAGAAACTGCTGTGAAGAACAGAAATACCAGGCATTAGAGGAGAGAAAAGGAGCTGTTCTTAGAAAGACTGAAGACAGAAGTTTATGATTAAACCAGGGATTTGAGAGACCAGCAGTTTTGAGCGATGCTAAGATCCAAGGCATGACCCCAGAATGTGCAATCAAATTATTGTGGAGTTTAAGAATTTTGTGACACCATAAATGAAAGGACGTCGGTAATCAACATGGAGATGTTTATGTCATCATTACGAGGCATAGACTAGAGCTGAAAATTGAATAAGAAACTCTAGAATCTGAAGAAAACGGAAAACGGTCATGGATTTCTTTATGACTGTCAGACAGGAGTTTAACAAAGTCAGATGTCATAACAATCTCTTGAACAACAAATTCTCTTTAGTTTACTAATAATCTTCAGGTAAGAAATGAAATTAAACTTCTCTATAATGGTAATATTTTATTCCCTTTACACTAACATGAATCTCCTCTCTCTGACAGAAACCTGCCTCTCAAGGGCTCTTAATGTCACTTGTCACTTAACAAAGTCTGTGTTACTGTGTTGGCTGAAAGTCATGTTCAATTTTCACAACCTCTTTATTAATAATCAGAGTGTATCTCAAGAGACAAAATCCTCATACCTCATACCTACTTTTAGAAAAAAAAAAAGCTAATAGCTTTTACATCCATTGCAAAAGCAAGTCATTTAGGAGAGAAAAAGCTATCTGATTGTTTCAGCCAATTTAAATTAAATTGAAATGCCTTTTTATGAAACTCTGGCTGAATGTGCTATGAAAGATTAAGATGCTTCAGCATTAAGAATGGGGTTAGTTTGACAAAATGCCAGCTTACCCTCTGATTTTCATTCATCAGTGAAATTTCTAAGTTCTTTTTTTGCCTTTTAAATCTGTGATCCCATGAGTCATAATTCTACAGGTATTTCCTTTTTTTCCCTTAATTTTGTTAAATTGACACTGATAACATCCCTAATGGAAAATACAACTGCAACACAGTCAGTTCACTGTATGAGAAATATATATGTTTCACAATATGAAAAATGCAGAGGGTTTGGTAGTCATAAAAATGTTTATTTGTGAGGCACCTATTTAAATACAAGTATAAAAAACTCCTTAGTTTTCTCCCAAATAATTTTACTCTATTTTTTTTAATCTAAGAATTATGACATTCTCTTTGGAATGTTCTGGCAAACAGGAGTCACATAAGTTTTACTTGAGGAGGGAGGTGAAGACTAATTGTGCTTTGTTTTTGTTTATCTGTTCTAAAATCCTGAGGAGTTTATGTGGCCATATTACTTGCCATTTGGAATAACTCAGTCTTACAGATAGCCTAAATTTAGTGCGGATTATAATAATAGTATTAACAGCTACAATAACAACACTGACTTATGGAACTATGTGCCAGGAATTATGCCAACAAGTATACATGCATAGGTCTAATTTGATACTCAAGCAATTCATCCTCTAGATATTACCCCACCCTGCTATTCAGAACACTGAACTCACTGCAGAAGTGACATATGCAGGATTTCACAAAACAACTAGGAGACCTAAAATCCAAACTCAGGTGTCATGCTTAAACCTTTATAATCTTGAAATGTTTAGAATCTCAAACTTGGGTTGAACCATCGCATTTCTGTCCTTTTTTCCTCCTTAGTTCACTACTCTGAACATGTCCTCGAATAACCACAAAAATAACCCCCAAAAGAGATTTGATTTGGGGGTTAAAAATAAAGTTTAGCAAGTAAGTGAATTCACAAATACAGAATCCACATTTTGGGAGGAGCACTGGGTGTTGTATGGAATCTAATTTGACAATAAATTTCATATAATAAAAAAAAATTCAGAATATAAAGACAAAACAAATACAGAATCCACAAAGAGCAAAGATCAACTGCATTTTTATGACTTAGTTTTGTTGTCCGTCCCTCCAAGTCCATGGAGAGCATTATAAAAATAATCTGAGAAGGCATATTATTCCATTGATAAATTGTATGTTGCATCTAAAACAGAAATAGGAGCACACTAAGTATAATTGTTTTTCACCTATAAAAAATCCCTAAGATGTGAGTGATTTTTTTATTTCAATTATCTGCAATGCTGGAAAGATTTTATTTTCAACTTTAGCCTGTGATGGAAAGGGATATTACTATTTATATGTAATAACATAGTCTATTAATCATCTATTGCTGTATAACAAATTACTGAAGGTTAGTGACTTAAAAAATTATCTTGGGGCGCCTGGGTGGCTCAGTTGGTTAAGCCACCGACTTTTAATTTCGGCTCAGGTCATGATCTCATGGCTCATTAGATTGAGTTCCAGTTGGGCTCTGCATTCAGAGCACAGAGCCTGCTTGGGATTCTCTGTCTCTTTCTCTCTCTGCCCCTCCCCAACTTGCACACATATGCACACGCACGTGCCCCCACTAGCACCCACCTCTCTTTCTATCTCTGTCTCAAAAATAAATTTTAAAAAATTTACTATTTTATGTAGTCTGTAAATGAAGTGGTTTAGCTGCTTGGTTCTGGTGCAAAATTTTTAGTGAGTCATTTGAAGGCTTGACTGGGACTGGAGTATCGCCTTCTACTCCCTTCCATGGCTGTTAGCTCTAGGCCTGGATTCCTTATTTCTCTTGGTCTCTTGGTAGGAGACCTCAGTTTCTCCCCAAGAAGGTCTGTCCATAAAGCTGCTAAAAACATGACTAACTTCAGCTAGAAAAGAGAGAGAGGAAATTAGTTTTGTTAGCTGGTCATGGAAACTCAGGCCTACAGTAATGTTGAAAAATAGAGTAGTTTTCCAGGTTAATATATAATTGTGTATTAAATATATGCTATTTAAGTATTATTATATCCTGATGAACATATAATTTTTATAGAGTCCATTGATATTTGTTATATTAAAGATAAATTAATCAACAATTAAATGAATTACTTTAAAATATTTTTAATCTTTCAATGGCACTTTTATAGAGGATCATATATACTAATCTTATGCAAAAGAATTCATATTAAGTCTTATTTTAATGAAAGCATTTTGCAAGCACATTATATATTAGGTACTTTCTTTTTTTTAATCTGACAGTATCCATTCATTCACACCTTTTCACCCTCATTATTCATGCATGCATTCATTTAACAACCATTCATAGAGTGCCTACTACCTGTCAGACACAGTTATAAGCATGGAAATCCTAAAGTGAATAAAACAGACAAAGAATGTTACCTCATGTAGTTTTCATTCTAGTGACATTAGACAGATCATGAGCATATTAATAAGTAAAATATATATGTTAGATATTGATAGTACATGGAGGAAACCAAAACTGAATAGTAGAGAAGAAACCATTACAGATGAGTGAACTATTAAATACAATTATTGGACACTACCTCAGTGTTGCTATCTAAGAAAATATAAGCAGAGAAATACTGAGTTGTAAACATTCCTGACATGTGACATATTTAAACAATACCAAAGGACACTATTTGGCTGGAACAGAGTTAGCAAGAGAGGAGGAAATAAAATCAGATCTGGATGCTCTGTTATTGTCTAAATCATAAGGATTTCTTTTTCTCTCTCTCTCTTTTTTTTTTTTAATCAGAAGAGAAGCCATTGAAGAGAGAAAGAAAGAGAAAAAAAAACCCACACAAAGTATTAGTTGCAAGTCTATTAAAATAATTACAGTGACTGATGAAAATGGCTTATGGTGTTAGTAGTAATTAATTTATAGACTCAATGTAATTTTCACTAAAGCCCCAACATGCTTTTGTGGAACTAGGCAAAGTAATTCTCAAATATATTAGAAAGAAAAAAAGGTAAAGAATGGTAAAATTTCTGATGAAGAAAAACAGGGTAAGTTCTTGTTATGTATAATATCAATAATGAATTTGAGAGTATAGAAAGTTAAAGCACTGAACAAATGCTGGGTGATACATAACTAAACCTAACAGAATAGGAGGAGTATAGGATCAAGGTTTTGGGTTATCTTTTATGAGAAAGATGTTTGTTATGCCCAGAATTCGTGATCCCCAAATACTGCCAGGGAGCTGAGTCCGATGTAAAAGCAAAAGAGCCTTTATTCGAGCTAACTCGAGCTCAATCCCCTACCTGCACCAACGCAGCGGTGAGATACCAGGGAGAGAGAGCGAGTTTCAAAAGGACAAAGGTTTTATTGGGGCCTGGGGGCAGTTGGTGAGGTAATGGCTGTGGCCTCAGCCGATTGTCCCGGGGAAGGGTCGGAGTCCTGTTAGGCAGGTGAGCCGAAGGTTACTCAAGGGGAGGAGGCGTGGTCAAGGTGAAGGATACAGAACAAGATGGAGTCCGCCCGAGTAGGCCCGCCTTTTCAGTGTTAATTTCTTCACTGGCCTTTAACATATTCATACATTTTAATGCACTGCTATTATGCTTTATTTTGCTACAAAATTGGAAGAAATACAATAAAATACTTGATGACATGTTAAAATAATTAGAGTGAAGGTCTGGGTTATCTCTCTAATATAATTTTACTTCAATTTGATATGCTTTATTGAGTTGGAGCAAAAAAAGTACAAACTTCCAGTTATAAGTGAGTACTAGGAATGTACAACATGATGACAGAAAACAGTGTTGTATAATATATGGGAATGTTGTGAAGAGACTAAATCTTAACTGTTTCTCGTCACAAGGAGAAATTGTTTCCTTTCTTCTCTTTTTATTATATCTTTACAAGAGGGATGGTAACTAAACCCATTAAGGTAATCATTTCACTTACAATCATGTGTAAGTCAAACCATCACGCTGTACACATTAAACTCACACCGTGACATGTGTAAATTACTTCTCAATAAAACCAGAAGAAAAAGAGATTAATTTGTAGACAAGAAATTACCAATTGCAACTAATCTAGATATAACATGTGATATTGTGACTTATAATACGAAGTATATATTTGTTTTTTGTTTCCTTTCTGGTACTGAGCTCTTAAAACCCTTGGAATTTCCTGAATCATTAGAGCTATGAAGATTCTTTTGTTATGTTAATGAGCTTGGTTTTGTTATGTTGGAACCACCTAAAAATGAGCTGCTGGCCTGAAAAGCCGACCTTGCCATTAGAGGGCAGGAATTTTAGTCTCCTCCCAACCCTCTATCTCCTGGGCGGGGAGAGGGGCTGGAAGTTGAATCAATTGCCAAGGGCAATGATTTATTCAATCATGCCTATGTAATGAAACCTCTCCAAAAATCTGAAAGGACTGGCTTCAGAGGGCTTCAATGTTGTTGAAGACGTGCAGATCTGAAGAGAATGGTGCACATGGAGAGGGCACGGATCTCCATGCCTTTTGTCATACATTGCCCTATGCCTCTCTTCCTGTTAGCTGTTCCTGAGTTCCTGTATCCTTTTACTGTAAAACAGTGATCTAGTAAGTAAAATGTTTCTCTGAGTTCTGTGAGCTGTTTTAGCATATTAATGAAACTCAAGGGAGGGGTTTGTGGGAACATCTGATTTATAGCCAGTCAGGCAGAAGCACAGGTAATAACCTAGGCCAGGAAGTGGCTTCTGAAATCTGTTGGGGTGGCGGGGAGGGTGGGGGGTCAGCTTCGTGGCACTGATCTTTTACTTGTGGAATCTGATGTTACCTTTGGGTAGATAGTGTCAAAACTGAGTTGAATTCTTAGACATGCTGCTGACATCTAAGAATTGCTTCTTGGTGGTATGGGAAACCCCCACACTCACACCCACAAATCATACTTGTGCTCCAATTTGTTCACACCCTTGAACCCATTAGAATACATCTGCACCTTGATTATTGGAAAAAAAATCACAGAGGATTTACTTTATTCTGTTTACCATTCTAAACAGTATTCTTGCATGTCAGTATTTTATTTGTTCTCTGTTCAAATTAATATTCATATATCTTAAAGGCTTTGAGTTTTTTTTTTTTTCCTGCTGAGTTGAGGTGATGGCAGGAAAAGATGAAACCAATAAAAAAGTAAATATTTAAAATGTATTATAGTAATGTGTGTTTATTATTTAATAGTTTATAGTTTGTTAATTTGAATCATAACCATAAATATAGCACCTTCCATTCATTAGTTTTTACTTCGTGCCAGGCATGACACTATATATATATATATATATATATATATATATATATATATATATATGTATGTATATGTCGTCTCTTTTATTCTTGGAAATCATCATGAATATTTCGGCTTGTTAAATAAATGACAAGTTAAAAATGAAACTCTTATCTCTCATAAAATGTCATGATACGTATTCATATAAGAGAATAGTGAATGATAATAAATTAACCATTTTCTTAATGTATTTTTTTATATTACAAACTAGTAAGTAAATAGGCTGTGCACCTGCTGCTAGTAATTTGCAATTATCCATTGCTTGAAATACTGCAATATGCTTCATAAACCAAAAAGCAAAGCTTGCTATCAGAAGAGGACACAAAATAGGATACAAGTTTTCACTTTCTTTGAGCAGCCAGATGGTTTAGAACTATTTTTCTGCAATTGAATATAAAAGAAGTAGAACTGAGACAAATTGACCATTTCAGGTTTATAGCATGTTTTTATGATTTTTAAACAATGAGGGGGAATGTATAAAATCATTAAATCCACATATCATGTGGAAGATTCTTTCAGTAACATACAACACATTTAAAGTATGTTATTAGCAAACCTTATAAAATATTTCTGTTTGAACACACTTAGGCTGTAGATACACTCTGGCAATTAACATGCCATTTTTGCAAATTATCTGTGTATATGTAGAAAGTCAAATGTTCAATTGCTCAAAAAATAAGCATTGCAATATAAGAACTGAAAATGAATGACCAGAAAAATGGCAATTTAAAAAGCATAATTTGTGAGGAGCAGACAACAAGGGTGATTGGGTCCTTGGCATCTGGTTTAATCTTATTCTACTTTCTTTCCCTTTCCTGTCAAGCGGTGGTAATAATAGTAGCCACATCATATGTTTTGCATAAGAACTTAATTAAATGATCCATTTAAAACAAAATTAACTCTAAGTTAACACTAAACGTGCATAGCAAACATTGCATAAATATACTAGATAAGAAGAACGAATGAATAATTAAAGAGTACTCCCTGATTTTCTTATTGATAATCTAAAGGATTTTGCATTCATAGTAAGTACGTTTTGCATGAACTGTTTCGTTTTCTAATTCATGGGTTGTCTGAACATATGTATCAACACACAGAGTGTTCTGAAGATCATCTGGTTAATATAAATAATATAAAAGTAATTGAATCCAGTGAATGTAATAAAACAATTAATAACAATATTATGGCTTTACCCTGTACTGTTTTTAAATATTTTTTGTACAGGGGCGCCTGGGTGGCTCAGTCAGTTAAGCGTCTGACTTCAGGTCACGATCTCACAGTCTGTGTGTTCGAGCCCCGCGTCGGGCTCTGTGTTGACAGCGCAGAGCCTGGAGCCTGCTTCAGATTCTGTGTCTCCCTCCTCTCTGCCCCTTCCCCGCTCATGCTTTGTCTCTCTCTGTCTCAAAAATAAATAAAAACATTTAAAAAATAAATAAATAAATAAATAAATATTTTTGTACATAGTAACAAAACTAGGCCAGAGATGTGAACATCAATTATATGTAAATTGCTGTGGAGAGGAGGACAGATATCAACACAGTAAACATATAGTGATTACTCTTTTTAAAATATATATATTTATTTTTGAGAGAGAGAGACACAGACAGAGTGTGAGTGGGGAGGGGCAGAGAGAGGGAGACACAGAATCCGAAGCAGGCTCCAGGCTCCAAGCTGTTAGCAAAGAACCCCATGCGGGCTCAAATTTACAAACCATGAGATCACGACCTAAGCCAAAGTCAGACACTGACTCAGTGTCAGTGGCCGTGTCAGTCAACTGAGCCACGCAGGAGTCCCTACATCATTACTCTTAAAGGAATTTTAATCCAACTGGTGCAGGGAAGATAGGAAGAGACAGGTAGGTGATTCTAGCAAGCTAATAATTTGGATCCCTTGGAAGAGTAGTCTTACACGCATTTGCAACTATTCCCCAAGCATAAAGATGATAGGTGAAGATAGATGATAGATAGATGATGATAGATAGATAGATAGACAGACAGACAGACACATAGACTCAATTCACATTTCAGCACACTCCAAGTTCTCACCAAAGACATTAACAACCTCTATCTTTTTAAATCATAGAACAGTGTTTTGCACTGTCTATTCCTGATCTTTGAAAAGCATCTTTCATGATTCTCCTCTCCCTGACATTTTTATTATCTTTATCAGAATCCTATTGTTTGTGCCCTTCTTCCAAAATATCTGGGTAGTTCTTCTTAGGCTCATTTATATCAAATTATCCTCTCTTCTCACTGTACTATCTTTATGAGGCAAACTCATTTCCCAGTGTATTAATAACAACCGATATGTAGAACATTCAGGAGCCTCCATCACTGTCCAGACCTCTTTTCTGAATTCCAAGATTGTATATCCGGCTGCCTTCTCTCCTTCTTCACTTAGATGCTGCGAAGGAAGCTTACTGTGAACATACCTAAGATGGAAAAAGAGTTTCTCCTCTATAACTAATAATACTCCAGAGTATACAATCTTGCTAAAAGAGTCATCCTACCTGGCCTAGCCATAAAGGATCATTATGTCTTTTTCTGTCTACTTTATTTCAATTTATCAGTTACTCTAGATAGCTATTATCTAATTCATATTCCTATATCCCAACTCATATCACCATATTCTGATCTAATGTTTTCTCTCTTTCACCAATCTGATAGTTTCCAGCAGTTCAGCTAAATCCACTTTTTTTCACATAAAATGTATTTTCCATATCCTGGGCTTATTAAGTCATAAACAGTAGTCTTAAAGAAATAGATGAAAATAAAAATATAGTGGCTTACAGTTATATACAGAAAAATACTTATATCCCAGGGTGCCTGGATGGCTCAGTGGATTGTCTGACTCTTGATTTCAGCTCAGGTCATGATCTCACAGTTCGTGAGTTTGAGCCCCACGTAGAGCTCTACATTGACAGTGTGGAGCCTGCTTGGGACTCTCACTCTCTGTCTCTGTCCCTCTGCCTCTCATGCCCATTCTCTCTCTCTCTCTGTCAAAATAAATACTAAATCAATCAATCAATTAATATTAAAAAATAAAAATACTCTATCTCTAACAGCACTGCTTTGAAACACTCTTGGTGGTGTCTTAGAAATCAGCACTGTAAACAGGCGTTGCTGATGATATAAAAATACCTTCATGTGTAAAACACATGGCCCTAATTGATTAGGCCTTACATGATTCAGCTTACCCTGCTACTGTTTTCCACACATTTCACCTCCAGTTCTTCCTGGAGCCCTTATCGGCCGTGTCATTGCCCCCAATACTCTGCTTTAAACACTCTTTCCAGATTCACACACTTAACATCTGTCGAGCTGCGACACTGACTATCACCTCCGACAGAGGCGCCCCACTGTATGAAGGAAAGCAAAGAGCATAACGATATCTACCTCTAGGTAGATGTCACCTGGTTGTATGGTTTGCAGATGTCGGGGTCACCAAGAAAGGCATGACTCACACAGGCACTGGATGGAATGATGCTTTCCTTGCATAGAGAAGACACATCAAGCTCAACTTCAATAGTAAGCGTTGGTCCCCGGTGACCTCTTGTGCTGAAGGTGAAGAACCCCATTCTCTCTCTGCTGGGAACATATATAGCACCGAGGCTGGCCAGGTGCCCTATGACACACATCCTTAAGAAGAACAAAGGTGTACACATCAAACCCGGAATACAGAAAGATATTCCCAAACAAAGCAATATGCCCAGCACAAGCTGTGAAGGATTTTTATCTCCACATAAAAAAAAATGTTCCGGGCCTGAGGCAACCTTATGGAACCACACAAGGGTCAGCAGGCTGTGCACGACTGCCTTTTCCAACAGTGTCAAAAATCAGAAGTTGGTACTAAATTTTCACCTTTCTAAATTTCTCAGTGGCATTTGACAGGATTGATCACTCCCACTGTGACATTCTCCTTTCTTACTTTATATCTGAGATAGTATTTTCGACTCAGTTAATTTAGATTTTACCTCCTTGAAGGGGTCTATTCTAACCAAACTATCTGAAATAGCACCCTTGTCATTTTCTTTTACTTCTGTTATTTTTCTATTAATATTTACCATTGTGTAAATATATATGCAAGCACATATATACCAGATATATAAACAGATATATAATCTATCTCCCCAAATAGTATATAAACTCATGACAAATGGTACTTTGTTTCTATATTTATTTTTGTCTAGTTGTGTATGTACGTGTTTAAATAAAATTTTACTTTTAGCACAATCTAGATATGCAGAAAAATTCCAAAAGTAGGAAAGACTGTTCCCATATACTGCACACCCAGTTTTCTGTATTAATATTTTACATTTGGGTGGGTACATTTGTTACAAGTTTCCTGTATTAAAATTTTAACTTAGGGTGGTATATTTGTTACAAGTAATGAACCAATATTGATATAATATCATTAACTAAAGTTCATCCTGTATCCACATTTTCTATTTTTCCCTAATGCCATCTTTCTTTTCAAGGATCCCATACAGAATATAATATATTTAGCATTTATGTCTCCATAACCTCCTCTTGGCTGTGAACCATTCCTTGTCTTGATGACAGTTCTGAGAAGCACTATTTTGTGTTCTACTCCTATTCTATTCTATCCTATTCTATTCTGTTCTGTAGAATGTTATTTAACTTGTATTTGTCTTGACTTTTTTTTCTCCTTTCATGCTTAGACTGGGTTATGTGTTTTGGAGGGAAAGACCGCAGAGACAAAGTGCCATTTTCATCCTGTCTGTGTCACATGGTATCAACTTTACCTAATACTGTTGATGTTGGGGGCCCCTGGGTGACTCAGTCAGTTAAGTGTCTGACGCTCGGCTCCAGCTCAGGTTGTGATCTCACAGTTCGTGAGATCCAGTCCCACAGAGGGCTCTGTGCTGACATCACAGAGTCTGCTTGGGATTCTCTCTCTTTCTCTCAAAAATAAATAAAATTAAAAAATCCGCTTGATATAGTGATCTCCTGGCTGCGATAGTGTTTGTCAAAACTGTCCACTCTAAATTTACTATTTATTTTTTTCCTATTTCCATTCTCTTTGGAAAGAAGTCACTATGTGCAGCTTTATCTTACACTTAAATAGTACATAGTTACATTTCCCCCACCCCCTTCAGTGAAATCATTTCATATATGTAATATGGTTGGATTGTTTTGATACATTTTTTTTTTAAATTTTTTTCAACGTTTATTTATTTTTGGGACAGAGAGAGACAGAGCATGAACAGGGGAGGGGCAGAGAGAGAGGAAGACACAGAATCGGAAACAGGCTCCAGGCTCTGAGCCATCAGCCCAGAGCCTGACGCGGGGCTCGAACTCACGGACCGCGAGATCGTGACCTGGCTGAAGTCCAACGCTTAACCGACTGCGCCACCCAGGCGCCCCAATACATTTTTAATTTCTTCCTGACATCCACAACCTCCTAAATTATGGTTTTTTTTTTTAATTTGCAGACATTAACGTTTACCCTTTGTTGCTCTAAAATTCTGTGGGTTTGGACAGATGCATAATGTCATGTATCTATCATTACAGCCTCATAAAGAAGCCTCTGGCTCTCAAAAATCCCAAAAAGTAGATTCGGATGTTAAACAGTTGAAAAATGCATCGCTGACTGCACTTATTAGACTGATTATGTTTATTTTAAAGCAGTAAATTTTCTTCTCTCCTGATATCATTTAGTTGTTCTCGAATTTTTTTAAATGTTGTTACAATATTTATAATAAGTCGGTTAAATTACTGCTGATATTGTTCATTTGGGAATTTATCACAGTGCAAGTTTATCAACAAGTTCTGTAAGTTTAGTGAAATGTTAGCTAATACTTTTTAGAAAGAAAATCACATAATATTGAAACATTTCCAGACAATTATCGTAAAAGTGTTCTCTTGAGAGCACAAGCGTTTTCAGGTAAATGCTTTATCATCCGTTATTATTATTATTATTTTATGTAACATCTTTATCTTGTAGAAACAAGTGAGGTGTGTTTCTCTTTTCAAAAATCATTGCAAGTTACTGCAATATTGAGAACTATTTGCCAACAACAAAGTACTGACCCAAAAATCCATGACATTTTTATTTCAAAATGCTTTGAGACATTTAACAAGGAAATTATTTGAAAACAAAAGAAAAAAAAGAAAATTAAAAAACCTCTGATCAATAAAAATATTTTCACAATTGTTCCACCTCTTTTTTAGACTTTATTTTTATTTTTTTTTAATTTTTTTTTTCAACGTTTATTTATTTTTTTTGGGACAGAGGGAGACAGAGCATGAACGGGGGAGGGGCAGAGAGAGAAGGAGACACAGAATCAGAAACAGGCTCCAGGCTCTGAGCCATCAGCCCAGAGCCCGACGCAGGGCTCGAACTCACGGACCGCGAGATCGTGACCTGGCTGAAGTCGGACACTTAACCGACTGCGCCACCCAGGCGCCCCTAGACTTTATTTTTAAAAAAGCCTTATCAAAGTATAATTTCCCCACTATAAATTCATCTATTCTATGTATGTAATTTAATAATTTTTAGTAAGTTTACAGAGTTGAGCAACCAATCATCACTGTGTAGTTTTAGAACGTTGCCATCGCCCCCAAAATATTTCCTGTGCCCATTTTCAGTAAATCTCTATTCCTACTTCTGCTCTAGACAAAAATTAATCTACTTTCTAAAGTCTAAAAAAAAAAAAAAAGAGAGAGAGCATTTTTAAGTTCACAGCAAAATTAAGAGGAAAGCACAGAGATTTCCTATACACCCCTTGACCACACACAGGTATTGCCTCCCCCATTATCAACATCCCCCACTAGAGTGATAAATTTGTCACAGTTGATGAACCCACATGTACACATTGCAATCACCCAAAGTCTATGTACATTTACATTAACATACACTTTTGTTGTCCATCCTATGGATCTGAATAGATGTAAAATAGCACGTATCATCCCTATGGTGTCATACAAAGTATTCTTGCTGCCATAAAAATGCTCTGTGCTCTGCCTATTTGTCTCGCCTCAATACCGTGCTCCCAACTCCTGGGACTGCTAATCTCTTTACTGTCTCCATAGTTTTAAGTTTTAATTTTTCCAGAATGTCATGAAGTTGGAAATATAGGCATGTAGTCTCTCCAGATTGACTTCTTCCACTTTAGTAATGTAAATTTGTTTCCTTTTTGTGTTTTCATGGCTTGGTGGCTCATTTCCGTTTTAGCACTCAATAATATTCTATTGTCTGGATGTATCATGATTAATTTAATCATTCAACTAATGAAGGACATCTTGGTTGTTCCAAGCTCCATGTGTGCAGATTTTTGCATGAACATAGATTTTCAACTTATCTTTCAACTTATTCTTATATCAAATCTACATCTTTTTACTTAAAAAATAATATTGTAGGGGCGCCTGCATGGCCCAGTTGGTTAAGCGTCCCACTCTTGATCTCGGCTCAGGTCATGATCTCACGGTGTCATGAGTTTGAGCCCCACATCAGGCTCTGTGCTGACAGTGTGGAACCTGCCTGAGATTCTCTCTCTCCTGTATCTCTGCTCCTCCCCAACTCATGATGTGCTCCACCTCTCTCTCAAAATAAATAAGCATTTAAAAAAAAATTTTTTAAATAATATAAATATTTTGTTAAATAGAAGTCAACTCCCATAAGATGCATGGGAGAACTAGAATGTATACATTAAAAATTAGCAAATATTATTTCTCTCTTATTTTTATATAAGTAAACAATAGTCATGTTATTTTCTTTCCCCACTCAGCAGATTTTCTTGTATAATCCACTGTGGGGAGCACTATCCTCTTGCGGAGTACTTTTCTAAATTCTGTCCAGGTTCTCTAACAATGTGTTATCTTGTATTTTTTTTTTATCTCCTTACATAGTTTAAGAGTTTCCAAATCTTTTGAGTATTACATTTAATCCCTTTAGCTTAGCAAGTAATGGTGTGCTTCTAAAATTTTTTTTCAAGTTGTTTCTTTCCACTGACCTATCTGAAATTATCCCTTACATCTTTGACATACCATTACTTACAGTTTCCTCAAAAACACTTACAGCTCTGGGGCACCTGGGTGGTTCAGTTGGTTAAACGGCCAACTCTTGATTTCAGCTCAGGTCATGATCTCACGGTTCGTGAGTTCGAGCCCCACATCAGGCTCTGCACTGACAGTGCAAAGCCTGCTTAGGATTTTCTCTCTTTCTCTCTTTCTGATCCTTCTCTGCTCATATACATGCTCTCCCACTCTCTCTCAAGATAAATAAACACACATTAAAAAAAAAAAAAAAAAAAAACCTCTTACAGGTCTATTTTTACATGACCTTTGTTCTGCCAGTAAACTCTTCTTGCCTCAAGAATTTCTTCATTTAGCTTCTTTTCACACTAGAAAGAGTTGTTCAGTCATCTAAATGCTTCTAAGACACATTCCCTGATACCTGCATGTGAGTTAACTGTTGACAATCTACCTTTGTATCTAACTACCACAGTTTCTAGGACATCTGCTTGGGTCAGTGGGTTAAACGTTGGACTCTTGATTTGGCTCGTCATCATCTCACATATCATGGGATCGAGTCCCCCATAAGGCTCTGCACTCATGGCATGCAGCTTGCTTGAGATTCTCACTCTCCCTCTCCCTCTGCACCTCCCCTGCTTGCTCACACACTCTCTCTCTCTCAAAAATAAATAATAAACTTTATAAATAAATAAATAATGAATGGATGGATAAATGAATTAATGAATACAAAATAAATACTACAATTTCTTTATCCATGCACTTAGGACAGTAAGCTATACCACAACTCAGGTTGTTTCCATATCTTGGCTATTGTGAATAATGCTTCAATAAACATGGGAGTACAGATATCTCTTCAAGATACTGATTTTATTTCCTTTAGATGTATACCCAGAGGTAGAATTTCAAATCTTATAGTTGTTCTATTTTTAATTTTTTGAGGAACTTCCATTCTCTTTTTCCTAATGATTATACCAACTTACATTTCCAACAGTGCACAAGTGTTCTTTTTTCTCCATAACTTTGCTTAACTTGATATCTATTTTCCTTTTGATAATAGCCATCCTAATATGTGTGAGGTTATATCTCATTGTGATTTTTATTTGCATTTCCCTGATGATTAGTGATGTTGAACACTCTTAGTATACTGCTGGCCATTTGTATGTTTCCTTTGGAGAAATATCTGTTTTTTGCTATCACGTTATAGGAGTTCGTATAATACATGCATGCTTAAAATTTGCGAAGAGAGTAGATCATAAGACAGTAGGTCAATACACACACACACAAAATGGTAACTATATGTGAGGTGATGGTATGAGCTTGATTATGGTAATCAATATATATTTATATAAAAATGTAGTACACTTTAAATATATATAATTTTATTTCTCAATTATAGCTCTATAAAGCTGGAAAAAGATAAAATAAATTTAAAAAGCACTATAACTTTATTGATATAAACATGTATATGTATATATATATTCTACATGGTATGTATTTGCAATATGGTGGAACTAAAATATATTGATATAGTGATTTTAATATAATTTTTTTATTTTTAAGTTTTAAAACACTGTACTGAATTAACTGCAGCATATTTAAACTACACAGTTATTTTATTATCCAATTTTACCACTATTGATAAAATGATATATATTTAAATGTTTTGCTTTGATACATTGTAGTTGGTGAATTAATCACATAACTGATAACTTTTTGTGGGAAAGTTATAACTTAACTTAAAAATATCAGCTTAATCATGTAAAACTATTTCATGTCTAATGTTTGATGACTGTGTTATCTGTCATAGATGGTGGCATCTTAATTCAGGGAGAAAATGTTGTTATTGCAATTTTTTGTGTCAAAAAAGTGCCAGGAGTGAGGAGTTTTTCCTGATAAATTGAATTCTCTGTTTCTATGATTCCATGCATCATGCTCTTTTTTCACAGCTGCTGACATAGTTTGTGATAGATATTCTATTTTTTATTGTGCCTTTTCTTCTTTTTCTTTTCCTTCCTTAATACCTGTAAGACAGTTTTCCAAGCCAATGACTCATGAAACTAAAGTGTCTACTTCTGATCTAACATACGATTTGCCTGTTGTAGTCTGGCCAATTTAGTATTCATCTCTTACAAAATCCTCATGAAGAAGTCATTTTGCACACTTGAATAATATGCATCTCAGCTCTCTGTTGGCATACCTTACATCCTAACTTTCAGTGTGGAATGTAATTTGTTCCTGAGCATTAGCTCTTGAATTTTATTTTCAATATATTGGCCTACTTTCAGTAAAAGAGCTAAGTTTTATCCCCATCCCACCCCAGGAGGTAAACAAATGACATTCAGAATAAAGAGAGAAACTCCGTTCACAGTTACTACACATTCTAAATTGTTTAATTCTCCAGTTAATCTAGTATTTGTTTCTGAAAATGGTACTAATAAGCAATTGGCACAAGATAATGTTATGTGACTAATGCAATATCCAGCTCAGAATAACAGGGCAAATTCTAAACTGTTATAATTTTAATTAAAAAAAATTTTTTTAACGTATATTCATATTTGAGAGACAGAGAGAGACAGAGCATGAGCGGGGAAGGGGCAGAGAGAGAGGGAGACACAGAATCTGAAGCAGGCTCCAAGCCCTGAGCTGTCAGCACAGAGCCTGACATGGGGCTCGAACCCACGAACTTCGAGATCATGACCTGAGCCGAAGTCAGACGCTCAACCAACTGAGCCACCCTGTGCCTCCCCTTTCAAAAAAAATTTTTTTTAATGTTTATTCATTTTTGAGACATAGAGACAGCTAAACTGTCATAATTTTTAAAAAGCCTCTTCTGGTCCAATCATTCATTAACGAATACAACTCGGATATTTTAATAATATATTTATTTATCCACTGTCTTATGTATGTTCTTGAAATTTTATGTATTTTATTTTTGTAACACATTTGTAATATGTTTTTAATTTGTTAAATACTTTTTCTTAAATTTAGTATTTTTTACAATAATGTTATAAACTAGTGACATCTAAGTGGCATAAAACAACCATTTTACTATGCTCAGAAAATCCATGGGTCACTTAGGAAGAACTGAATAGCTGAGGGCTGAAATTTTCAAGACCCCGGATACACCAGCTGAAGAACCTGCTTCAGTCAAATGTCTGTCAACGGGGCTGAGAAGGCTGAAGAGCCAGCTCAGCTGGAGTCTGGACCGCAGTACCATGTTGCTGATTCATGTGATTTGGATGTCTCACAGCGTGGCTGCTGAGTTCTGAGATGGCATATTTGGAGAGGGAGCCTCCAGGAAGTGACAATACCAAGATGACCACGTGAAAGCTACATGCCATTTGTGATGTAGCCTCAGAAGTCATTTAACATCCTTCCTTTATGACCCATTTTTTTTAAAGCAATAAAAAATGAACCCAGATATAGGATATGGGGCCAAGAACCCACAGCATCATGGAGAAATTTTCATATCTGTTATCTACAGACTTGACACATTGGAGAGCTAGATGCTAGTTTTCCTTGGATGAGGGTAATGGGGCCCAGAGATATTATTAGACTTCTCTAAAACAATTGTACAAGAAAGGTAAACAGCCTCATTCAAATTCTGGTATTTATAGCTCCAAAGCCTTTTTTTTTTTTTTTTTTTTTTTCAGAAAAATAAGGTTCAGAGAAGTGAAATAAATTGTCAAAAATTGCATAGATAGCATTATAACCCAGCATTACACTTACTATAGTAGCTTCCACAAATCTTTGGGGAATATGTTCCAAGACCCCAGCACATGCCTGAAATTGAAGATAGTACCAAACTATATACTATGGTTTTTTTTCTTCTATATTTACATACCTACGATAAAATTTCATTTTTAAATTAAGCTCTGGGGCACGTGGGTAGCTCAGTGGGTTAAGCTTCTGACTCCTGATTTGGCTCAGGTCATGATACCAGGGTTGTGCAATTGACCCTGGTGTTGGGCTCCACGCTGAGAGTGGAGCCTTTTTAAGACTCTCTCTCTTTCTGTCTCTCTCTCTTTCTCTGTTCCTCTCTCTTTCTGCCCCTCTCTTCTGCTCACACAATCTCTCTCTCTCTAAAATAATTAAAAAAATAAGAGATCAAAAAGAATAACTAATAACAAAGTAGATCAATTACAACAATGTACTATAATAAAAGTTATGTAAATGAGTGTTTCTAAAATTATCTTATTGTACCATATTTGCCCTTCTTCTTGTGATGATGTGACATGATAAAATGCCTATGTGATAAGATGAAGTGAGGTGAATAATGTAGGTATTGTGACTTATCATTAGACTGCTACTGACTATCTGACAATATGTTGAAAGAAGGATCATCCATTTCTGGACCACAGTTGACTGTGGGTAACTGAAATTTTGGAAAGTGAAACCACAGATTAGTGTGGCTGCTATACATGACACAGACACCCTGCTCAAGTAAAATAAAGCAAATATATCTATAAGACATGGTTGGAGTAATTTTTAGTTTCTAGGCACTAATGTACCATAATGATTGCTTAGTTATGCATCATGTATGTCTTGCTCCAAGATCAAGATCAAGACTAATCATATTGTTTTTATTTCTACAAAGTGAATTACGATGAATTATAGCTGCTAACTGCCAGAGAAACAGCAAATTCATTGTCATCCTCATGAGGATCTTCTCTCTTCTGGATAGTTTATAACACATTGGTTATAGATGGTTAAAATGACACCCTTATTTCTATTCCCAAAATGTGGCAGTAGCAGGGGCTCTCACTGAAGTACACCTGTCAGTACTCATTACTTCCACATAATCCACCACATAATCCATATACCACAGTCACCTTGGAACATGTCTCTAGAAATTCTGCTACCTGTTCATTCAATTGCAGCTCAGCATGGCAATTTCAGGAAGGAAAGTTCTACAGGTTGCACCCAAAGTGTGGTGCTTATTTCAAATGAAAGTACATCAGGTTTTGGCAACTCAGCTGCAAATTTTGGTCCCTAGATATTTTAGGTACTCTTCTTTGACTTAAATTCCTATATTTTCTATTTTCCTAACTCTTATTTTATTTTACTTTATTTTATTTCATTTATTATTTTTTAAGTAGTCTTCATGCCCAGCACAGAGCCTAGTGTGGGGCTTGAACTCATGACCCTGAGATCAAAACCTGAGCTGAGATCAAGAGTCAGATGCTTAACAAACTGAGCCACCCAGACGACCCTACCTGTATTTATTTTAAAAATTAAATAATAATATACTCGAAATGAAATCAAGTAATAATCTAGCTTAGTCTTTAAAGCCACATCAAGGAATAACTTTATCAACTTTTAAAACTATTTGGTTTTAAAACCAATACCTTTGGTCAAACAAAGGAAGATTAACATCAGTCAGCAGGCAATGACTATTTTATGGATGGGGATTGTAATTTAATAAACATTTCAAAGTGACTAATAGATTACAAGTATTGTAGGGGAGCCTGGGTGGCTCAATTGGTTCAGAGACTTACTCTTGGTTTCAGCAGGTCATGATATCACTGGTTAGTGGGTTTGAATCCCCAGTTGGGCTCTGTGCTGATAGTGTGGGGCCTGCTTTGGATTCTCTCTCCCTATCTGCCCCTCCCCAGCTCACTTGTACATTTACTCGCTCTCGCTCTCTCTCTCAAAATAAATAAATAAACCTTAAATTAAAAAAAAAAAAAATTAAGTGGGGCTCCTGAGGGGCTCAGTAGGTTGAACATCTGACTTTGTCTCAGGTCAAGATCTCAATGGCTTGTGAGTTCAAGCCCCGCATCAGGCTCACTGCTGTCAGCATAGGGCCCGCTTCGGATGGATCATCTGTCTCCCTCTCTCTCTCTGCCCCTCTCTTGCTTGTGCTCTCTCTCTCAAAACTAAATAAACATTAAAAAAGAAAAAAAACTAAAAAAAAAAAATGATTGCAAGTATCATAACATAATTCTAATTTTCTAAAGTCTATTAACCATGAGGAGTATGATTAAAGAGAAAAGGGTGAGGCTAAAATTGAATTTTGAAAATTCCCTTACTTTGAGTTCCCACTCATTGTTCATTACCAATTTAGGCCTGTTTATGCCTCTTAAACTTTAATACCTCACAGATGACATACAACACTGGTTAGTACAATTTAAATAACGACTTCAATATTGAGCTCATTCTTTTTGACTCTCACTTCAAGAAAAGCCCACTTTCTCATCTGACACATTATCTAGGAGGTTAAAGATATTGTCCATTTGGGTTAAAGACTTAAAGTCCGGCACCCAGTTATTGCATTCAGCACACCCCATTATTTTCCTCCTCTATTTCTATTGGATCATCAAAAGTAGAATGCTTATCAAACTACTCTTTTAAAATCAAAATCCTTTATATGATCAAGGATAAGAAGAAGTGATAATTTATTCTCTAAATATCTGTGAAACATGCCTAGAGGACTTAAGAAACAGTTAGCATTTAGAGTGCACAATCTTTGACAACCATAAACAATATAGCATAGCCTATATTAGTAAGATATTGAAAATGAATGAGAATGATATGTTGAGAAAACAAAACAAAATTTTATATTTTATTCTGCTTTATGAAGGTTATTTCTCCCCAAAGATTCTTATAAATTCTTATGGAATTTGCTAATTGTCACTAGGTTAATAATCACTTTTAGAATAGTATTCTAATCCCATCATACGTAGATTTTTATTTTAGTTTCTAAAACATATCAATAAAATATAAATAAATAATAGTTTGTCATCATATAATGTCAAGTGATTACCTAATTTGTCTGAAATCAGATATAGGGAAAAAATAATTCAGGGGCGCCTGGGTGGCGCAGTCGGTTAAGCGTCCGGCTTCAGCCAGGTCACGATCTCGCGGACCGTGAGTTCGAGCCCCGCGTCAGGCTCTGGGCTGATGGCTCGGAGCCTGGAGCCTGTTTCTGATTCTGTGTCTCCCTCTCTCTCTGCCCCTCCCCCGTTCATGCTCTGTCTCTCTCTGTCCCAAAAATAAATAAAACACGTTGAAAAAAAAAATTAAAAAAAAAAAATTCAGTAAGGATAAATAATGAAAAATGTATTTTAATTCAAATATATTAATCTCTTGACATTACATTCTCATTATCTCAATTTCATTCATTAAAATAAAAATATATAGGGGCACCTGGATGGCTCAGTCAGGTCAGTTAAGCATCTGACTCTTGATTTTGGCTCACATCATGATCTCATGGTTTGTGAGTTCAACCCACATCTAGCTCTGCACTGATAGCATGGAGACTACTTGGGATTCTCTCTCTGCCTCTCTCTCTGTACCTCCCTCCTTCTTCTCCTGTCTCTCTCTCAAAATAAATAAGCAATTTTTAAAAATAAAGTTAACAATGTCGTCTAAATTAACTCTGTAATATAACTCAACAATTATATCAAAGCAAGTAATATACATATTAGCTAGAACTCAGTGTTTCTTAAAGTATATTACAAGAGCATTTTCTTTATCTCAGAGCATGTGTTAAAAGTAATTTTTATCTTTTCTTTGGTTTGAACCAAGCACCTCCCAAAAAAACCCTGAAAACATCAAGAAACCATGAAAATATAAGTTTATGTATGCGTGTCAGTAGATAATCCCTTTATGTGTGCACAATCAACTTAAAAATTTTTCACAAAGCTGGTTCCTCACTCTTTTGATTCAGGATACTTGAAAATGCTTGTACTATGCCATTTTTTTTAAAACCACATTTCCAAATTTTATAAACATGCAGAGGAATAAATTAATTGTTAGAATTTATTTATTTAAATCTGGGAGGATATATATTTGAGCATATGGTGAAGACCGGTTCTGCCACATGAACAAAATTAGATATGCTTTAAGGTAAGCAGACAGTTGGCATATTTGAAATCTTTCATATACAGAATGTAGGTTTGAAGCCATTCACAATAAATCACTGTGCCCTGTTCAATAAAATATTACCACTTAAAATTATACATAAAGTCACTTGCCTGTGCCTACAGAGTAAAGACCTTTAGAACCTAGCATATTGCCATATACAGAGTGGCCCTCAAAAATAACACATTACATTATCAACTTTAGTTATAGGATAATCAAGGTTATTAAATCCTACCCTGGTTCCAAATCAGAGTAAATAGTCCTTTTTCTCTTATATCAAGGATTCCATGATACGACATAATATGACATGATAGTTGCCTTTGCTGATTTTATCTTGACAGAATAGCCATCATTAGGTATGTTTTTCTTTTAAAGTACAAAGCAATCAACTCCAGTCAATGATCAGCGCTTATAAAATCCCCTCCCCCTTCCCTTGTGAATGGATATTACAAATATTCCTGGGCAGCCAAATGTGTTCTCTTAACATTCTTATCTCTCATTCAATTAAAAACTGATCCAGGTACTGAGGTGAAAGGATTTGCCAGATGAAATTGAGGTTACTAATCAGGTGAATTTAAAATAGGAAGATTAGCCAGGATGATCCAGGTCGGCCCTGCATAATCAGTTGAGCCCTTAAAAACAGAAAAGTTGGGGCTCAGTCGGTTAAGCTTCTAACTTTGGCTGGGGTCATGATCTCACAGCTTGTGAGTTCAAACCCTGCATCGGGCTCTGTGCTGACGCTCGGAGCCTGGAGCCTCTTCAGATTCTGTGTCTTTCTCTCTCTCTCTCTCTCTCTCTCTCTCTCTTTCTCTGCCCCTCCCCCATTCACACTCTGTCTCTCAAAAATAAATAAACACTTAAAAAAATAAATAAATAAAACAGAAAAGTCAGAGTTGCAGAGAGTGGAAAGGAAAAGAAAAATGAGGCACATGGGTACGTCAGAGAGATTTGAGGTATGACGACTTGACTCAATGTCATTGGCTTTGAAATGGAGAAAAGGACTACAAGCCCAGGAATGTGGACAAGCTATAGAGCATGAGGGTGAGTCCTGGCTGTGAGGCTCACAGTTAGCAAGAAAATGGGGATTTCAGTTCTACATCCTGGTGAGGTTGGGATCAGATTCTTCCCTAAAGTTTACAGCAATGAGCACAAACTTGCCTATACCTTGTGAGATCCTGAGGACCCAGCTCTGCCTGCTTGGACTTGGGATTTACAGAACTGGGAGATAACAAATATGTGTTCTTTTAAGCTGCTAATTGTTAAGTCAGCGTTAAAATATAACAACACACTATGAATGTGTATGTACACACTTAGATGAATCCAGAAAGATACTTACATACACTTTAATAGTGTATGTATAATACTCCTTTAAAGTAGTTTATATTATATAAGAAAAGAAATAGCTGGATATGCTATCTTCTTTCGTGAGAAACACACTTTACACATTCTAAAAATGAAGAGGAATAAAAAGAGAAATGAAGAAACACAGATATAAAACATACTATCAAAGCAAAAATAGTAGTAGGCAAAGTTAATCGGACCAGGAAAGCTTTATTTAAGATGACTGCAGAGTGGTAGAGAGACTGAACTCTACTGAAACAAAAGGCAGGATGGATTTTAAGCTTTCGACTGAATTAGTGGAAAAGTTTCAGAGGATGTTAGTGGGGAGGTTGGTCAATGGGATGTGTTAAGGGATTGCAGCGAATTATTCTGATTTACACATGATTTTCTCCACAATTAGGTCATCTGTCTTTGCTCATTGATAGCCATCAAAATTAGTCTCCTATCCTCCCATGGATACTGGCAGATGGAGTCCCTATCTACTTTGATGTTTGCATTTCATAGAGATGGTTTCCAGGTTATTGAAAAATACATTTCTTGAGTTGTAAAATTATCAAGAAGGTGGGAGAAGATATACATACATTTCAAAGGTGCAGGGAAGGAATTTACAATTACCAGTTTTCTAAAGTAGAAGCTCTAAGAAAATGAGGTCAGTTTTCAAGACTCAGGAAGAAACCTATGTAAAGGTTAGTTAAATTGAGGAGAACCATCTTGATCAATAACTTAAAGTCAGTACTGATCTAGGCACATATATATAACTATATTTGTGCATTTACATGTTGTACTTTAATATAAGACAACTATGAACTATAAAATTATTTTCAGATCTAATTCTGAAAATATAACAAATGTAAAATTCGAAATTTGGGGAAATAATTTATTGCGGTTAGGTTTCCACCCCTTTTCAACACAACTGTAGTATATTACTAAATATAGTAAACTATGATGAGGCTAAAAATGGATCTGTAGTTATTATTGAAGTGTTACTGGAATGTTATCAATGAGTGTAGTCTTAGGAAAACTGGCCAAACAGTCCTACTATATTGCTGACCCAGTAGAAACAGAGTAGCTCCTGAAGGAACATGCAAGGTTCTAGTCTCAGTTAACCATTCTGTTTGGTGGGTGTTTTGAATTTTTAAGTATTTTGTTTATTAGTCTTTCTAGTGACAAAAATCCCTCACAAGTTTTTATTTTATTTTATTTTAAGTTTATTTATTTTGAGAGAGACAGAGACAGCATGAGTAGGGGAGGGGCAGAGATAGAGGGAGAGAGAGAGAGAATCCCAAGCAGGGTCTGCACTGTTAATGCACACAGCCTGATGCAGGGTTCAAACCAACAAAACCACAAGATCATGACCTGAGCTGAAATGGAGACTGAGATGTTTAACCGACTGAGCCAGGGTCCCCACTCACAGAATTTTAAAATGAAAGTGCTGTAAATAAAGTTTGGTACTATCAAACATGATTCAATGAACACATGCTATAAATCTGTCATGTCAGCATTTAGAATTCAAATATGATTTGTCTTTAGAAAATAGAGTGTATTACTCTAAAATAAATGTGTGGATGTTTGTGAGCACATGAACATAGGACTAAATTATCATTAATTTAAATATGACCAGCAAACAGTTGAGTATCAGTCTAAATTCAGAAGTTAGACTTTTTGTTTTTCACATCAACATACATTAATGAATTTATTGTATTTGGAATGACTGTTAATCCAATATTATGAAATGTGCAGCGCATGAAAAGAGTTTGTAAAGAGAATACATTTTTCAAACAGTAACTGTACCTCTTAAAAATGATGCAGATGGCATTTTATTGTACTTATGGCCAGCATTGTGGATTTAATTATTGATGCTAGTTATATGTTACTATTATAACATATAACTTAGTGACATCATGTTTTGTTATATTCAGAAAATATAGCCTATAATGAAAAGCATAATATAATCTTGTTCTCATTCATGTTATTCTTATACTTTTTCCCATGATATGTAAATCATTAATATTATTATACATGCCATTTCCAATATACTGGTAGTCAGGCATTCTTGAGTGTATTTTATGCACACATTCCAAACATCTCCTTCAACCTAAAGCTGTGCTGGTTCATCATGGTAGCCACTAACCATTTGAGACTCTTTTATTTAAAAAAATAACTTAAATTTATATAAAATTACACATTATGCTTCTCAGTTGCACTGACCATTTGACTACTTTGCAAGTGCTCAGTAGCCAAATGGCTAGTAGCTACTATATTGGGCAGCACAGATTAATCAACATTTTCTTCACTGACGATAGTTCCATTAGACAGTGTCAGTTTAAAGAATATGATTGTTGGGGCACCTGGGTGGCTCAGTCAGTCAAACATCTGACTCAATTTTGGCTCAGGTCACTATCTCACGATTTGTGAGGTCGAGCCCCACATTTGGGCTCTGCAGGTCAGTGCAGAGCCTGCTTAGGATTCTCTCTCTCCCTCTCTCTCTCTCTGTCCCTCCCTGGCTTGCACCCTCTCTCTCTCTAAGTAAATAAAAAGTAAAGATTTTTTTTTTAAAAAGTAAAGAATGTGATGCCAAATCAATTTGATAGTGACCAGAAGCATACAAAATACAGCCTAACACTTTGTTTTCCATAAATATAATGCAAAACTTAATCAAAATGAAAATATAGGTGAGCTTTATTCGTGCAGTTAAACAATTTTAGTGATGTTATTTTTGTTGTAAGTAAAAAAAAAAAAATGCACAAGAACTTCTGCAACCAGTTGATACACCTATTATTCTGTGAACAACTGCTTCTGTCTGAGCAATAATCACAAATACCAGTCATTGAACTCCCAAGAAATATATCACAAATGGAACCTCTAACACTCGTATTCTCATAATATTTTTAAATAATTTAATTAACATTTCCTTATTGTTTTTTAAAACACGAAAACATGAATTTTTGCCTATTAAATGAGCCTTCATATTTTTAATTCTATGTATCAGATCATTAAGGATAGCACATGTGATAGCATAGCTTCGCTTAATTCATCTAAAACGGCAATTTAGTGAGATAATAAGCTTATATTTAAGCTTTTCTCGTCAAAATCAGCTACTTAAAATTCCCGGAAAACACTGTGTTTGGCACTGTAGTTAACTTCCCAAATTTGTTCACCCTATGTCATGGAGTTGTAACAGCAAGATGTGATTTAGAGAAATGGCCTTGCCTCAAAGGCAAGGAGGCATGTCTTGTTCTAAGGGAATTTACATAAAGGATGCCATAATTTGTTTAAAAATACATGTGACTCAATATGGGCTGATGATGACTTTAAGGACAGATTCCTGTGATGCCTCAGAAAGTTTTCCCTTCATCTTATGAGAAACAATTGAGAAATTAAAGTGACTTTTGGGGCGCCTGGGTGGCTCAGTCGGTTAAGCGTCCGACTTCAGCTCAGGTCATGATCTCGTGGTCCGTGAGTTGGAGTCCCGCGTCGGGCTCTGTGCTGACTGCTCAGAGACTGGAGCCTGCTTCCGATTCTGTGTCTCCCTCTCTCTCTGCCCCTCCCCCGTTCATTCTCTGTCTCTCTCTGTCTCAAAAATAAATAAACGTTAAAAAAATTAAAAAAAAAAGTGACTTTGTGACCCAAATAACCCCATATCCTTCTACTATCTGTGAGAGGAAGTGGCCTAGATATAGAAAGAATACGAGTTTATAAAAACAGAATTGACATTAAATTCATTTGCACTGAAACTCTGCCTACCAATGAACTTTGACATCTGATAATCAACGTCTTATTGTATAAATGGTTTAGTTTGGGTTTCTTACTAAAACCAATAAATAGATGATAGAAGAATACATGGATGGGTAGATAGATAGATAGATAGATTTCTCCTTGCCTCTCTAGTCTTCATTTGTTCCCCCCTGGAAGGCCTGTCTAATGTCTTTTACTACTTAGTTTCTACCCATTCTTCAATTTGTGCAAATGATAATTTTTTTGGCTCTGCTTTGAAATCTATTTAAATACTTTTATCATGCTAACAGAATGTAAACAAAACAAACAGAAATATGTTTTTATTTATCTTAAAATCAATATGAATTAATAATGACTTTGAAAACACAAATCAAGAGATATGAGGTATGGGAGTTTTGAATAGCAAAATTAAAAAGAATGACTTTATACATCCCAAAAGAACAAAAGTAAGGGAGGATTCACTCATAGCAAAACATAAAATAGTGTGCTTAAGTAAATTATTTTATAAACACATTGCATTTAATGATATTTACAAAATTGTATTTTATCTGAAGAAAGTCTGTAAATTTTTAAAAGTTAGAAAATAAACAAGTAAACAAATATATCCATAGGCTATGCTGTCTGCTTACAACACAGTAAAGCTAAATATCAAGCAAAGGAGCCACTTCTAAAATGTATTTATTTGAATTAAAAATAATTTATGAGTTTTCATAAATAAAGTCCTAGTAAAATAGAAAACTAATATGAGCTGCTGACTCTGTCCTCTAAATCCACAGGATAAGTCAACAAGTTAGAGGAGATTGGGGCACCTGGGTGGCTCAGTCGGTTGAGAGTCCGACTTCATCTCAGGTCACGATCTCACGGTTCATGGGTTTGAGTCTCGCATTGGGCTCTGTGCTGACAGCTCTGAGACTGGAGCCTGCTTTGGATTCTGTGTCTCCCTCTCTCTCTGCCCCTCCCCTGCTTGCTCTTTGTCTCTCTCTCACAAAAATAAACATAAAAAAAAAAAAAAAAAAGAAGTTAAAGGAGATTGACAGTATCCCAGAGTCTAACATAAGCACTGAAAGGCCATGTTTGCTGAACATAGAAAGGACAAGAGTCATGTACCATGGATGAGGCAAAAGATCATTCAGTCATTCAAACTTTTATGCGTGTGCCCTTCTTCCTCCCTATCTGCTACACAATTAGGTTGGGAAAGGTGTACTATCTAGGATATAGAGTGACCCGCTAAGGCATAAGTCACCAGTTAGATCACAACAAAGTATAGCCCTAGAGATTTGAAACATGCAATATAGCCCTACCCTACATCCTGATTCACTTTGAGGGTCAAGGCCAAGAATCATTTTTTACACCTTCCCGCGGGTACACATGGCCAACTAGGAGTGCAGACGCCCCTGAAGTCATCCTTTGTACTGGTGTTTAGAAGAGCTATGTGACTGTACACATCCATGGGACACAGCTCCAGTTCCTCACTGAGAATAAGGCAGGCTTCCTGACTTGTTCTCCAGCTCACAATTCATCCTGTTCTCGTGACTTCTCACCCTGCATTTGTGGCTACAACTGTATTGAATCCCTTTGGTTCTTAAAGTAAATTGTCTTTCTTGGTTCATTTTGACTCTTTGGAAAGCCCCTCTCCTACCCTCATGATCGATGGGCTTACAGATTGCTTTTCAAAATATGTGTTCTGTGATGTCTCCACTAACAGAACTGAGGGTTCCTTCTAAGTGCATCCCTGCACATAGTTTGTACCTCTTTTATTATACCTGATAATTTTCTATAAACCCCTACAAGATAAGAGAATTTCCATAAACATTTTTTATCCCTTGTATCTAACATAATGACTCACATGGAGTAAGTAATAAATAACATTTTTTACTGGAATGAACAAGATTTAACTCTGAAATACTATCAGAAAAAGACATACTAGGGTACTCAGTCAAATATTCCTGTTAATTTTATATACATATCGAATTTCACTCAGTGCTTATAACACTATTTAAATTTTAGGAAATTTAAATTTATAAAATAAATACAAATTATTATATTAAAAATAAAATTCTTTGAATTTTAGGAAACTGAAACTCGAGAGGTAAAATTTTAGAATTATTTCTCTTTCAATGTATTTATCAACATATCCATACTGAGAATTTGTAGCTATGTTATTGATGAACATTATTTTGGATAAAATTTTCCAAGTTAGATGACTTTATACTTTCAGTTAGTAACACCATGTGAAGAATATTAACATTGTTTATCAATGTCCTGTCTGCCTTGTCACCCTGATTTTTCATGGAGAATCCTAATGATTTGGGTGCCCTGTTATAATTCATTAATATAAGGTGTGCAACATATAAGGTGTTCTCAGTGTACTTGAAAGGTGGGGCCTGTTGCATAACAACTGCATCCAGAAAACAGACTCAATGAGGCCCCTGGGTGGCTTAGCTGGTGAAGAGTCCCACCGGTTCAGGTCATGATCTTGCAGTTCATGGGTTCCAACCTGCCAGGGACTCTGTGCTGACAGTTTGGAGCCTGGAGCCTGCTTTGGATTCTGTGTCTCCCTCTCTCTCCCTGCCCCTCCTCCACTGGCACTCTGTCTCTCTCTCTCTCTCTCTCTCCCTCACTTCCTCAAAAATAAACATTAAAAAAAAAAGAAAAGAAAACAGACTTAATGATGATTTACCTTTCTTTGAGCCCCACACAGAGCCCCATGTGGAGCAGATGCAGGGCCCCAGGAGGGGCCTCAGGCAGGGCCTCAGGCGGGGGTTTTCAAACCCACCAACCTGGAGATCATGACCTGAACTGAAGTCTGACTCTTAACTCGCTGAGCCACCCAGGCCCCCCCCGAAGATTTACCTTTCTTAAACAGTACATTGATTCATTTCTGCTTTTCCCTTCTAAATTAAACTTATATATCTAATAACCCCTGAAGTAAAAATTCATTTAAATAAATATTTAAGTCATTATAGTTTTTGGAAATTTGTTTTAATGCTATAATTGTTTAATCTACAATTATTAATTAAAAGATAAAATATTAGAGAAGTTCAAGATATACATATAATAGACAGTTTGAATAAGTGAAGATACAGTGTACAATATAAAAAGAATATTGCAATAAATGTATGTCGAAGCATTTTATTTGTACACTTTAGGCCAGTGATGAATGCCGTGTCCTACAAATTACTTCAGGATGAAAGACAGTATTGACTTACATTACCACCAAGTAAACGAATGGAATCTGCTTAATATGTGGCTTGACCAAGGTTCAAATTAAACGGGGTGTTCTTAAATCTTACTTGTCCTGCCGTGTCTGTCTCTTTCTTGATTGCTTGGCTCTGCTTTCTTCTACGTTAGCTTAATTCTCAAGCAAGCTTTCTCCATGTGATGGAAGTGCTCTACTATTTTTGTCCCCGTCTTTAATTTAAAAGTTAAGTCTTAGATATTTTGATTCTCAGGTAGACATTCTCTGATTTTCTATGGAAAAAAAAAACAGGGAAGGAATATGTTGGCTACTAAGATACTGTCAATTCAAAGCACAATGTGTGGGGCAAGTAGCAAAGTTGCTGCAATGTCAGAATTGCCAGACCATAGGAGACTGCCCCTCCCCCCACTTGCACACGCTCTCTCTCAAAAATAAATAAAATATTAAAAAATAAGCAACCTTAGAAACTGAAAACTCACTTAAAATGATTGTAATGGTATTCAATAATATGATAGTATCAATTAAATATTATTTAGAAATGCCCTCCCTATCATTCATAGTGATTCTATCTGGAAATATATATTATTACCAGTAACCACATCTTTAATATCTTTTAATTTCTCTTCACTTGTGCAGCTGCTGTCCTTTGCAGATTGTCTTAATTTTAACTGAGGCTTCCAAACTGGTCCTCCAAAATTCCATACTTCAACCAGAATTATCTATCACACATACTATAACCATTGCCTAGAGAATGTACTCCAAACTGCTTTATATAACAAATTCCCTCATCCTTATTCTACTTGGTACACCTCTGTACACATCCTAACACCACATACTTCACTACAATTAGATCCCTGAAAGTATTATGCCTTGTTCACACATGGACATCATTTCAAATTCTGTCCATTTTGCCTGACTAGTCCTTTTTTTTTTCTTTTCCTTCTCTTCTTTCTTTCCACCAATTTTGCCATTTTCAGGACTTAATTATGTATGATTTTCTTAAGAAGAATTCCTTATCCTTAACCCTCCAAACTGGATTAAATGACCCTCATGTGCTCCCATAGCATATGATGTTTTGTACAAAATAGCATTTGTCAACTAATGTTTATTTTCTCTTTCTTCTACTAACCTACTAACCATGTGAGGGTAGGAAGCATATACTGTACCTCACATTATATTTTAGAACTATGTTCTGCTATCCTTAACTGAAAATGGAAAGAACAACTAAATCATTAAATAAATTGTTTATAAATAGCAAATTTAATTCTAATATTTTTTAATTAATATAACCAAAGACTGTTGCCTCTGACTTGGATGTTCTTCTAAAAGTATTTCCTTGGAAAATTGAAATTCCTTTATATGCTGAATCTCAATATAAAAACTAATATGAGACTTACCAAAACAAATAAACAAAACAATATAATACAAAGTTTTGTAAAGGCAGAAATGAGTTTCCTTTCCAATGTACCCACTCTTGAAGTGAATATGAATTTTTTATAGAATTTAGCAGAATGCTTTCCAAGATGAGTTGTTTGCATTTTCAGCAGTTTTGTGTGAGTTTGCTCCCTTTCCCATCCATACCACTACTTGTGTTATCATGTGTTTTTAATTTAGTCTTAACAAGCATAAAGTAATACCATGTGTCCACACTAATTTACATTTGATTAACTGTTGGTGAGTGTATGCATATTTTCCTATATATTAGACTTGCTTATTTATAATTTTGCCATTGAATGCTATTTAACATATGGTGGATTTCTCCAGATAGGACTTTTTCTGTCATCATAACTTGTACTCTCGACCACTTTTGCTGATTTCTAAAAGGACTTTTCTTTGTGAAAAGATCAGCTTGCCTCATTCATATATCTGATGTTTGGATGGTTGCCGGCTATTTGCTAGCTGGATCACTTCAGTTCTCAGGAAGTGCCTCATAAACTTGAACTTATTCCAGTGGTAGTCTAAGGTTTTTAGAAGATAAGCCTCACTTTTCAAGTTCATTTCAAGTCTCTACTTGTGCCATATTTTTTCATATCCTCACAGTCAAAGCAAGTGACATGGTCAAGCCCAGAATCATTGTGAGAGGGGACCACCCAAATACTTTGTGGGAGTTGTGAACAAATTAGAAGACAATAGAGTGCTGATTTACCATAGTGAATAAGATGGAGACCCTTTGAATAACATCGGCTTCATTCAGGCCATCTGGAATGGGACTAAAGGGAAAATAATCTATACTGAGGATGAACAAAGGAGATCATAAGTGATTATTACACTTTTAGGAGAACATATACTAGGAGAGACCATAGCTTAAGTTATCTACCCTCTTGCCCTGAATCTTATTGGAGATTGAGGTCAGCAATCGAAGAAAACTTTGATTTATTGGACTTGCAGCATCAATCTTGGAGCATATGTGAGTGCACTTTTTTTTTCCCACAATAAGATAGAGACCCCAAACTAATATATTGGAGACATAAAAAGAGTGCACAAACATATCAGTGGTGTAAGGCATGGGCACAGTTATCCACCACTTCAAATACTCTCTGGCCCATCAGTCTACAGAATTTAGCTACTTCTTCTAGCTCAGGTAACTGCTGTGGCACAAGACTCATAGACTCTGGCCAAGATCACATGCATACCCCAACACCTCTTCTCCTCACCTCAGTCTGAGTAGTGTATCTCTTTCCATCTGCCAGAGTAATAATGTTAATGTTGAGCTGTGACATTCAGAGGCTACACATAAGTAGCCTCTCTTGGAATACAGAGAGATTGACATAGTTTAAAGTGGCTATTTTATATGGCCTTTTGTAGCAACGTGGATGGAACTGGAGAGTGTTATGCTAAGTGAAATAAGCCATACAGAGAAAGACAGATACCATATGTTTTCACTCCTGTGTGGATCCTGAGAAACTTAACAGAAACCCATGGGGGAGGGGAAGGAAAAAAAAAAGAAAAAAAAAAGAGGTTAGAGTGGGAGAGAGAGCCAAAGCATAAGAGACTCTTAAAAACTGAGAACAAACTGAGGGTTGATGGGGGGTGGGAGGGAGGGGAGGGTAGGTGATGGGCATTGAAGAGGGCATCTTTTGGGATGAGCACTGGGTGTTGTATGGAAACTAATTTGACAATAAATTTCATATAATAAAGAAAGTAAAAATAAAAAAATAAAGTGGCTATTTTAAATTTGAATACAAATTTGTTAAATCAAATGTTCTGTGCATTATCCAGTAAATCTCTGCTGGGCCTCCCTTGCTAAAACTTTGGGTTACCTTTACAATGTATTGTAGTTGAATTTAAAAATATGGTTTTAAATCATATCTTATAACTCTTATAGTTTATAAAAACATGCAGTATTACAGAAACTATATGAAGTCATTTAGAATGTGGCCCTGCACACAGAGCCAAGTCACAATGAAAAATTACACTAATTGTCTTCATCATAAACATAGTGATCATTTCAGTACAAATATATGTATAGGTGCAGGTACAATTTAAAAAGACTCTCATATTTTCTTTATTGACATATGTTTTTTGGTTTTTTTTTTTAAGTAAACTTGATGAAAAGTAGACTGCATTCATGGGGTTAAGTAGAGGAGATGACAAAATATTTTGCTTGAATTTCTGTTGTTAATCTTGGCCCATATGTAATCATTTTACAGATGTAGATAGATGGCTCAATCTTAACCACAACACCCTTTAAGTTTGCAAATATGAATTAAGGGCAAATTTAGCATTTTATTATTTCCACCATTGTCCCCAAATGTACTATTTTGTTGTACTACTATGGTTAAAGGTGGGTGCTGTAAATTACTTGCATGTTATTAATTAATCTAAGACTACCTGCAAATGTAAAATTATTCATTACTTTAAACCAATTGGGCCCCTGGGTGGCTCAGTCTGGTAAACGTCCAACTTCGGCTCAGGTCATGATCTCACTGTTAGTGGGTTCAAGCCCCGCGTCTGGCTCTGTGCTGCCAGCTCAGAGCCTGGACCCTGCTTCTGATTCTGTGTCTCCCTCTCTCTCTGCCCCTCCCCTGCTCAAACTCTATCATTCTCTCTCTCTCAAAAATAAATAAACATTTTAAAAATAAAATAAAATAAAAACAATTGACAAGCCATCTTAAGCAAAATAATAGCCCAGTAAATCAAATCACAAATGAATCACTACTAACAATTAATTACAAGTTATTTTATTCAATTTATTTATTAGAAGTCAATGAAAAGAGAAACTTTGCATAATAAAGAATTAAGACTTAATTCACTCCTGTTTATCCACTTTCTTTCTTCACTTCACTCCTTTCTTCACTTAGATTTTAAGCTCTTGGGTAAAAGATCACATTTTTTTTTTCCTTTTCATTCTCTTTTCCCCCCCCCCCCCCCCTTCCTCTTTCCATCTGTCTCTCCTCCACATCCTCGTCTTCTTTCTTCCATTATTTACAGTGCCTGGTAAATATGTATCTTCGTTAGATAAATGAACTTCTGGCTAAAAGCTTTGGAGGAATGAAGACCGCCATGACAAATGCTACTTTTAATTTCAATCTCATTTCCAAATTAGTGTGCATCATAATTAGTCAGCAATGATGCCAAATGCAGTTTTTGCTCCATAATCATTACTTCCATGTGTTTTTTTTTTGTCTATAGATGAAGTACTCATCTAAAAATTAGAAAGAAAGTTATATTTGTATATCTGATTTAAGAACAAAAAGCAAATTATACAATTCAAAATGCATTTTCCAAAGAAACTGCCAAACATAATATGTCCTCTATAGTTTCTTTCAAACAATGATTGAATGTCTTTCTGCTTCTAAAGTACCTCAGGTTTTAGTGATAGTTGTGTCAGGAAGTATGAATCTTCTAACCTCTTAAAGTTGCCAGCCAATATTTGCAAAAAATTACATCATTTTTACAATGATAACTGGGCAAATAGATTGGAAAAAAATATTTTGAAGCCAAAAACAACAACCACATGCATTCATGTATCTCTACAAAACTACAAATGGGAATTTTTTATGTTATTCTTTTATGTTACATTAATTATAATAAACACAACATACTTGACAAGCCTAAATTTATATTGGCAAAAACACTGATAATATCAGGGTATTATTACTAGGCTTAAATAGTATGACCTTCTACAGGGCATATGTTCTTAATGAATGACAGGAATAGAAGCCTGAGAAATGTTAGAGAATGTGAATCAAATTTATATTTACTGATGCAACCCACAATCAAAATAGATGGGACTTTAGTGAGGCCATTTACAGAATATAATATGATTTCACATTTGAGGGATTCAATAAACTGGTATCTGAGTCATCAAAAGAAGGAGAATCTGGATGAATCAACAAGTGACAGTAAGGCACAACATGACACAAAGCTATGATCTGGGAAATGATTGTGGACAAAGAATGTATGGGAATTTCCTATGGAGCAGAAGTGAACGAAACTTAAGATAGGGCCAGAGGTATCTAAAAGAGAAGATTGGAGAGGATATGGAAGTCTGATCAAAGTAAAAAGGAAGCAAACCTATATAGCCTGTGAAAAAGAAATGAAAAAATAGAGAGAGAGAGAGAGAGAGAGAGAGAGAGAAATGAAAAGTCTTTCTCATTAAAAGAGAGAGAGAGGGGTGCTTGGGTGGCTCAGTCAGTTAAGCATCCGACTTCGGCTCAGGTTATGATCTCACGGTTTGTAAGTTTGAGCTCTGCATTGAGCTCTGTGCTGACAGTTCAGAGCCTGGAGCCTGCTTCAGATTCCATCTCCCTCTCTCTCTGCCCTTCCCCCCCCAAAAAAAATAAAAAAAAAATAAAAAAAAGAAAGAGAGAGAGAGAGAGAATAAAATATTGGTATCAGATACACTCTAAAAAAAAAAAATGAAGTCTTCAGGCTGAACAAAATGGCACCAATTCAAATCTATAGGAAAGAATAAGGACCCCCTCATTTATTTTAAAACTAGAATTGTTTAAAGCTATAATTATAACATAGTAACCAGGGTTTGTAAAGAATGTAAAATAAAATGTAGGTATAAGATAGTAATAAAAAAGAAAGGTGAAGAAATGGAACTCTGTTAAAGTTGGTGTATGTTTCTAGAGTTAAGGCTGAATTATTCTAAAGTAGTTTGTAATTAGCTCAGATGTATATTTAATCTATAGAATAACCACTAAGAAAAAAAAATATATATAGCAAAGAAATCAACCATGGAAATAAAACGATAGACACAAAAATATTTTCTTAACAGAAAAGAAGGTTGTGAAGAAGAAATCTAAGAGCACAATAAGACAAATCAAATAGCAAAATGGCACTATGAACCCAACCACATTACTAATTAAATTAATTAATCATGTATGGAATAAAAAGTCTAAAATGTCTGAAATTGTCAGACTAAATTAAAAACAAGATCTAACTATGTGATCCCAAAACACATAAAGGTTAACAGTAAAATGATCGAAAAATATTTACTATGTTTAGTAAGTCTAAGAGTTGGAAAGCTATTTGAATACCTGACAAAACAAGTTAAGAAATAACATTCATTTAAAATGAGAGACATTTCATATGACATTATATGTATGCATATCAGTGACCAACTCTGAGCCAGCCTTGCTGCAGCCCCTGCATATCTAGAGGCCCTGCAGGTGTAGTGACCCACACACAGGATGTCCCCCCTGACCTGCTGTGCAATCGCATGGCCATCTCCCAGCTGCCCAGGGTTAGCAGGGTAAGCAGGCCCCCAAGGAGCTGGCCCTGGAGGATGAGGAAGGGGGACCCGGGGACGGCACCAGTCTGGGCAACTATGTTCTTTATGTGATCACTGGTGCCGTCAAGGACGTGGACTCCTCGGGGTCGTGCTGGAGAGCAGCCTGCCAGGGACATCCAGGACACTGCCAGGTGGCTCCTGATGGCTTCGAGCCCTTGCTGGGCCAGGGCCGTGTGGGGACCAGAGGCTTCGCAAGACGGCCCTGATTGGCAAGGTAAGCGGTCTCCTGACCTTCCCCAAATGCCACAATTGCTGCGTCTGCTGCCGCACTGTCCTCCTGGGCAATCAGGGAGCCCTGTGCAAATTCTGCCAGCCCGGGAGTCAGGGCCGTGTCAGAAAGAGGTGTCGCGCCTGAACGCCCCGGAGCATCGCTTCTCGTGCTCTGGACCCAGTGCCAGCGCTGTCGGGGCAGCCTGCACAGATGACGTCATCTGCATCAGTCCTGTGTCCCCTGGTCTACGTGCTCCAGGAGGTGTGGAAGGACCTGGAGAAACAGAAGCAGCTTCTGAGACACTTCAGGCTGCCCAGCCCCGAGGTCGGCTGCCTTCTGACCTCAGCGAACGTTCCATGCGGGTCTTGGTGGTGGGTATTGGTGGAAAATTAATGACTTTCAGGACTTCTGTTTTAAAAAATGTATGTGCATATATTTGGGGAATATATACGGTATATAAATATCTATATATTATCACAATTTGGTGACTTTAAATGATACTTTTTATCATCTAAAAGTTCATTAATTAGAAATTTGGGATTTTTTTCTTTGAGAAGCTTGTTATAATTTATGATTGTATACATATTTGAGTGTTTATTTCTGGTGCCATACCTCTCCACTAAAAACAGCATAAAGCAGAGAGAGCTGTCTGTGGAGTTTCCACAAAGACACATGAGGGCATAATTTATATCAATTTTTTTCTCAGTGTTTGTATTCAAATTTGTTTAACATTTCATGCATGAAGACATGTCTGTTATACTTGGATTTGTACATATCTGCAAAAATTTCAGTCCCTCTTAAGAAAGAGAATGTAAACATGATGTCTGGATTGTGTTTGCCCTTTACCTGTTATATAACTGTATACCCAACTTACCTAACTATATAACTACTATACCACAGTTTCTATACTGGAATAAAGGACCCCACATTCTCTTCAAAATAATATTATTCCATGATTGCACAAAGTAAGCACTAGATAACTATATTGTGAAAAGATCCCATACGAAAAGAAGATAGTTAGAATTTGGGGGCACTTTATTTTCACTAATTTCTAAGTGAAACAGGTAATGGAAATGAGAATAAACTTCAGGACATGCTCTCTATTTATTCCATATTAAATGCTCTAAGTTGTTTTTTGTTGTTCACAGTTAAAATTTTGCCCACAGTTCTCAAATGCCTGTATTAAAGTGTATAAATAGATTTACCCACCTGCATACCTATCCCTGTATTTCTGGGTTTTCATATTCCTTATTCATATATTCAAAATGTTATCACCTAGCAACTACTTGAAAGCCCCAGGCTCTCAGCCAATACATTCCATTAATGTACATCAACCTATTATGCAATAACCAAGAAGAGAATATCCATTTCACCCATGTGAGTTTGATAATCTATAAAATGTATATCTGTGTGAGAGTTTTACAGATTCTTCAAATGTTAAATGTAATTTCCTAGTTAAACCACATACTTTAAATTCATGTCAATATTATTCTGGTATATATCATAGCATATCATAAATAATTTTTTTCACTGTCAAGACTTTGAAATGGACTTACAATCATCATTACACTGAGGGTAAATCCATGCATATTTAAGGATGGAAAAAATATTTTCACATTAAGGATTTAGTAAAATTCCAAAAAGTTTTCAAAATGAAATTATTAATAAGCAAACATAGCTTGTTGTGATTATAGTTATAAAGATGTAATTAGTGAAAGAAAGGGCGCCAATAAAGGATGCATGTGCAATAGCTTTATAGATACTTGCAGAAACACCTGATCCCAAGAAGAAGAGCAAAACGGAAGTCAGAATCACAGTATCTTGGGGAAATATGGAAAATAATCTGGATGACAGCAGCCAGTGTTTCTAATAAGCAAAGCAAAATAGTAACAAAATGATAGTATGTCAAAAGGTATATTCATATAGCAGTTTAAAGTATGCAACACATTTACACATTACTTGACTTGGTTTATATAATAACTTTATAGAGGGACAAGATAGTTATTTTCAACATTCCTTAAGAGAGATGGAAAAAGAGCCATTTATCAAGTTATTGGAGGTAAAAATTTAAGCCCAAATTGTGTCAAATAACTACATGCCTATCAAAAATCCTCCCAGTCCTTTTTCTGTGGCTCTGCAGGCTGTGTGCGGACATTATCTAAGCTCTTGGAACCAACTGCCTCTTTCCGAACTGGGGCTTCTCTGCTCCACCAGCATGTTATTTCCACAAAATGCCATTGCTACTCAGGCTCCTCTAGACTGTGACAGTTTCTCAGCCTTTCATGGTTTTTGATGAAGTCAGCAGTTTTGAAGACCAGTGATCTAGTATTTTGTAGAATGTTCCTTGTTTGGGATTCATTTGATGTGTTTCTTACAGTTAAACTGGGGGTTATGGGTTTTGTGGAGGAAGATCACAGACATTAAAGACCATTCTCATCACATCTAATCAAGGGCACCTGGTATAAACAGGACATCACATTGCATGTTAACCTGGATCACCTTGTTGAATGTTTGTCACATTTCTCCACTATGAAGTTATTATTTTCCTCCTTCCTTACTGTACTCTTTGAAAAGAAGTCATTATGCACAACCAGCACTTATAGTAGGAGGCTATGCTGGTCTTCTTTGAGGCCAAGTGTCTATAAAATTGTTTGCAATTCTGCATGGGAGATGTTCTTTCCTATCTATCTATCATCTATCTATCTATCTATCTATCTACCTATCATTTATCTTCTATCATTGATCCTCTATCTATCTAAGCATATATTTGTGTTATGTGGACTTACAGACATTTCTTTTGTATTTTGGGTTATGTTACTTTTTCCTTCAGTTGTTTCTGCTTTGGCCATTGGGAGCTCATTTGGATACAAACCATGTCCTTTGACATACACAATTACTGTGGGATTTTTGAACACTTCTTTACTTTCTGGCACTGCAATATGTTCCATGCTCATTTTGTATATTCCTTGCCCCAGCCTGAGAATCAGCTATTTCTTCAGGAAGTCCTGGTTCCTTTTCATTGGTGAATGGTGTTAGAAAACATGATCTGGGCACTAGTTGCATTCATTGCTACTATAGTGTCATTGCTCTGAGCCTTCTCAGATGACACAGTAAGTATGCACATGTCTGTATATTCACATATGTATCAATATTTCTATATGTCTATATCTGTATCTATATTAAGCTCAGCATGAGCTCATTTTGATATTTCTCATCTAATCCAGTACTACATGGATCATTCTAGCCCTCTCCTTTGCTTATCTATAATTTTTAACTCCAATAATGAGAAAATGAGAAACCTGACTCCCACCACTCATCATATTTAATTATTCAATTCCAGTATATTTAGTTTCAGATTTGTTAATTCATACCCCCATGGGAAAAACTTTCCCAAGTAGAATACTACAGTGTGTTTAAAAATGGTGCCTTTTGTCATTGGTCTTAGTTTTATTCATCTCCAGAGTTCCTTAAGTCAGAATCTTTTTCTCCACCCTTGCATCCATATCTTTGTGTGGCTTGACACTTCATTATTTTTTTTATCACTGAATAGTATTCAAATGCATAAATGTATCACAATCCGTTTATCCATTCACCTATTTAACTGCGTCTTGGTTGCTATTTATTTGGGCAATTTTAAATAAAACTGTTATAAATATGTGTGTGCAAGTTTTGCATGCACATATAATTTCAAATCAGTTAGGTAAATACCCAGGAGCATTCTTGCTAGACACTATGATAAGACTATTTTGAAGATCTTGAAGTGCACAAGACAGTGTCACAAAGCCAATAGTTGCCCTATCCAAAATGACAATAATGATTCATTGAGAAAAAATTTGTAACCATTCTGTTTCCCTTAAAAAAATATTTCATGAACTACTGTGTCTAGAATAGTAAAATAAAAGTCCCAAATTTTTGTGCAAGTTACAGAACTGATATAATTTTTGTGAAACATATTGCTCATCCCGGATATGGGAAAACCATACAAACATGCATGCCCACACTGAATCTAAATAGCAGTCTTAAACTCATATGTGGCAAATTGAGGCTTATTTTCCTCATTTATACTGCTGATCACTATAAGTAAAAGCATCATACTTACCGTGGCATAGTAACATCTCTTTGGAAAATAAACATCTATGATCATGAACTACAACGTGTTGTGAAAATGGCACTTTCTTTGCAAAACAAAACAAAACAAAACAAAACAAAACACGTTTCTCAATTCTTTGATATCTATTAATTTGTTATACAGTTCCTTGCCTTAAACACTGTCAGCCAGCTACAAATTAATGTATACCTGAATCTTTTATTCTGTGTACAGCCTTAAGGAATAGTTGAACACGGGTTTTCCTCACACAAGAAAGAAAGAGGCTTGTGTGAAATACACCCAACTTATTTTTAACATCCTTTCAATTAATCAAAGCAGAGTTCTAGGTTATTATGTTTCGTCATTGTATAGCCACAGGCTTTCATATATAAGTTTCACTCCACATACCACTGCCTTATTTTACTCAAGTCCAGTTTATAACCGTTTTTAGTTTTAGTATTCTATTTTGCATTTTTAGTATTCTATTTTGTTCCACCTATTTTTCCACCTGACTGTAGCCTTGCCCCGAAAGATGTTATAACGTTTGTCTTCGGCAGCCTCATTACAGTTGCTAAAAATGTATTTCTTAATCTTCTTCTGTAATAAATGAACTTTATTTTTTCTCCTCTGAAGAGATATCTGAATGTATGTCAACTGAGTCTAGATCTAAGTACTTCTAAGCAAGCCTCTGTACTGGTGAATGACTCAACAATCTAAGCTATATTTGAGATAATCTTTGAATGTGGATTGTATAAATATTCTAAGTATCCTTGGGAAAAATATAGGCCACACTATTTGGGAAAAATATTATGTATTGTCACAATATTCTGTATAGCAGAAGAGTTTTGGAAAGGTAATACATTTATGAAGAATTATTCATAGTTTTATAATGTTAAAATAAAACCTGTTACTCAATTTCTGATTAATCAATCTGTAAAAATACTTGAATCATTATTCAGACATGTGTTGAATTTGGAATAACTTCTAAGGAAATTTTGGAGTTCCATATACAGTAATCAATATGTCTTCATCATCCACTAAACTTCACTGATAATTTTCACTAATAATTATAGGCAACTCTAAGTGTCATGGGTTCAATAGAAACTCTTAAAGAAACTTGTCTACACATAATTTACTTTTAGTTGCAGATTAGTATTTAGTTCTAATGACTATAATATTTTGAGAAAATTCAAATCTTAATAAAACCAATAATAATGATATGTACTCATAATGAGTATTCAATAATGATGAGTGTTCATTCACAGTACTTAAATTAAAATTTAAATATAGTAATCTTTTAGTTATCCTCAAGCACTATTAGAATTGGGAAATTATTCCAATTTAAACAATATTTAAATGGTCAGCAGAAGATTTAACAGCATTAATAATATTTACCTGATTTTAAAAGAGTGGAAAAATATAAAATCAGGATAATGCAATCTTTGACATGTAGATGAAACTGCAGTACCTAATATTAATTTTCTCTTGGTACTTTGTGTAGACACAGTCCTAAAAGATTCTGGGCCTCGGCTGCTCAAGTATCAAAAACTACTGGTACTTGACAAATGAGACCATTTGTCAGACCACAATCTAAAGCTTTTATTTATTCTTTGACTCAGAGCACTGAAAATTCAATTGAATATATTAATTGTAACAGATTTCATTCTGACATGCAACAGATCTTGACCACATGTGTAGAGGCAATGTCATCATTCATTTGGCAATTGAACTAGTAGTCTTGTTTGGCCAACCATGTCATTATTGGAAAGATATTTTTTGTCACCATAGCTACTCATTTCCTTTGAGTTTAGAAGGGCTATTTTTGACATTTTCCCCATAAAATTTCTTGATTTAGTAAGTTTTCATAGAGAAGCAACTCCATACTGATCTTCAACAACAAATTATTAAATTTCAAGGGAATTTTTTATATTTTTTAAATACTGGCAGAAAGGTCTATGATGAATTGTAGTTCCCGATTTGAAAACTGCTTAAGTCAGATTGAAAATATCCATGTAATAAATAATCATTTGATTTGAGTAGAAGCAGAAGCATAGTCTTAACAATGTTATTTCAGGTGCCCTGCGACTCAGAATTCTTCAATTAAAAGACTAGTTAGTGGTTTTATATTGCTAAGACATTTATGCATACATAGTTAGGATAATCCAAATTCAAATATTTAAGTGATATGTTGCCCATTAAAATTTTGAATTATATGAAATGACATCGTAAAGGAATTTACAAATTAAAAGATTTGACGCTATTATGTCTTAACACAATATGGAATTTTATGAGATAAAATTTAAGAATTTCTAAAAGTCATAGTATTTACAATACCATTAAAATTGCTTCATTTTTTCTGAAGAAATCAAAATATTCACTAGAAAAACCTATAAAATAGTTGCCAAACTCATGTAATTTTTGTGCTATGTTGTTATATTGCCACTTCAGATTACAGTACAGCCAAACAATGATGGTTAGACAAACCTTTAGTCACCTCCTAGATAATTTTTGGCAGTATGGCTAATAAATATAAATACTTCAGATGAAACCATCTATGAAATTAGTGACTGAAGAAAAAGTTGCTAATTGCAATTAAACAGAAATATTCCATTTTGGCAGTAAATAGTTTTGAAGGTCAATGAGATCATTTTTTAAACAATTAATTTAGTATGTTTTCTCATAGAAGTTCAGTGGTAGTAATTTTTTCATCACAGTAAGCTATATGGCTTCAGTGTATGTGTACTTTTTTTCAGAAATGCATATAAAATACATGAGAAATAGAAAAAAACTTAGGTATCTTTGTTGTCTTCATTTTTTGTTTTAAATCATAGATTGCTTCTTGCAACAGGAAAAAGCTCGCACAGTTTTTAAGTGTAGTCTGTCAGTAGATATGCAGTGTGCATTTAGAAAAGAAGAAAAGAACAAAAGAAGAAAAACTTTTATTTCCAATTTTAATTATCTAATTTAACTGCTTAGCTTTGCTCATATTTTTATAATAAGCAAACTGCATATGTTTACTTTATATGGGAAAAATAAAGCATATTTCTAGTCTTTTTATTTTTAATCTCATGCTAATCAAGTATTTATAATTATCAGCTTCATATTAGATTTACTCAGTCAAGTCCAATGATTTCAAAACTGAAATAAATTACAATACTATCAATATATCACATAGTCTATATATACTGGCTCACTATTGATTAAATTAAATGTACTTTGTTACTAAAAACTTTTTTTTTTTTTTAATTTTAGAAAGAGAGCATGAGTGGGAGAGAGGGGCAAAGGGAGAGAGAATCTCAAGCAGACTCCACGCTCAGCAGGGAGCCCCACGCAGGGCTCGATTTCACACCTATGAGATCATCACCTGAGCCAAAACCAAGAGTCAGATGCTCAACTGACTGAGCCGCCCAGATGCCCCTAAAAACTATATTTTAATTATTAAAAGTGGCTGTTTATTGGCCAATGAAAACTAATTTCTCTTTAAATGTCAATATTTTATCATTGGAGAAAATTGACAATGTCAATTTATTACCTAGCATTATAATAAAGTGACACATTGTATTGTGAAATATAAGCTAACTGGAGTTTGTGTTCACATCTATCAATGGAGAGTGGAAATTATGGAGTAAAAAATAGCATACAAAAATGCTTGGGAGCATGGTAAGCATAGATGTTAAACGGCAATCATTACTTGTGTTGCTCTTGGCTCACATGCTGAAGTAAAAGATTGAAGTTAAATTTGGGGAATTTCAGGCGCAGGGCTACCCAAGTAATTAATAAATGACTACCTAACTAATTGATAAATCTTGGTATACCTGCATTTAACTGTGCAGATGTTTACATGCACGAAGACTTCAGCCTAGGCATCATGTTCAGCCAATCTTATTTTACTTTGCCTTTCATAGTTAAAATTACATAATTTCTTGAGAGTAAAGACATACTTTTTTTCTTGAGATTACAATTTTCCAAGACATTGGGTTATTTCATTAGCTCTGAGTTTTGCATATGCAAATTCATTTAGTGATGTTTGTTCATTTTGAAATTTTACTTGTTTGGGGGTGTTTCTTTGAGGGTTCTATATCTATCTACTCATATCAATTTATTTCATGGTTTGAGAGATGTTTTCACTCAGGCCCACAGATCCCTGAAGATAACACCAAATTTCTTTATGCCTTAGTGCTCTAGTTTGTTGAAATCGCAAATTATATCTCAGATGCAGTCCTTGAGCCAGAAAGCAATTTCACACTGGTCTCATATCCGAGGCTGCTTTGTTCCCAGTAACCACATTTCAGTCATAGAATTCAATAATAACTCCAAAAAGAGGCAATATCACAATTTCCATTAAGGAATGAAGAAACTTGCATGAGTTCCAATTTTTACAAAGTGAGTCAAACTCCACTCCTCATGCTGCAATCAGCGCTTTAGCCTCTGTTTCTTTACAGGAATTGAAATCTGACCTATTCTCACATAGACTGTTCTCAATGCATGTAGGCAAATAAATTGGGTCCCATTTACTACTTTGTTTTTGTTTTAATGTTTTATTTATTTAATAAGAAAAACCCAATTGAATGCAACCTAAATAAGAAACCTGAATGTTAGTAAATTAAACCTGAATAAATTAAATTAAAATTTAATTTTATTTATTTTGAGGGGGCACAAGCAGACAAGGCTGCAGAGAGAGGAGGACAGAGGATCTGAAGCGGGCTCTGCACTGACATCAGAAAGCCCCATGTGGGGGCTGAACTCATGAACTGTGAGATCATGACCTAAGCTGAAGTCGGATGCTCAATGACTGAGCCACCCAGGTGCCCCTACAACTTTGTTTTTATGTTTTGTTTCTATAGAGATGTCTGTCTTGTTTCTTGGGTGTCTGTATCTGTATCAGTTCCCCCACACACTCACACAAATAAAATGTATATAATTTTATTCTTTTTCTAATATAGGCTTTAAGTGCTATGTGTTTCCTTCAAATAAATGTGTTAGCTACTTTGGACACATTTTGAAATGTTATGTTTTCACTGTCACTCAATACAAAATTCTTTGTAATTGTCACTTTAGTATGTCCTTTGGTGTATTGGTTATTTGGAAATGTGTTATTTATTTTCTAATTACTTGGAAGTTTTTCAGATACCTTTTTTGGTACTAGTTTCTAATGTACTTTCATGAGGTCAAAGGACATGATATATATAATTCAAAACTTTAAAATTTTAATTTATTGAAACTTGGTTTATAGCCCAGAAGAAATTCTGGGTTGATGTTCCATATGCACTTATAAATAATGTATATTCTATGACTGTTGATGTAATTTTTATATAAATGCCATTTGTTCAAGTTGGATAATAGTGTTAGTTGAGTATTCTATGTCCTTATTGACTATATATCTATTTGTTGTATTAATTTTGAGATAAAGGCATTGAAACTTCCAACTATGTTTGTGGATTTGCCTCTCCTTCTGTCTGTTGTGGGTTAAAGAGAGGCTCCCAAATATACATTCAGGTGCCCTAAGCACCTGAACTCACAAAAATGACCTTAACAGGAAAAAGCATCTCTGGGTAATTAATTTAAATACCTTGAGATGAGATCATCTTGGATTACCTATGTGGGCCCTAAATCCAATGGCAGATGTTCTTGCAAGAAAAAATCAGAGGGATATTTGACACACAAATACCCCCAAAAAAGGCCAGAGACAGAGATTGGAGATATGCTGCCACAAGCCAAAGAATACCTTAAGCCACCAGATGGAAGAACCAATGAAAGATTCTTCCTTAGAGTCCTTGAGTTTGGAGCTCTGGCCTCTAGAATTTAGGGAGAAGAAAACATTTGCTGTGTTCAGCCATGCAGTTAGTTGTAATTTGATACAAAGCCCTAGAAAACAAATAAACTCTCCTTGCTATTCAGTTTTTCCTACTTGAATTTTGAAGCTCTGTTGTGAGGTGCATAAAGGTTAGGATTGTTACATCCTCTTGATGAAATGGCCACTTTATCCTTGGAAAAGTTCTTTGATCTAAGATCTAATTTCTGTGATATAATATAGCTACTCCAGGTTTGTTTTCATAGGTGTTCACATGTACATCCTGTCTCCATTTTGACTTGTAATGCATATGTACATTCAGGTTTCTTATTAGGTTGCATTAAATTGGGTCTTTCTTATTTATAGATGATAATGTCTGTTTTTAAAGTAGTGCATTTTAATGTGAGTTTTTATATATTTGGGATTAAATCTACCATTTACCATTTGTTTTTGTCTCATCTTTCTTTTTTTCTTTTTTTCCAACTCTTTTGTGTGTTAAGTATTTTTTTATGATTCTATTTTATCATTCCTGTGCTTATTTTTAAAAAAAATTAATTCCAGTATAGTTAATATACAGTGTTATATTATTTTATAGAATAATCAGATTTTTATTTACAGCTGATAAATCAGTAAAAATCCAGTCTCATTAAGAAGAACTAAAAGAATAGCACAACATATAGACTTATGGAATCGCTATGTTGTGCACCTGAAACTAATGTAATATTATGTATCAACTATACTTCAATTTTTATAAATTCTAAAAACCAAGAAATGTTCAAAGCAGATATAAATATGATGGAATATATTAAGGCACTTAAGAAAACTCTAATCACATTTTTTCATTTAATAAATATACTTTTTTTTGAAGAAGTTTTAAGTTTATATAAAAGTTGAGCCAAAAGTACACAGAATTCCCGTGTAATCCCCTTCTCCCTCCCCCAGATTTCTCCATTATTGACATCTTGAATTATTGTGGCACACTTGTTAAAATTAATGAGCTAAGATTGACAATGTATTATTAACTAAGTCCACAGTTACGTTAGTGTTCACTCGTGGTTTTGCAGATACTGCGGGTATATCCGCCATGACAATATCGTATAAAATACTTTCACTGTTCTAAAAATTCCTTGTGCTCCACCTATCTACCTCTCCCTCTCTCCCCAGAGACCCTAGTAACTTGATTTTTTATTGTCTCCAAAGCTTGGCTTTTTTCCAGAATTCTACAAGTTGGAATCACACAATGTGTAGCCTTTTAAGATTGGTTTCTTTCACTTAGCAATATGAATTTAAATTTCCTTTATGCCTTTCTTGTGGTTTAATAGCTCATTTCTTTCTCTTGCTGAAGAATATGCCATTATCTGGATGCACCACAATTTGTTTATCCATTCACCTACTTAAGGACATCTTGGCTACTTCCATGGTGGCCAGTTATGAACAAAGCTACTATAACATTGATGCGCAAGTTTTTGTGTGTACATAAGTATCCAACTCATCTGGGTAAATACCAAGGAGTGTGATTGCTGGACTGTATGATAAGCTTATGTTAAGCTTTGTAAGAAACTGCCAAAATGTCTTCCAAAGTGGATATGCCATTTTACTTTTTTACCAGCAGCAAATGAGAGTTCCTGTTGCTCCAGTTTTACATGTTATCAGTTTTTTGGATTTTCGCCATTTTAATTGGTGTGTGGTGGTATCCTTGTTGTCTGTATTTCCAAATCTTTGATGATGTGATGCTGACTATCTTTTCACATGCTATTTGCTATCTGAATATCTGCTTTGGTGAGGTATCTGTTCAGATATTTGCCTATTTTAAATTTTAAAAAATATTATTGAGTATTAAAATTCCTTTGTATATTTGGAAACCATTCCTCCATCAGGTATATATTTTGCAAGTAATTTCTCCTAGTCTGTGGCTTTTCTTTACACCCTCTTAAATCGCAACAATTTTCCACTTAGAGTTTTTATACTTCTTATGATATTTCATCCCTAATTTCTCTGGTGGTTAAATGATAGTCTTTTATTAATGATTATGAGGCTAGTCTCATTTGTTTACCTTATTTTGCTCATGTCAAAAGTACTTAGCCCAGATAACATCACAATATCTCAGTAGCAACCATCCATGTTACAGTGGCTATGCTAGAATGGTGGTATGTTGGAATTCTATATACTTCATTATCTATACAGTATTTTGGTCTTCAAATAGAAGCTAAGGATAGAAAATAAGGGTCACTATTATTCAAATAGATTAAGTATTTTTTGAGATATTTTCTTTCCTTTATCCTATGAGTTTCCAAATGTTTTTATATTTTCTTATAATGTTAATTGAGCTTTAATTAAACATATAAATTTAGCAATTATTTGATTTTTAATACAAAAATGTGCTTATTCATGAAGCAATGAGTGTTGCAGTTTTTTTTATAGCTGTATTTAACTTGAAATTTAAGCAGGCACATAGGAGCATATTTTGGACAGTTTCATTTCTTCTTTACATAATTAAGTATAATATAATTTTCCATGTTTAGCTATGATTCAACATTTCCTTCATAATATTGCCTGAAGTTCTAATAGTGCTGATCATATAAATGTTATAAAAATATAGCACAATGTACTCTATAAACATGGTTGAATTACATATAAATTTAAGTGTGCAAGGATGGTTTCCCTTTCTTAGTACTCTAAGAAAGACAAAGTGTGGTTTATCTTACAATTCTACCAATGTTATTTAAGTGCTAATTAAAAAAGAAGCATTAAAATAAATCCTTAAAAATTACTTCAGACTTAAAGATATTTCAGTAAGCACTTTAATCTCATTCTCAATTTTATTCACATTAGATAATTGTGCTACTTGGGTCTTTTAAAAATCTGACACCTAAAAATAAAAAGTAATTTTCAAGAAATATTGATAAATATTGGTATCTTTCAAGATTTTCTATTAAAATAAAATATTTGACATTTTTCCACATAGTCAGATGAGATTAAATATTACTCCTTTGAAGCTCTACATGCTTTCTATTTGAACAATTAATACTTTTTCATAAAATTAGTGCTATAAGCTTCTCTATGAAAGTAAGCTACACAATTTGGCAGGTATTTGATGTCAGGTCAAATAATTACATCCAAATAGGATAATACAGATCAGGTAATTATGGTATAGAAAAGTAGAGAGGGTAGAATGGACAGTTGTTAAAGTAGCACATGTTTCCATGGTCTGGAGTTGACACTCTGTGTAATCCCCTCTCGTGGACTGAAGGCTTTCCTTTCATCAACTACACAGCTTTGATGGGATTTAGGAGATTCTGCAGATCCGATTGCATAAGCAATAGTGCCCTTCTTGTCTGTTTCTGGCATTGACGAAACTGATGTTATGAGTCCTACAGCTAAATGCAGCTAAGACATTCCAAATTCTTTCAAAGTAAAGAAATCTAAAATAGTGATATCCCCAAATAGTTCCCTACTTAAGGAGTCAGTCTTTTCATCCAGAATATTCCAAAACTTTCAGTGACCGTCTACATTGTTGGCTCCTACTGTTGCACTCCAGAGCAGTATTGAACACTGTATATTTCAAGATACACATGTTGCTACAAAGGTCATTAGACCTGCCTGTAAAATTTGATTCCAAACAAGTTCTAACTTTCTTTCAGATGGAAAAACACTTCAGCTGATTTCTAAATTGGAGGTGATAATGGATTTAAAGTAGGAGTTCTTAGAGTCTATGAAGATGACTTTTTTTACCATGTACTTCTTTTTAAATATATTTTTTTTTTTTTTTTTTTTTTTTTTTTAGCTTATGGAGGCTTGCATCAGCAGGGTTTTATTTGCTTTATCAGTTGTATTTGATTTATTCTACTTTTTCCCCCCTAACAACATGTATCCTGGTATATAGTTTTTCTATGATGTCCAGAAAATTCATTTAGGAAAGTTGAGTTCTTTCTACTGATATCCCCCCCTTCCCCTGCCCAATGTGCTTAAGGATAGCAACATTCAAAATTCCCAGTACTTTCTAGCCAATATACTTGTTTTTCTAATATGAATTCTCTTTAAATTAAGAATTCCTAATAATTTTGATTTTTTTATTGCCATCTTTCTATTGCAGAAGCTTTCCAATAGAGAGCTCCCAGAGTCTAAAGTGCTGGCTGGAGCCATCCTGAGACAGAGTGATGGAGAATGACACTGACACCCTGTACATAAACACATGAATCAAGAGATTCCCTTACTTGGCTCTGAATGTAGCTCAAAATTACATAAAACAAGAACAGATTTGTAGGCAGATATTCTGGTGCCTGTCAACTGTCACTAACTGCTGGGAGTGAGAACATCACACATTAGTATTCTGTATCACAGTTGCACATTAAAGAATCTGAACACAGACCTGGCTCAATATATATATATATATATATATATATATATATATATATATATATACACACAAAATAAGTACAAAAATCTTTTCTCACTTCATTTTTTCTTACATACATATTAAGCTATGCTCTGAAGTTGAAAGTCAAAGTACATCAACTTACATTTTAAAGATCCCTTGGCCCACATGCTGGGTGTCCATGTGGCCAGGTTCTACTAAATTCCATGCATAATTCATGTGTGACTAATGATTTGGTGTGTGCAGCCTCGTGTATACAAAAAAGTTCCTTATCTATCTAAAGCCAGCTATTCACCCTGTAGTAACCCCTGGGATAGTATCTACTGACTTTTTGCTGTGAAATGCTAACTATTCTAATCATGCACTTACCTGATTCAAAAGATTCAACCTCACTCTAGACATCAAACATAATCCCTAATATGTGCATCTGAATTTAAATTAAACATGACTATTACTAAATTTATCATCTTTGTTCCTAAATCATTTAACCTTATAGTTCTTATTTTAGTTAATCCATTTTAAATGTCTTTCTCGAAATTTCTGATCTAATATTGATTTTAATTGAATTTATCACTCAAGTCTCTACAGAATCACCCTTCAGATAAGATTATGCTCTTGTAAATCTTATGGCATAGAGATAGCAAAGCAACATGTTTTCTCTGTTCTAAAAGGACTGAACTAATTCTACCGTATTCCTCAATCTAGACTCGTAAATCCACCCTGGAGTGAAATAAGACGGGGAGAGGTTGGGGACAAGTGAGAGGTGTAAACGGAAAAGACTCCTCTTAAAGGCAGTAAAGATTTCACAGTCTCTTTCATGGCAATTGAAACATATTTCCATTAATTGCAGTAATAAAACATTCTCATTCTAAATATTTTATTTAATAAAAATTAAAATGAGCACCTAATTACCCAGGAAGAATCCTAGTATACAAATTATGGCAGTTTGAATGGTTGAATTTCAAGAAATAAACAATTTAGGGACGGAGAAGAAAGATTTCAAATGTAGAATTGTATTAAAAGAGAGTGATCAATTATCTAAAAAGAAATGACAGAAAGAAATTAAGAATAAGTTTACAGTGAGTCCTATTCCTGAAACCAATACTACACTGTATGTTAACTTGCTTGAATCTAAATACATTAAAAAAAAATAAGTTCAAAGTTTGATACTGACAAATCAACGTAGAGTTAAAGGTCTCTATTAGCATAACTAAATGGATAATAATACTATTACCTAACAAAAGGAATATTAGAAAGAGTGGTTTGGGATAAAAGTAGTAATTTCAGCTTCGGCCTTGTTGAATTTGCATTAGTTACAAAAAGTTCAGTTGGGGAAAAAAAATGAATACAGAAGTTTGGAATTTTTTAGTGTAGAGATAAAAGTAGTGTGGGGAAGTAAAGAATAAAGAATAGATGATTTATTCATGGAGCTTATCTGCATTTAAGAAAAAGAAAGAAAAGTAAATGATATTCTTATAGCAAGTTTCCTAATGTTCAATTTTGGAAATATAATGTATGCTATACTATTGGCATTCATATTATTTGAGGAGATAAGAGTATCATAAAATCAGTGGCCTCAAAAAATAATACTGAATTTTCACTTAATCTTGCAAACTCATTTGATAATATTCAGGAAAGATTCACGATTATGAACAATGGCTGTTTGTGGTCAGATGTAACTTCCTATTTTATTCCCTGAAAGACTTTATTCAAGCTAACTAATCAACCCAAACGTTAGTTTATCTTTGCAAAATACATTAAAAACAAACAAACAAACAAACAAACAAACAACCTTCCTAACTCATAGAAATTAAATGAGATGACCATTGTAAAATAATGAGTACAGTACTGGTACATTATAGTAAGTGTTGAATAATTGTTAGCTTTTTACAAATACTGCTATTATAAAATCCTACATGAGTTCCATTAAACTAACTGTGGAAAAACATTAAAAATGTTATGCAGCTTTCGACTCATTGTATCTGATTCTACAGATACAATGAATTCAGAAATAAACAAAAAGTGAGTCTCACTTTTAAGTGGTTAGTAAACACAGGTCAAACATCTGTATTTTGATTCATGCCTGTCCAAGGAGGTATACACTTAGGCCATGACCTACATGACCAGAAGGATATGGCTTTGTAAAACCCGGAAGAAGCATTTTAGTCTCAGGTCTGAAACAATTCCAGATTGTGGACATTCAAGCTTGAAGTGGCTGAAGCATAGTGAGCAATTGGGGATAGAAATCCAAGATGAAGTTGAGAGATAAGACACAGGACAGATTGTATGGAGCTTTGTAGTGTAGAGTAAAATCCCACTGTATTAAACTGGTATATTTTGAAAACCAATAAAATAAGAATATATTTTATAGCTAAAATTATCTGGTAAGAGAAAAGAAAATAGTTGGAGCTGATTTATGGTTGTAAAATCTCACACTGGATATTGAGAATAGACTTTAGGAAAGTAAGAATAGTCATTTGCATCAGTCCTGGTGAGAAGTTATTAGAGCTTGGTCCACTATGGTGGCAAAGACAATAGAAAAATGTGTATATATTTGGTATATATTTTGGAGGTTGATTGGATATGGTGCCTGGAGACAGAGTGAGGGAAAAAATGTGGCACAAATTAAATGATCAATAATATTTACATCGTGAATAAGAGAATGAGGGGGTCAAAGATTAATCATAGGGCTGAAGCTTGACCGACTGAAGGAAAATGACACTATTTAATGATATAAGACATTCAGAGGAAGAAAAAGTTTAGAGGCTTGTGCTTTTGGTATGTTAATTCTGGATTGTCTGTTAGAAATACAAACAGAAATGTCAAGCAAGTAATATAAGAATGTAGTGTAGGAGTGAATTCAGGATTTGAAATGTAAACGTGCTAATAATTGGCATATTGTTAGATAGTCTTAAAGTTTGGGATTGGTACACGAGTCCATAGAGAGTAGCTAGAGAAGAGAGTACACAGAGAGGAGAGACCACTAATAGGCAGATATTGCGGGAGGGATGTGAATAACTCTTTCTCAACGACCAAACTCCCAAGAGGACACAACACACTTCTAAAAGACAAATAAGGACCAAGGAATGTAGCAGGCTGCTTTCAGTCTCCTGGGTAGGTAAAAATGACTTCAGGTGCTTCACTTAGGTGTTTAAGGAATGAGAATCAAAAACTCACCTCTTTAGAAGACATAAAGAACACCTAAAGGATCATTTCTGCTATTTATCTGTCACCCACTGGGTGGCACTACAGCCAGCAGCAGTTGTCCAGCATATTGAGATTTGGGCCAATTCCAGATCTTGGCTGCACTCACCAAAACTTACAAAGCTAGCAGTTAGTCCACTTGAACAACTTTCAAAATGAGGCAGTGCAAGTTTTGAAGAAAGATCTTTCCCATTATTGGCAAAAAGTAATAGTGTTTTCCTTCGGATAATTCCAATTACTAAATGACAAATTTACTTAGCCAATCAGTGAACAAAAATTGTATACTTGCTAATACGGCTCTATTCTTGCTTTCAATATATTTAATGCTTCTTCCTTAAAAACAACCTTTTTTCTAACCTTCTGTTTAATCAATTTTGTTTGGTGTTCAATCATACCTACAATCTATCTGACAGTAGTTCTTGTCACTTCAAATAGGTAACAGTTTAAAATCAATACACACACACACACGCACACACACACAACCATTGAGCATCTTAAGCACAGTGATCTCTATTGCAATCGAGCAGTGCTCTTTTGAGTTATATCATCAAGAATTTTGTTTTTTAGGGGTGCCTGGGTGGTTCAGTTGGTTAAGTGTCCAACTCTTGATTTTGGATCAGGTCATGATCTCAGTCTTGAGATGAAGCCCCGTGTCCAAAGTGCAGTCGGCTTAAGTTTCTCTCCCTCTCTCTCTGCCCCACGCTGTATGTGGGTGATCTGCTCGCTCTCTCTCTCCAAAGAACCAAATCAAACCAAGCCAAAAAAACAGAAAACTGGTTTTTAAACAATACTCTATCGAAAAAACAACACGATGGGAGAAAATATTTGAAAGCCACATATCTAAGAAATGACTTACGTTTAGAATTCAAAAAAGAGTTCTCAGAACTCAACAAACAAGAGCAAACAATTCAGTCTCAATGAAGAGAATATACAGCTGTTGAATAAGCTCACAAAAGGAAAATGTAAATTATATCACAGTAAGGGAATGCTACAAGCCTATCAGAATGACTAAAAGTAAAAAACAGTGTCAACACCAAAAGCCGGTAAGGATACACTGAAACTGGTCACTCATACACTGCTGATGAGAATGTAAAATGGCACAACTCCTCTGGAAAACAGTCTGGTAGTTTCTCATTAAACTACATACATGATTACCATACAACCCAGAAATTGCAATTTTATTTATCAAAGTGAAATGAAACCTTAGATTTGCACTAAAATCTGTACGCTAATGTTCATAGTAATTTTTTAAAAACTCCAACCTGGAATTAGCAATAAAAAAGGAGCAAACATTTGATGAACACAGCAACTTGATGAAACTCCAGGAAGCATGTCTAACCAAAAAAGGTGATCCCAAAATGTTGCTTACGATATCCCATTTATGTACATTTTGGAAAGGACAAAATTTCAGAAATGGAGGATAAATTAGTGCTTGCCAGTGGTTCAGTATGGGGTAGATGGTTAAGTATGTGGGAGGGTCTGGTTATAAAAGAGTGACATAAGATAGGCTTGTTGTGATGGAAGTATTCCGTAACTTTTCTGCAGTGTTTGCACAAAGTTATAAAATTACACAACTTTACATATTTGATAAAAATATATGATAGAACCAAACATAACACATAAAAGCAGGTTGTATCAATGTCAATATTATGGTTGTGACTTTATGCTATAATTTTGCAAGATAGTACCATTGGGGTGTTTGTAGTCTTTGTAAAGTGTCCCTGGGTCTCTGAGAATTATTTGTTAGACTCAATTTGAATCTACTTTCATTTTAATAAAAATTTCATTTTAAACTTGGTTCAAATTCAATAAACTAACAGAACAATTAGTGCCTGGGTAGAAGTAAAAAGTGTGGGTTAATTAAAATGAGGTTTTAGAAATAGGCAAAGGGTCTACCATATTGACTCTGTTGATTGTGATAAGAGATTTGAATTTTACTATAAATTCAATGAAAGCATATTGAAGGATTTTAAGATGAAAATTTATTTCATCCAATTTACATATGAATAGATCATGTTTCTGAGGGAGGAGAACAGGTGGATAAGAAGACAATGGGGAAGTTGGGATAAGATTGTAATAGATTAGGTGTACATAAATAGTGGCTTGGATTAAATAGAGAAGGAGATGGATGTAGACATAGATTGGATATATAATGCTAGGGCCTAACTTATTTAAATGTAGGTAGAGGAAAACTTAGATAAAAATGTTTCTTGGGTTACTGATCAACAACTACATGGGTAATGGTGGCCTTTACTGATTTAGAGAAGACTAGATTGGGAATGGAGTAAGAGAAGAAACAAAGCAATCCGTTTTCATGTAAGTGATACATCTATCTGTATATTCTCCTTGCTTGTAAGTGCTCAATATTCGTATACTTAATTTGTTATTAGAGTTTTCATGGCTAACATAGAGTTAGCATGGCTAACATATTAATTTGTACTAAATATTGCATCATTTTCTCCAATGTAAATTCATATTAATTAAATGTAATTAAACCCACTCACAGATTTTTTGATGTATTTTTTATTGACGTATAGTTAAGAGACAATATTATATTGGTTTTTGGTATACAACATAGTGATTTGACAAGTTTATATGTTATGCTGTGCTCACAAGTGTAGCTGCCGCCGGTCACCATGCAACACTATTACATACCATTGACTATATATTCTATGCTATTTTTATTCCTGTGACGTATTTGTTCCTAATTGGAAGACTTTATTTTCCACTGCCCCTTACGCATTTTGCCCATCTTCCAACCCCTCCCCTCTGGAAATCTGACAGGTTAAAAAAAATCAAATATGAAGTTCTTGATTACCTTGAACTCTAATTACACGTTTAAATTATGTGGATATCATATGTATGATGAAAATATTATTAACAGAAGCAGTTTTGAAAATTATCAATTATTTGTTTCATTCCTGGATTTTAAGTAAATTAAGTAGAGAACATCTGCTGTAAGGCAAGCCTTATGATAAATGTTGGAAATTTAAAGACAATCTTTCCCTCAAATATCCCACAGTTTCTGCTGGACCCAGTGATTTAGAACATTTACTAGAGGGGTGCCTGACCCTCTCAGTGGGTAGAGCATTCAACTCTTAATCTTGGGGTCACAAGTTCAGGCACATGTTGAGCATAAAATGTTTGCTAGACCCAATTCTTCTAAATTTATATAGATAAAGCAGAAACCTGAGATGTACTTTTACTTTTTCCCCAAAACCTTTAGCAAAAATATTAAGAGGTCAGATTCAAAATCTCATCACCAAAAAGGAATAGGAAAACTTTAGTACAAGGCAATGGCATATTATAACCCTACGACACAACAATAAAAAGCAAACAAGTAAACGAAATCCACAATACTACTCAAAGACATTAAAACTGTGCTGTATTAGGATTTTTTGGCCAGGCAACACGTGCAAAATGTTTGGCATATTTTAAAGCATGGATATTTTATTGATAATTTTTGGAAATTAGAAAATATACAAATGATTAAAATTCTGGAATTTTTTAAAGTTAGAGTGATTTTATTTTCCATCTAATATTTCTTAATTTTAAAACTACATGAGATTAATTAAAACATCAACCCTTTCAAGAAACAGGGTATAGGGTGTTACACGAGAGTCACTGGCAAAATACATGTGCATAGATGCTGAATACACATAGATGTGTGAAAATATTCATCCTCAAATCATGGTGTCCAGGAAAACATGATCATTGGTTCCAAAATTTCAAATACAAGACACTTAATGGGTAGTGAACAATATCAAGTTGTAAAACTGTACATACATCCTTTCAAAGGAATTTTAATAATTAAAATTTAAATATGCCTACTCATGCTGCTTCTATACATACATAAAAATTAATCAAGGAAAATAATATTGATTTCTGTCTGTGCAGGCACAGAATTATTTTTCTATTGTGCTAATTGAACTAGTTTTCATTATAAAATTAGTGATATTTTTGAAATATTTTTCTTTTAATAACTGAAACTCATAAATGGGCCTGCACGTATGAAACAAATCAATAATAGGTTGTTGTTGAATCATTGGATCTTAAGGCAAAATATGTAACAGTTTTCTGCCTTAGTTTTCTCATTCCAAATGTTGGGATAATAACCCATGCTACACAAATAAAATACCAGATTTAATTTCAAGTATCATCACAACAAGTATTTAGGAAGGAACTTAGTTTTCGATGGCTTAGTGTATATTATAAGATACCACTAAAGCAAAAGTGGAAATTTGAGCTGTTAAATCAATTACTGGTTGTTTCTACATATTGAATGAGTTCATCTAAGGGGCTAGGAAAATATTTCATGAACATAGAATTATTTTATAAAAACCTGAGAATCATAATTAATCTTGGATATTTATCCAGTGCTAAACAAAAGCAAAGAAAAATGCAGTAACAGCATTAAAATAAACTATTATTTGTGAGTTTTTCTTTTAATAAATGCTTCTGTTTACCACATCCCAAATCCCCTTCTCTCTATATCCTTCAGATAAAGTCTGATTTACTTCTGAGCATGCTGGTGTTTCATCTACAACATTAATCACACCATTTCTTGCAATAAAAATAAACATAAATGTACTGTTTTAAAACTGTATTATTGAGAAAGAGAAAAGCAGTACCTGACACCCAGGAGCTGGCTTGATACTTCAGCTGGGCTTTATTATTTTCCTGTTGAAAATAATTCACAAAACATCAACATCAGAAAAGATCATTCTGTGACCATGAGGGATCAAGACAAAAACTACAGCATTCTGTAATCATATCTGAACAAAAACAAATTATAAATATTTTCCAAGACACAAAATATCAAACCTCCCCTCTCACAGACAGTAGGAGTGATTACATGATGCATTTATACAAATTACAGTTTAGCTTCACTCTAGTCTGCCCTCCCAGAGATAAGATTTGTTGAGATACTCAGTTGGAATTGTCTCTGCATCCAAACAGCACCCTATCCAGTGTGAACCCCTGCTTCTGGGGATAGTCTCCAAAATCACCCAACCGAAACCCAAATCCTACCATAAATCCTTTGTAACATTCGCTTACACAGATTACATTAAAAACCGAGTCAAATTTCCACCCAAAGGTTTCAGAAAAAATTAATTTCTATACATTTATTTCGGAAATAAAGGAAAAATACATATATGCTATTTTCAGGGCTAAATCCATCTCTAATGCAAGAACCAAAATACTTTGCTACTATGTCAGTATGTTTTTATAATGTTCTCTTATATTAGAATTTGATATCATTTGCTTAAATTATGAAAACATTGTTGCTGACTTATTTTATTCCTTCTATGTGCTCACTTATCTGCTTTCTAGTAATATGGAGAAATGTTTTATGTGATCCTTAAATTATTATTATATTATAAGCTTCTTCAGCTCACATACTATATCTAATCTATATGCTTAGTAACCTATGGGATTCTTTTATTGGTATAACTGTTAACTAAACATTGGAAGTATACCATAAGAAACAGAGGTTGGTTGATGCCTTAAACTAGGAAAAATGAATGCATAGGAGACAAAGAACTATATGATAGTGTATATTCATGATGCTGACAGAAGGAAAGAGCTTGAGCTCAAGTTTGTGCAAGCCTCAGAGTGACAGGAAGACTTGAGAATTGTACAGTTGTAAAGGGGTATGAAAACTGGCAAAGTATTTGTTAGCAAAAATCAAAAGAAGAAGGGCTCGGGGCGCCTGGGTGGCGCAGTCGGTTGGGCGTCCGACTTCAGCCAGGTCACGATCTCGCGGTCCGTGAGTTCGAGCCCCGCATCGGGCTCTGGTCTGATGGCTCAGAGCCTGGAGCCTGTTTCAAATTCTGTGTCTCCCTCTCTCTCTGCCCCTCCCCCGTTCACGCTCTGTCTCTCTCTGTCCCAAAAATAAATAAACGTTGAAAAAAAAATTAAAAAAAAAAAAACAAAAAAAAACAAAAGAAGAAGGGCTCTTGGGTGGCTCAGTCAGCTGTGCTGACAGCTCAGAGCCTGGAGCCAGCTTCAGATTCTGTCTCCCTTTCTTCCTCTGCCCCTCCCCTGCTTGCTCTCTCTCTCTCTCTCTCTCTCTCTCTCTCAAAAATGAATAAACATTAAAAAATTAAAAATAAATGAAAATAAATGAAAATAAAAATAAAAGAGGGACGCCTGGTGTTTCTGTCAGTTAAGCTGCTGACTCTTGGTTTCTACTCAAGTCATGATATCATGGTTTGTGAGTTGAGCCCCGCATCAGAGTCCATGCTGATTGTTGGAGCCTGCTTGGGAATCTCTCTCCCTCTCAAAAATAAATAAACTTTAAAAAAAGGTTCTTCATATTGTGCTATAATAATAATAATAATAAAAATAATAATAAAATAAATATGGAACATAATGTATTCACTTGAAAACAGTGAAGACATTGATCTAACTGGACCAGATAACTGGTTCATTCTATCTTTAGTAAAGTGTGATGCTCATTGAAATTGCTGAACATTTAGCTTAATAACTCCAATGACCAGACATGATACAAAAGAGAATATTGAGTAATAATATGAAAAAGAAAATCTTAACCTATTGGGATATTCAGTCAGAATGTTTAAAAAGCAGATTTTTGAGCATAGCAATTATGTGAGAAAAGAGCAAAGACGTTAGGTAGATGATTGGAAGCAAGTGTGATAAATATTTGTTGAGCATTTTAGTTCAATTTCTTTCTTAACACAGAAGGATGCCAATGAATGAAGAGGACATGGAAATAAAAAGAAATTGGAACACAATACAAATAAAAGAATAATTTATTAGCACAGCTCTCGTGAAAACTCATCGTTATAATGGTTTGTTTGTTTCATTTAATTCTCATTTCCTGAACACCTTATACCTTTAGAAACAGTATCATATATTTTTAAAAAAAATATTTACTGTTGAAAATCAAATGGAATATGTGTACTCTGCCTTAGGCAAATATTTTTGCTCTGCATTCATGCCAAAATAATAATAAAAGTAAACACACATACATACACAGATATAAATATAGATATAGACATTCATTTCCATCCGTTTCATGGCTCATATGATCATGTTACTTATCCCCCGTGCTTCAATTACAAAGCAAAATGTGAGCACTGTAAAAAAATCTGTCTCATTCTTCAAATTACATACGTGAAATAGTTAATTCGTCTCCACTGCCTTTTTTTAATTTTAGTATAAAATTGTGGTTTACTTTTTTCAAAAACATAATTTTGAATGTTTTTGGAATAACATTGTTTACATTTCAATCATCACAGTGCTTGCTTCTCTACTTCATTTTTCCAGTGAAATTCATGCTAATCAAATGAATGTTATTCCTGCTGTAAAGCTGACTCACATTTGAAATTACATGTAACAGGCTAATCAAGAAATCACATAGTAAGAACCAATCAATAATATTTTTAGGGTTTTTTTTTATCCTTTTTTTAACTTGAAATAATTATATTTTCCTATTTTATTAAATAAAATTTTTTAATGTTTTGTTTTTACTTTTGAGAAAAAGACAGTGCAAACAGGAAAGGGGCAAAGAGAGAGAGGGAGACATAGAGTCTGAAGCAGTCTCCAGGCTCTGAGTTGTCATCACAGAACCGAACATGGGGCTAGAACCTACAAACTGTGAGATCATGAGCTTAAGTCAAACACTTAACCCCTGAGCCATCTAGGTGCCCCAGCATTTTCCTATTTTAAAATGACAACAGTGTATTTTACCATATGTCAGGGAAAACCTAAACTTACAAGCTCCAGTCCAGACAAGTACCTCAAACTGTTCCCAATTTTTTCTCTACAACTCAGATGATGATAAATGTATTATTTATGTTAAGTGGGGAACTACAAGACTACTTCCAAATTCATTATGCTTAAACTGAGGTGAAATTAATAATGCATATAAATATATGTTCTTGTTTAGATAATTTTTAGTCTCTCCCTACTGCATATCTGCACCTCTCACACTGCAAGAAATGTCTGTGCTTTCTTTTTAGGTCCAATAATATTTGTCTTGGCAAGATCTCATCTAACAGAATTAAGATCCGGAAAGTCTGGGAGAAGCTTTTGTTATCAACCACCAGCTCTGCTCTCTGCCCTCAGGAAAGTAATTAACAGCTCAACTTACTCTGTCTTTTCAGGTCCCTATAGAGTTTCAACTTTGGCTGAAGGCACCCCTTCCTGCTCTGTTGATTGCCCCTAAAATGAATAAGCAATTCACAGCCTGCAATTTAAGACAGATCTTACAGCTAAAATTCCTCAATGCAGAGATAGAGCAGAAGGGAAGATGTTTAATTTTTACTTGTTGTTTGAGATTTGCTTTTAATATGAAATAAAAGTCTCTTAACCTCTTAATTGATCCTGGTCTTTGAGTGTCCCAATTTTTCTTTTTAACCTTATGGGGTGTGATGAATAATTATGTAGTATGGGAAACTGAAAGGCATTCCATAATTTCATGCAGAGCTTCCAGTAAACTAAAGGTGTTATATTTATTTAGGTAAACATCAATCCAGACTAAAACTTTACTAGTAGATATATCATAACAAGTCATTTTTACCAGTTCTAGATATTTCAAGCAGTTTTAGTGCTTCCAACTTGCCACTTTACACTGCTGAGTGAATCATTTATCCTGTGGTCCAGAAATATCAATATTATTTCAATTTCCCAATTTATCTCATACAACTTCAACCTTTCTACCAACCCACCCTACCTTTGCTTTTTGTGTTTTCAAATAAGCAACATCAGAATAATCAGTAATGTCATAAATTTGTCCCTACTATCTGGCATTCAGTGTACCCAAGACAGGAAATAAAATATTTTGAGAATATGGAAATATTATGCTTTGTAAAGCATAGATGTCACTGTGAAGTAGTATGTATTAAAATATGCATTGTTACACTCCTCCAAATAAGTTATATCACTTTTATATACATACATATGTACACATGCACACATTTATATCCATATATACCTCAAATATTATGAATTTACTAATTTTTATAGGTCCTTGGTAAAATAATAAATGATCAGCTCTTTAGATGAAGGGTTTTAGAGTCATATGATTTAGATTTTGATCCTAAAGCAACCACTCACTAACAGGTATACCTAATTAGGGTTTCTGTATGTGCCAGGAACGTCCTATTTTCCTGCCAAATCATCATTTACCTTTCTGAATACTCCTGACTGCTCCCGGGAAAGTGATCCTCAAAGTGGATTCTGGGATGGGTGCTTATGTATTTGAGGAGCACAGGTATAGGCTCAAAAAACAGAAGTCAATTTCTCACTATGGTTGACATGACTACTGTCACAGCTTGAACAAACAAGCTGAAATAGCATTGGTGTTCTGGAGCTCTTACCAGATCTCAAGTTAATTGTACACCTTTTTTTCTCAGCTTTATTTTTCAAAACATCACGTTGGTTGCATGAAATCTGCAATGGTGAGGATACATACACAAAGGAAATCAGCAAAAACTACAAATCTCAGATCTTTTCCCATCCCAGAAAGCTGATTTATCAATGCACACAACTGGCCTCAGGAAGCTACTGGCTGGCAGAACGATTATATTGGATTCCTTCTGTCATGGAAACAGTAGTGTTTTGGGCTCATTTAGAAAGTTCATTTAGAAAGTAGTGTTTTGTGCTCATTTAGAAATTTTTGATCATGGATTTGGCTTCCCTGCTTGCAGACCCACCAGTATCATCACTGTGAACTTAGTGCCTTATCTCTTGCTGCCATAATCTATATACGGTGTCATATTTTATTATGAAGAGATCTTACAACAGACTTATGTAAATGAAATCTACTGCTTTTACAAGGAGCCCCATTACCCAGAAGCAACTCAAGCAACAGTTTGAGTGGCCTGATGAACACTTAATTACTTCCCCTATATTAGAGACAATATTCTGAGGGTTAGGGTATCTACTGACTGTAGAATCGGGAGGTCTTAAAATAATAGCCAGCATTTGACAGAGCTCTCCTGTTCTCCAAAATACACACATCCAAGAATCAAGTAATGTCGTATGTGGCCCATCTCATCAATACAACCAATAGCTACTTGAAGAATTTTGATTATTGTCTTTGTGCTTTTGGCCACAGTGAATTTAGAATGCCAGAGGTAAAATGCTTTATTTACTTAGGGACTAAGAAGTAGAAGTAAGGACTGTCTTGTGGGCCTCTGATGTGCCAAACCAATAGTATGACAAAAAAATAATGAAATTGTTGACAAGAAAGTAAGGACAGAAGAAAAACTAGTGTTTCCAAAGTTGGCACTCTGTTTCTCCTATCATATTACTTAAAATGTATACGGTAATTGATATTTAACCTGCGGGAAAACTAAAACTTAGATTCGTTAAAACTTGCCTTTACTTTTTGATTATATGGTAGATTGGATTGGAGAACATGCTATCAGTTTGTCAATTTGGTCGCTGGGTACAACTGGAGCAAAGTAATTTCTCAATAAATTTTTGTTGAATTAAGAATACACTGTTGGGGGGTGGAACTTGGGTGGCTCAGTCGGTTAAGCATCTGACTTCAGCTCAGGTCATGATCTCGCGTCTCGTGAGTTTGAGTCCTGTGTCGGGTTTTGCAACTCAGAGCCTGGAGTCTGCTTCAGATTCTGCGTCCCTCTCTCACTCTGCCCTTCCCCTGCTCATGCTCTCTCTCTCTCTCTCTCTCTCAAGAACAAATACACATTAAAAAATATTTTTAATTAAAAAAGGAATACACTATTGGGATGCCTGGGTAGCTCAGTTGCTTAAGGATCCGACTTCAGTTCAGGTTATGATCTTAGGTCCAAGAATTAGAGCCCCACATCAAGCTCTGTACTGACAGCTTAAAGCATGGATCCTGCTTCGGATTCTATGTCTCCTTCTCTCTCTGCCCCTCCCCTGCTCGCACTCTGTCTCTCTCTGTCTTTCTCAAAATAATAAATAAACATTAAAAAAAATTTTAAAAAGAGTACACTATTGCTATTTTTCCAAATCTTAAAGTTTTATTAATTTCATTAATACACTGTGAGCAGCAACAAACACATTTTAATAAAAGGTAAGAATGATTGTTTTTCATATGCTATTAATAAATTCGACCTGTAGCCCTTCTCTTTTATTTTAGACAGTGGCACAAGTTGGGGAGCAATGCTGAATTATATTAAATGGCATTTGCAGTCATCACTATGTTAGAAGCAATAATATAGGACAATTATAATAAAAATGAATGTTGCCATATTCTCACCCACCTGTTTCTCTGTCATAGCACTAGGATTGATGGTGAGCTATATAATTGTGGTCACATCACATCTTTTGTTAACCTGCACAGTTTATTGCAACCTAAGGAAAAAAAATACCTTCAACTTTCCTCCAGTGGTAAATGCATAATGAAGTTGAAAATCAAATGAAGCTCCTTTCAGAGACCTCCTCACCTATTCCTAGTAGCCCAGTTCAAGTTTTTTTCTTACCATGCATGCTTTAATAACCCGATCCTGTAATTATTGTTTATCATAATTATGGGAGTAGCAGCTATTCTGAGAGCTATTGCATTGAGATACAAAAATGAGGTCCTGACTACCTCATTATTAGAGACCTCATGTTACAACATGTCACATAAGAGTGTTGCTCTTTTGGTCCAGGCCTGGAGCTGATTTGATAATTGAAAATCTGCTCCCTAAAACATCCCTCCCTCCTTTCCACTGGTATGAATTTTATCTGATACACATGTTCATTTAAAGGTATCTGTTTTTTTGTTTTTTTTTGTTTTTTTTAGTTACAGAATGGTTTGCAGGGAGGGTTTGCATTAGTGTGGAAATGAGATAGATTTGACTTAGTCTTCCTATTTGCTTGTTTCTTAATAAATTGTTTGGTGTCCCAGTAATAATGTGCAATTCATAGGAATTAAGTTTTCTCACCTAGTTTAATAGGTTAGAGTTATGTTAATTTTACGTAGTACACTAATGCAAAAAATTTTCAATGTGATTAAGACAAAGCTTTTGTCTAATAGACCACGAAAGCAAAAACAACAACAACAACAACAACAACAACAACAACAACAAGAAAACCTGTGGAAATTAAATTCTGTTCTTTGCCCTAGTACTTCCCAAAGTGACATTTGTTTAATTTTTAAAATTAGGTTGGGAAAAGATGATCAACACCTTATAAAGGGTGATGTTAATAAAGATCAGAAAAATCTGCAGTCAAAATAGAAGGATTTAATAGAAGAGTAATTGAACAGAAAGGAACCATTTGGAAGGATGCTAATGAACTTGTAACTAATTGAAAACCTACACGGGGTCAAGTACGCGAATAAATTATTTGGACAAATAATCTCATTTAACCCAGTGCCAGTGCTATCATATCAATGCCATTACCCTGGGAAATGTCTTTAGAAAGATTAAATTACTTACATGAAGTCAAACAAAGTGTCAAAGACAGGACTTGAACTCAAGTCTTTCTAAGTCCCCAGGCAATACTGAGGGAAAGAAAAGATAAAAAGCCACCAGACAGTGGAGCTTTGACTTACTGCTTTGTTCTTAGTTTTGGTAAACATTTACATGAAGAGACATATTAAAGTCTTACAGGGCTTTGGCCTTTCTTGCTCATACATTTGAGGGTAATAGCTTGAGGAATAAAATCCTCAGGAATTCAATAAAAGTGGCAGCAAATCTCCCTGAACAGGCTGACTCAGGAGATGTTTTACTTTGTGATAAACATTTCTCTCGCCTGAAGCTTTAGAAGTTGTTCGTTGTTGCAGAAGAGCTTCATAAGAATGGAGGTTATGAAATTTCCACCGATTTCTCCCCAAGGTAAGGGTGAGCTTTTATAACTGCTGCATTATAAATGAGGGAAAGGGAAGGGAAAACTGTCCAATGTGTATTCTATAATACATTTACAGAATTTTTAGTAATCACATTTCATTTGTATTGACAAAAATATAAATCTTCAAGTAATATTATGAAGTCCCCATTTGCAAAAGTTGAATCAAGGGTATATAATTTACCTTTTTAAATATAAAGATGAAATTATAATATCAATATGCACTACCCAAATACATGACATTAAGTTTAAACTAGATGAGGAAGAACTCTTTAAAAATACATATTCATGTGTGTCGTGGAGGACCTAAATGCGACCTTGCAATCATGTCCTGTGATGCTGTTCAGGGAAACTGGAAAGAAGAAAATTGGCAAATCAAGTAGGAACCATATTATTAAGATTTATAATAAATGTCTATATATTATAATCAGAGTTTTGTCTTATGATTCAAGCACATTTCAAATCATGACGTTTATAATATCCAGAGTTTTTATTCCACACAATCTATAATGTTGCATACCTAAAACTGAGCAGAAGTCTTCATCTGAAGTCAAAGGGAGTTTTGTAATTTGAGATTTTGTCTCAAGTGTCACATTAAGAATGATAACTAATATTTACAGAGCACTTACTTGTAAATATCACATATTATGGTATGACTTCAATCAAACTTCTGATATAAGTGACTTTATGTTATAAGCAGAACAATGCTACTCCTTTCCCCACAAAATTTCATGTCTCAATCCCAGAACCTATGAATATTTTACCTTACACAGAAAAGGAAAATTAAAATTGAAGATGGAAATAAACTCACTAATGAGCTGATATTATGATAAGGAAATTTTCCTGGATTACTCAGTGGAATTACAAAGGTCCTTGAAAGTAAAAGGCAAAGACAGAGCCAGAATGATGGAGATTTTCTTCCAAGTCAGACAGCAGTCATGAACGTAATAATGCCCACGTGATTCAGGCTGAGTCCCTAGGGCATTTGTTACAAATGGCCTCCCCTGTGTCTTTTTATTATTTTTTTTACTAAATTTTTATTTTAATTCCAGTATAGTTAATATGCAGTATGATATTGCTTTCAGGTGTACAATACAATGATTCAACAATTCTATACATCACCCAGTGCTCATCATGACAAGTACATTCTTTAACCCCCCCTCCCCTGTCTTTTATAAAAGCTACTGATTCTAACTTCTCTTCTATATGCCTGCATATTACACTTTTCATTAATTATCTCTTTACTTTGCTTACTTATTTGTATACCTCATATTGTTCACCAGTGAAAGCCCAGTGCCCTGCCCAGTAGTTGCTTCTAAATATTGCTTGAATAAAAAAGAGAAATGCTATCAGAACCAAGAGTGACATTTTACAATCTTCCATTATTGATTTTTCTATTTACCTTGTGCTCATCAAGTCTACTTGTATGCTTTTGATTTTTAGTAAGATTACCAGAATAATTTTATTTCATTTAAAATTACAGTGCATTTCATTTTTTTAATATAAACATTTTATTTATTTATCTCTTTAGAGAGAGTGAGTGCACAAGCTGGAGAGAGGGGCAGAGGGAGAGATAGATCTTCTTTTACATTTTTTTGATGTATATTTATTTTTGAGAGACAGAGCATGAGTGGGGAAGGGGCAGAGAGAGAGGGAGACACAGAATCGAAGCAACTCCAGGCTCTGAGCTGTCCTGATGTGGGGCTCGAACCCGCGAATTGAAAGACCATGACCCAAGCCAAATTTGGACACTCAATCAACTGAGCCACCCAGGTGCCCTGAGGGATAAAGAGAATCCTAAGCAGGGTCCATGATCAGTGCAGAGCCTGATGCAGGGTTTGATACCATAACCCTGGGATCATGACTTGAGCCAAAATCAAGAGTCTGGTGCTCAAGACTGAGCCACCCAGGCACCTTGGAATTACAGCACATTTCTAATAAATGATCCAGACACTTCAATAAAGTTTGTGTTATTTTATTTATTTGTAGGACATATATCCCTGTATTTCAATTGGCTCTAAAACTACTAATACCATAGAGGTGAGAACCAGATGACTATCAGTGATACTTAGGGTGTGTTTGTGTGTGTATTTATAAAGCAAAAAATTAATGTTTTTTCATGCTTAAAGTTTCTTAAAATTATATTATGATAAGGAAGAATTATATGATGTTCTAGAATCTTTGATACCAATATTTTTAATGATTTCATTTTTGTACTAATATTTTTAAAGTGTTTTGAGTTTAGTTTTTGAATTACTGATTAAACTTCCATATTTTGAATGTATATGATTGTGGCTTATTACATTTATGTATCATACATCTAAGGTTATCAGATCATGTGACCAATTATTAAAATGTGTATGTGAGTGACGCTCTAATATATTCTCAAGTTCTAGTAGGAGCTTAGCCAAAACAACAACAAAATCTGGGCTTGGGGAGGGTTTGGCTCTATTCACCTTACCTCTATTAATAATCGTGTTGAAAATTACAATTATGTATTGTATATTATATATAATTACGTATTACAATTATATTTTGTTGAAATAATTTTTGTTTGAAACTCACACGCATATGTAATAAGAGACTCTAATCAAATTATCTGAAAGTGTTTAAGATAATTAATATAATAATGAGTCCTATTCAAAAGTCAGAATCCAATAAAGCACTCATTTTAATCTTGAAAATGATCTATTTGATATATTATCCAGTGGCTGTATTTTATAGTATGTATGTGGCTTTGAATAACACACTAAATTTCAAAAAAAGATTATTACTCCCAACATAAAAATTGCCATATTAATGATCAAATCAATCAATAATAGTATAATCATGCATGTTTTGATTGACATATCAGTTAATTTTATTCTTATCATATTGAAATTCACACATGCTCAATAATGTGTTCTTGGCTAGATCTATAAAATTTAGAGAAATGAAACATACTTATGTTTTACAAATTTACAAAGTATGTATCCAAAATCTTCTATCATTGGGCTATAAAATATTAAAATATCACCACAACATCCTATAGTAAAAGGAAATAAAAGGCACAAGGGTCTAAATTTCACAATTTTAGAGAAGAAAAAGTAAAGTACTGTATAAATATTTCAAAGCCAGAAACTAAACTGACTTCATTATTTCTCTTTATATATTTCTATAGTACAAGAATTAATATTCACATTAGCTATCAAATGACTAAACACAATTTTTCTCTCTACCTTCTCAGGTTTGGTTATTTTTAAGTCAGTTTACTTACATAGTTTCAATGAGTATGCATTCAAAGTAGAAAAATTACTCTGGAAAGTATTGTAATATATGTAAATGTGACATCAGATTATTTTGCACATAGTAAGTACATTATTAGTAAATGCTTGTGAAATACAAATAATACAAATAGACATTGACCTTTGGAAATTAACACTGGTAACTGAACTAAACCAAAATGTTTGAGTAGTGCTTCTTATTACATTACATTCTTATTACTTATTCTTATCTTTTTATGTGAAAACATCTTTCTTCTTCTTAATTATATCCTAACTCTGATACATTGAAATGCAAATATTTTATAAAAGCTATAGAAATATCTAAAATTGAGAATAAATTTTTAGGTAGCCTTGCCCTTTAATGAAACTTTATTCTTAATACTTTTATCTTATGGTTTAAAATGGAATTATATTACAAATTTATTTTTTATTTACATATTTTTGTCCTTAAGAATTAGGATGCTTTACCCTTTAAATGATTGGAATATGTGTAGAAAAGATGAAATAAGACAAAGTAAATATGAAGCATTAAGGGATCCTCTGTTGGTCTTCACTGTTGGACAGTAATTATCACTTATCCCTTCCCCCAACCAAAAAAAAAAAAAAAAAAAAAAAAAGGTCTGACAGTTATTTTAACTCTGACTTTCAGAATAAACTCCTAGAAACATCTGACAATATGGTTATGCACAGCCCTAAGATAATCTATGCATTTCAATAATATTATTCATTTCTTCCAGAATGAAATGAACAGTGTCGAATAAATAATGATCATTAGCAGTATGCTACTCTTTAATCTACATATTTTTAAGTCTTTCCCTGAAACAGTGAGCATTAATTCATACCAAGTTGCAATTATGTAACTAAAGGTCAGATCTTCACTAATTTAGATTAAATCCACATGCACAAAGTAGAATGGGTCTGGGAAGAGTTCCAACCATAACAATTTGTCAAAAGAATCAAAGCTGTCTGTCTACACGACAATGTGTCTGATATTGCTGATATTTATAGATTTCTGCAAAGATGTCATGATCCCTAAATTTAGTCTTAGAATATCATTCTTTGGAAGTTCTTAAATATTCTATTTTTTGAGTTTATTCTCATTTTATGATAATTTTTACAGATTCATAATTTATCATCCTAAATAAGTGTTATTTGTTACATTAAATGTATTCCGACACTCCTTGTATGGCTGTATTATTTATTCAGAAAGACTTTATCAAGTGTATCATTTATTAGCATTTAAGTCAGTAAGTGACAAAATTTGAAACAAAGCTCAGAAGCAATATGCACAAACATGTTGATCCTGCCATTTTTTCACTATTCCCCACTATTTGCTTGATCTCTCTCTCTTCCTTTCTCTGATCAAATTCCATGCTTAGCCATTATAATCATGCTCTTGCATACTGCTTCCACATTTTGCTTGCTTCTCCTTTTGCTCTATTCCTTTAGCTAAATGGCAACTTTAGCAGAGAGCAGTGGTCTCACTGCACTTTAACTTCCTTCCCACCACAGTGGAAAATGGCTGGGTAAAATACACAAATACGATCCTCACCATGAGAAAAGTCTGATAGTATTTCTCTAATCCATTCACTGCCCTTTACTTCAAGGTAACTATTTCATACTGTTTCTTCTCAAATGCTCAGTACTTCACACGCATTCCCTGACTTTACCGTAAATGAATGACCTTGTCTCCTATTATACTGAGAAAATCTACTCAGCACATGGATCAATTATGCTACATGGATCTGTATTCACATATTTAGCTCTCATTATCTCTATGGAAAACAATCAGGGAATATTGCAATGACCCTTTTTACTTCAGCATAACAAAGTATTCCTGTTTTCCTACTAAAGAATATTTTTGGCAATTTTCGCCTCTCCTGCATCATTAATTGTTCATTCTTCTGCCATTTATCAGATTAAAAATATGGCGTTACTACTCTAAAGTCCACCAAACCTGTTCTGATTTATCATGGTCCTGGTAAATATAATACTAATTTATCGTTTTTTAATGTATTTATTTACTTTGAGAGAGAGAGAGAGAGAGAGACAGACAGACAGACAAAGAGAATGGGTCAGGGAGAGGGACAGAGGGGGAGAGAGAGGGAAAACCCCAAGCAGGCTCCACGCTCAGTGGGTAATCCAACTGATGGGGGGTTGTCTTGATCCCACAACCTCGGGATCAACCTGAGCAGAAATCAAGAGTGGACGCTCGATGACTGAGCCACCCAGGCACCCCTATAATGCTAATCCCTCAATCCTCACCTCACTCAGTTTATCAGCAGCATTTGGCACTGTTGATCTTTTCTTGAAACATCAGTTCATTTGCTTCCAGCCACACCCCCCTGTCCTCATTGTCACTCACCACACTTTCTAACGCACTCAGTCTTTTTAGATGATATTTCTCTTTCTGACCTCTACATACCGGATTGCTCTGTCATTTTATTCTTTATCTCTTCTGTTTTTGTCTGCACTTTCACTCCTTCAGTAATTACCTTTGGTCTCATGGCTTCTAAGCATCTCAAAATTTAAATGGCTCAAATTGACTGCCTGATCTTCCTGCCCTAAAACAAAACAAAATGATAACAAAACACTTTTTCTACTGCTTGTTTCCCCAGTAACAGACACTAGTAATTGCTGTCTTCTAACTGCACAGGTCCCAAATCCTGAAGTCATGAGTGACTACCTTCCAACACCTCATGTGTAATCTATTGACACTTTCTGTTTGATCTAACCATCAATCCAGAATCCAGATAATTCTCATTATCTTAACTCTTGCTATCATCTTCCACACTGACTTCTTTTACATGGACTTTTACAGTAGCCTTCCTGAAGTTCTCCCTGATTGCATCTTTTTTTCCCACCCTCATCTAACAGACACTAGTCTATTACTTTTAATCGTTAAAAGTTTTGGCCAACCACCCCAAGATACTTCAATTTTTATCTCTTTCTTACTCAGTAAGATGACCATGTAACGACAGGGTGATATTCTTCATTAGGATGAGATGATAATTCATCAGTATCAATGTGATAATAGCCAGTGGGTCTGGAGTATGACCAAGGCAAAATCACAGTTAAAGTTAAAATTAATTATTATAGTTAGCCACAGCAAAAACAGTAAATCAATTGAATCATTTGGTAAGTCAATCCATCTTGGCCGTCAATCAGAACAGCAATACGAGACTGGAGGTGGCCAAAGCATGGCATCACAGCTTTCAAATACAAAGTAAGAGAACAGGTAAATAAGAGAAATAGGTAACCCTAAAGTTAGGAATGGATCAATCACAGGGACACAACTTGAGCATCAGCAATCTGGTTTCTCAACAGAACTCCTCAAAACAATGACAAGTTCTGAAAATAAATAAATAAAGGTAACCCTTTAGCAATTTTTGATGAATAATTTAATTGTTTCCAATATAACACGTTATCATTATGTATCATTTAGTATTTCAGGTTAGTTTTACTAGTGCCTAATCTTTTACCTTATTATTTATTTATTAAGTAATGTTTCCTTATTTTTGAGAGAGAGAGAAACAGACAGAGTGAGCACCAATAGGAGAGGGGGAGAGAGAGGGAGACATAGAATCTGAAGCAAGCTCCAGGCTCTGAGCTATCAGTATAAAGCCCCACTTGGGGCTCAAACTCACAAATGGTGAGATCATGACCTGAGCCAAAGTCGGACGCTCAACTGACTGAGCCACCCAGGCGCCCCACTAATGCTTAATCTTTTAATTACTCTGATAAATATTGGAACTTTTCAAATTTGTAGTGGAATACCTATTAAAGGTTATTTAAGCCCAAATTGTCATCTCACAGGTAAAGAGCGCCTTCTCTCTCTTTTTCTCATTAACATGTCACTGAAGTAAAATGTATGTAGGAAAAACATTCATGTGATAAGTTAACAGCTTACTGGATTTTCATAAGTTAGATATACTCATATAACATTCAAGTAAAAAAAATGCCAGAAATCCCTGTTTTGCTCGTTTCCAAATGCTAACTGCCAAAGCCTCCCACCACCTCGACTTCCTACAGCATAAATCAGCTCTCCTTTTACTTTACATAAATGGGGTCATAGATGGTCTGCTGCTTTTTGGTAATATTATATTTGTATCATTTGCACATTTGCATGTATTTGTGTGTTATTCATTTTTATTGTGAAGAAGTGTTACATTGTATGATTTATTTCTTTTTTTTCAAAATTTTATTTAAATTTAGTTAGTTAACATACTGTGCAATATTGGTTTCAGGAGTAGAATTCAGTGATTCATCACTTACATATAACACCCAGTGCTCATCACAAGTGCCCTCCTTAATCCTCATCACCCACCTAGCCCATCCCCTACCCATCTCCCTCCATCAGTTTGTTCTCTATATTTAATAGTTTCTCATGGTTTTTTTCCCACTCTCTTTTTTTTCTCCCCGCTCCCTTATGTCATTCTGTTTTGTTTCTTAAATGAGTGAAATCATGTGGTATTTGTCTTTCTCTGATTGACTTATTTCACTTAGCATAACACATTCTAGCATCCACATCATTGCAAATGGCAACATTTCATTCTTTTTGATGGTTGAGTTATATGTATGTATATATAATTAATAACATATATATATATATGTATATGTATCACATCTCCTTTATCCATCAGTCAGTGGATATTTGGACTCTCTCCATAGCTTGGCTCTCAGTTGTGTGATTATTGATTCATATTTAGCTTGTTCCCTTTGTGGGACTAGTATAAATAGTGTTATTTTAAATAACTTAGAACATATCTATTTTAATTCTACATATAACTTAAACTTCCAAACATAAGATCCTTAAAACAATGTTTAAAGTTATTATATATCTATCTTTATGGTGTTCCTTTCTCCTATAAGTATTTCCATGTTTCTTTCTGGTACCATTTCATTGTTCCTAAAGACCTACTTAAATGTTTCTTTTATTGCCATCCTACAGACAACAAAGCCACTCATTGTGGGCTTCAAATATGTTTCAATTATATCTCAATTTAAGTAAATAAATGAATAAAATATATATGTGCTCCATTTTTATAGAGAGAGTTTATTTTGTTGAGCATTTAATTTAAACTAGTGAGTATTTTATTTCAGCGTGGGAGGTGGGTCAAATAGGTAATGGGGATTTAGAAGTGCACTTGTAAAGAGCACAGGGTGTTGTGTTGGCTTGGTTTTTAAGTTTTTATTTAAATTCCAGTTAGTTAACATACAGTGTATTATTGGTTTCAGGTATAGAATTTAGGGATTCAACACTTACATATAAACCAGCTGCTCATCACAGCAAGTGTCCTCCTTAATCGACATCACCTATTTAACCTATCCCCCCCACCCACCTCCCCTCTAGTGACCATCAGTTTGTTCTCCGTTTGTTAAGAGTCTGTTTCTTGATTTTCTTCTCTTCCCTCCACCCCCATGTTCATTTGTTTTGTTTCTTAAATTTCACACATGAGTGAAATCATATGGTATTTGCCTTTCCCTGACTGACTTATTTCACTTGGCATAATGCTCTCTGTATCCATGTAATTACAAATGGCAAGATTTCATTCTTTTTGATGCCTGAGTAATATTCCATTGTATATATGCCACATATTCTTTATCCATTCATCATACTTTTTATATAATTTGGCTATTGTTGATAATGCTGCTATAAACATGGAGATGCATGTATCCCTTAGAATTAGTATTTTTGTATCCATTGGGTAAGTACCTAGTAGTGCAATGCCTGGATAGTAGAATAATTCTGTTGTTAACTTCTTGTGCAACCTCCATACTTTTTTCATGAGTCACTGTACCAGTATGCATTTCCACCAATAGCGTAAGAATGTCCCCCTTTCTCCACATCCTCGCCAGCTCCTATTGTTCCCTGTGTTATTAATTTTACCCATTTTGACAAGTGTGAGATAACATCTCATTGCATTTTTGATTTGTATTTTCCTGATGAACAATGATGTTGAGCATCTTTTCACGGGTCTGTTGGCCATCTATATGTCTTCTTTGGAAAAATGTCCATTCATGTGTTCTGCATGGTTTTTAATTGGATTATTCATTTTGGGGGGTGTTGACTTATATAAGTTCTTTATATATTTTGGATACTAACTCTTTATCAGGTATGTTATCTGCAAATATCTTCTCTTATTCTGTAGGTTGTCCTTTAGTTTTGTTGATTGATTCCTTTGTTAGGCAGAAATTTTTAATTTTGATGAGGTCTCATTAATTTATTTTTGCTTTTGTTTCCCTTGCTCAGGAATGTGTCTATTAAGAAGTTGCTATGGCCAATGTCAGAGAAGCTTGTGTTGTCTTCTGTGATTTTTATGCTTTCAGGTCTCACATTTAAGTCTAATCCATTTTGAATTTATTTTTGTGTATGGTGTAAGAAAGTGGTTAAGTTTCATTTTTTATATGCTTCTGTCCAGTTTTCCTAACACCATTTTTTGAAGAAACTGTCTTTTTCCCATTTGGATATTTTTTCCTGCTTTGTCGAAGACTAATTGACCATATAGTTGTGGGTTCATTTATGAGTTTTCTATTCTGTTCCATTAATCTCTGTGTCTGTTTTTGTGCCAGTACCATATTGTCTTGATCACTGAAGCTTTGTAATATAACTTGAAGTGTGGATTTGTGATATCTCTAGCTTTGCTTTTCTTTTTCAAGATTGCTTTGATTATTTGGCGTCTTTTCTGGTTCCATATCAATTTTAGGATTGCCTGTTCTAGTTCTGTAAAAAATCCTGGCGATATTTTGATAGGGATTGCATTAAATGTGTGGATTGCTTTGGGTAGTGTAAACATTTTAACAATATTTGTTCTTCCAATAAGTGAACATGGAATGTCTTTCCATTTCTTTATGTTTTCTTCAATTTTGTTCACCATTGTTTTATAGATTTCAGAGTACAGATAGATCTTTTGCCTGTTTGGTTAGGTTTATTTCTAAGTATTTTAAAATTTTTGGTACAATTGTAAATGGGATTGATTCCTTTACTGAATTTGTTTAACAGTTCTAGCAGTTGTTTGGTGGAGTTTTTCAGGTTTTCTATATAGATTATCATGTCATCTGCAAATAGTGAAAGTTTGGCTTCTTCCTTGCTTTTGGTCTTTCCTTTCTACTCCATGAGACCTCTTTAATATTTCTTGCACGGCTGGCTTAGGGGTCTGGGAAACTCTCTTTCTATTCTGACTGACAGACATGCTGGGTAGAGTGTTCGTGGCTGCAGATTTTTCCCATTCAGCACATTGAATATATCATGCCATCACCTTCTGGCCTGCAAAGTTTTTGCTAAGAGATCTACAGCTAGCTTTACGGGTTTTTCCTTGTAAGTTAGGACTTCTTTTGTCTTGCTGCTTTTAGGATTTTTTCTTTATCACTACATTTTGCAAATTTAATTACAATATGTCTTGGTATTCCCTGCTGTTGTTGATTTTGATAGGAGTTCTCTTGCCTCCTGCATCTGGATGTCTGTTTCCTTCCCCAAACCAGGGAAGTTTTCAGCTATTATTTTCTAATATAAATTTCTTGCCCTCTTTTCTCTCTCTCTTCTCCTGGTACTCTTATGATATAAATGTTATTATGTTTGGTGGAGTTACTGAATTCTCTAAGTCTATTCTCATGTTCCTTAATTGTTCTTTCTCTTTTTTTTCCTCTTTTATAATTTTCCATTAGTTTACCTTCTATATCACTTATCCATTCCTCTGCTTCTTCCATCCTTGTGATATTACATCTAATCTGTTTTGAATCTCAATTATTCCATTTTTCATTTCTAATTGTTTTTTTATCTCTATTATCTGTGCAGTAAGGGTCTTCCTGAAGTCTTCCATTCTTTTCTCAAGCCCAGTGAATATTATGGTTGCTTTAAATTCTCTATTGGGCATATTATTTATATGTTTCACTTAGATCTCTGGCCTAAGTGTTTCACCTTATCTTGTCCTTTCATTTGGGATAAATTACTCCATCTTGGCATTTTATCTAAGCATCTGCCTTCTCTCTGTGTTGGAAAAGTCCATTATTTTTCATGCCCCTAAAATTAATGGCTTTATGAAGAAAAGATCATATAGTGTCCAGGGCCTGGAGCTTCAGGGAGTGATTCTGGGGTGTGCTGTGTCCACTGGGCTGTGGTTTTTTGCCTGCTTTGTCCTTCATGCCAGTTGTTTGTGGAGGCTCTTCTTGCCTGCAGTGGGCAGTGTTTGGTCCTTGGGCAAAACATAACAAGTTTTAGCTAGGTGTGTTCTGGTCTGCTTGTTAAATGAGACCTGATACTACTTGCACTAGAACTAAAGTCCTGTATAACTTTCTGGAAAGGCGATATGGTGTGGGCAAGGGTTTCTGCTGGTCTTCTGGGGAAGGGGCCCACTGTGCTGGGCCTGATGCAAGCCTGACTGAGTAGGGTAGCACTGCTAGAACGTAGGGTCATGGGACCTGCTGTAAGCAGGGTAGGCAGTCAGTGTTGGTGCTGTGCTGCTTACTGCAGGTGGCTCTGTATCTATGCTGAAGAGTGGTGCAAGGAAATGGCACCAGCCACCAACCTGTCCCCAGAGAAATATCTCCATACTCACTGCCTCTTGGGGAAGCACTCTGAAAACAGTGAGTAATCTCCCCTGTGTGTCCCAGCTGTTTTCAGATCACTGTTTCCATGTCTGTCTCTGGGTTGTTTGCCTGTCTTCTCTCCTGAAGCAGTGCAGTGCTCTCCAGACTGCATCCCAGCCAAGCTTGCTGACTTTTAAAACTCCAGGTTTTAGGAACTTGGTAGAGTGGGAGACTGCAATGGTGTTCTGAGGGAGGGTCTTGCTGAGCTGGGACTTAGGGATGATTGGCTAGGAAAAGCAGTCGCTGCAGAGCACTGGGGCATGGAACTTGGAGCAAACATGCTAGGAAGCCAAGATCAGGCCTAACTGCCCTTGGAAAGTGGTTCTATGTTTATGCTGAGGGGCAGGTGAGGGAAATAGTGCCCACAAGTTCCTTTGTCCCCAGAGAAGCATCTCTGTGAACACTACATCCCAGGGATTCACTCCAGGAAGAGCAAACAATCTCTCCACTGTATGTCCCAGGAATTATTCAGATTGCTGTTTCCACACCTTCTGCTTTCAAGTTGTTTGCCTGCCTTCTCTCCAGGAGTAGAGCAGGACCCACAGGGGTCTATACCAGCCAAGCCTGCCAACCCCTAAAACTCTAGTCTTCAAGCCCTGCTGGTTGCAAGAACCCACAAAAATCAGCCCCTCTCATTTCTCCAGCCAATTGCTTTAGGGAAGTGTTCTCCTTGTGTGTCCCGCTATGTGCTCCTCTCTCATCTTTCTTCAGGACCAGGGATCCCTCCCCTCTGCAGCACCCTATATCCATTTCTCCCCCAAACAATATTTCTGCACTTCCTGACTTTCTCATGGTGGCCTCTTCTCTCCTTCTGGTTGTGGAGACTGTTTAGTCAGTCTTCAGGTCAATCTCTGGCATGTTCAGAATGATTTGATAGTTATCTAGCAATGTCCCAGAGACCAGGCAAGCCTAGGGTCTTCCTACTATGCCACCATCTTAGCTTCTCCCATTGAAGTGTTGAATCACTATATTGTACACCTGAAACTAATATTGCACTGTATGGTTCTAATTGGAATTTAAATAAAAGCTCAAAAATATACAAAGGTATCATTCCATTGATTTTTATTTTCCATAAATTCTGTTACTAAGTTAACTGTTAATTATAATTTTCTTCCTTTGTGTGGTGTCTAAATGGGGTGTCTCTTGTTTGAATGAGGGCCCCCAAATGTGAGGCAACCATCAAATGGAAGCCAGTGGGGTAAGAAATGAAATAATTCATATAAGGCAGAACAAAGGAGATGGAAGTTTATGGAATACACTTAAAGGAGGAAAATGAGGAGGCATGGCAATGCATGGATCTTCCCCTTTTTGGTAACTGTGCTTAGCTCTAGTAGCCAATTGGTTAATTAGGGCATATGAATATTTTTGACTGGGTCGCCTGACTCACTGTCTGTATTCAGCCTGGGGAGTAGCTGTGGGCCCTTTCTACATTCCATCACTCAGGCATGTTTGCCTAAACGTGGCTTCTACACTTTGGAAATAATTCATCTTTTTCTAGACCAAGTTCTGAATCTCAGTCTCTTAGCCTATAATTTATTAAGCCTAAAACTACAATCTATAAATACCTGAAAGGTAGACATACAGCTGCTAATACTTATATCCCTTATTAATGGTTCAGAATGTTTTCTTTCTATTTTCAAGTCCCTATAGTGTTTCTTGATTCTATAGCACTTCTACTTTTAAATTGGAATTTTGTAATATATTTTGCTTTCTTAGTTGTTCTCATTAGGGACATTTGCATGTTGCAAACTATTCCATTCTATGAGTATGCAGATTTTATATGTATTTATGTAGGGAGAATCTGTGTGTATTTGCATATATGTGTTATCTTCCAGCAAGGATAAACTAAAATGAACATCCATTATTCTTGCTACTCCTTCCCTATTCACCTCCTTCTCATAATCCTATTATAACTTTCTTCTGAGGAAACTTCCATTTATATAGGATTTCAGTAAAGTTTCATACAACAGTTACTTTCACTCCAAGAGAAGAACAGATAACTTCGACCTAAACCAAATAATGTATCTGAGATACAAGATTTTTAATGGAGTTTTGGAGGAGAGATTCAAACTCTTAACTGCTAGATCTAAGTTTGAGCAGGTAAGATTCCTGAAGCAGCAATATCTTTTTAGCACATGATGTTGGAAAGTGAACTCAGCACAGCAATGAGACAAGAAAGAGAAAGGAAGTAACAAGATCTTGATAACACCATTTGAGCTCTAGATCTGAGAATCCCCATCTTTGGAATTTTATTCTTACTAGACTCAATATACTTCCTGTTTTTTTTTTTTTTTTTTTGTTTTTTTTTTCATTTTTTTACACAGTTTGAGTCAGATGTTCTATCACTTTCAACAGAAAAGGTCTTAATTAATTAATGCAGTCAATACACAACTTTTTTTAAGACACTATTATTTGGGTGTCTTTAAATTTTTCTACTTTGAAAGTAAATACTATCTTCAGGTTGGATTTTCTAGATTCATTATTTTGCTAACAGTGATTTAATTAAGATTCTATAAATGTTTATAATAATAAATTTTTCACCAGAATTAAAAATAATACAAAGGTAAGTAAGAAAACATGATTCATTTTATAAATTTGTTTCTCCTGTGATAATTCCTACAGATAAGTATAAAAGTCAGGGAATATTGCCTTATAAATTTATAACATAATGCAACTTATAATTCCATAATATATTTTTGTAGGAGAAATGTGCTTATTCTGAGATTAATATGTATTCACATTGACGGTCAGTAACCATATATTATGGATGTACTAATATTGTAATTAGTTTGGCATATCTTTCTGAAGACTCGTAATTCTCTTTAACAATATTTTATTTACAACTACTTACACATTTATGTTAATTATTTGAACATGCAAACAGTCTTCATAATGAGGTTCTCTGCAGTGATTAGAAAATAACTTGAATAGGCTATATATAATTAAAGGGTAATCCCTACTATTTTAAATGACATGATTTTTTGACCATTAAAAGCACTGAGGGATGCCTGGGTGGCTCATTTGGTTGAGCAGCCAACTCTTGATTTCAGCCATCATCTCAGGTCATGATCACAGTGTCAGGGTCCATGCTGAGCATGCAGCTTTTTGCTTGGGATTTTGTTTTTCTTTTTCTTTCCTTCTGCCCCTCCCCTGCTTGTGCTCTTTCTCTTTCTCTTTGTCTCTCTTTCTTAAATAAATAAATAATAAATAAATGCACTGCAAATACAAGGATATTTTGAACACAAAGACTGAAAAACAATGAACATCTCTAAACTTCGACTACCAAAGATCTTAAAAATTTTAAGTTGGAAAACAGCACAAATTAAGGTCTCTGAAAAACCGTCTTGAATATAAAACCAATTGAAAACCAATATATCCTAAGGATCTAAAAACCATATTAAATTCCACTGAGTCCACATAGTGAAGTACGAATGTTTTCTTTAATAGAAATCTATTGCAGAGTAAGTTTAATCTCACTTTTCACATTATGCACAGATTTAAAAAAATATTTTTCCAAAAAAATGATGAATTTGATGCGACTTTTGTTAATTCCACTTCTGTGCTATATTGGAAGGCTAAGATAAAAGTCTTTAAATGAGTCAATCTTTTTTATAAGCATTAATCAGATTTACCTGAAGATATTTTTAAATGTGTAAACATGGATATATCCATACACTTTAAAATTCAAAAGAGAGTTTGGGAGTCATGATTGGTTGTAAACCTCGGATTAAGCTATTGATTATTAAGACTGAATTTCCAAACAGTGAGCTATACTGTCCTTGGCTATTAAAAATAAATAAATAAAAATTGGGCATTCGAATACTAACTCTGGCAAAATCTCTCTTCACTTTTGCTTACATTTCCCCCAGCCATCTGTCCTGACCTCTGCAGGAAGAAAGTGTCTATTGTCCTGTGGTTAAGAGTGCAAACAGTGGAGCCAAATGTCTAGTTTGTGTAACAGTCCTACTGCTCAATTACTATGAAATCACGTGTGAGTTACCAAAACCTCTTTACCTTTCAGTTTCTTCCCCTGTATTTCAGTTTAGTAAATGGCACCTACCTAATAGCATTGTTGTAATGATTCAATAAGTGAAAAAGTGATCAGAATAGTGCCTCCCATGCAAGGGCACAGTAAATTAAGTGTTGAGATGTCTTTGCTTGATAATTACTGATTTCACCCTCTGACATTTACATTTTGATTTCCTAAAATCACGACATTAAAATTTCTCAAAATATTTATTTGATTGAAGAACTTATGCTAGTTAATTATCCTCTAATTGGTATGAAAATATGTTTTAGTAAAAATCTCTTATACTGTACCTATCCCAGACACTAGCTCTCTTTTTCCAAAATTACTATTCAGGGAAGTTAAGTAAGGCAGAAGTGCCTAATATAATAGCTAGTAGACATTATTAATCCTCTCAATAATTGGTATTGACTCCATCCTTAGAGAAACTCAAAGGAAATAAAGACATTAAAGGGTTATAGTTGGAGGTAGCAAAGAAATGGGCATATGAAATGTGTAAAAATGCAACACGGGTAAAGTGCCTATGACTTCACCAAACGCTGACATGGATAAATGGTAAAAAAATAAAACCAGGGCACCTGGGTAGCTCAGTCAGCTGAGCATCCGACTTTGGTTCAGGTCATGATCTCCTGGTTCATGAGTTCCAGCCCCGCATCAGGCTCTGTGCTGACAGCATAGAGCCTGGACCCTGGTTCAGATTCTGTGTCTCCCTCTCTCTCTGCTCCTCCCCCGCTCATGCTCTGTCCCTTTCTCTCCTTCAAAAATAAATTTTAAAAAAATTTAAAAAAATGAAATAAAACCAAAACCAGGTACCAAACAAAACACAAGACACATATATTCAGGATATTGCTGGAAATTGTCTTATGTTAAATGTGTGAAGGTGGGTGAAAGGATAGAGTTAACTTGTGACTAGACTGTGGTGGTTCCCAGCTTATCACCAGGGATGCCTGGAACTCTGGTGTTGACCCGTGGCCAGGAGTGGGATGAAATACCAGATAGTACTTACAAAATGTTGTTTATGCCCAAATTATTCCCCAAAATACTCTGAACCAGCTCATATACATCGTTTATTGAAAATGTATAGAGGCAACTAGGGGGCTCAGTCAGTTTGGGTTCATGGGATCGAGATCCACATCAGGCTCCTTGCTGGCAGTGTGGAGACCGCTTGGGATTCTCTCTGCCTCTCTCTCTCTGCTCCTCCCCTGATTGTACACGCATGCTCTTTCTCTCTCTCTCTCTTGCTCTCTCAAAGTAAATAAATACACATTAAAAAAAAAAAAGAAAGAAAATGTATAGATCAATGAGGGCTTATACCCTGGCTTAGCCAGTAACACAGCTTGGTTTTGAATATGTGGTCAGTGGAGCATGAAAGGCTGCTGGGTAAATTTAAACCCTGGCTCTCTGTGTCAAGTATCTCTAATATAACTTGGTGCATCTTATTCTACTAAGGAAAATCCTTGTAAGGTACACCTGGAATTCTCAGACCTGTTTTTGTGCTTTCTCTTTCCTTCCATACAGTATTCCTGCCTTTGTGAGAATATTTACGGAAATTCAAGAGTACTTTCAATATGCCAACCCGTGTAATTATTGTAGTTATTTGAACAGGAAAATGGAAATGAACTTTAGGTCCATAATCTACATGATGGCTAGGACTTTGTTTGAGAGAAAGAATGATGAATATCCAGGAGATGAAGAACCTCAGATGCCAGACAATAATCTAGGCCATTATGGTGTCAAGACATTCAAACATTGTGACCACGGGTGGAAGGATAAGCATTTCATGGAGATTTGAGGTCGATCCAGAGATAGGAAAATGGCTAGGCAGATTACTGAAGAAATTCAAACAGAGCAAAAACCAGCCAAGAACCTGGTACCTTGGCTTCTTTTGGCACATCTGGAAAAAATTAAAGTAACTTAGAGCCAAGAGCTCCCAGATCTACCAAATTACACCAATGATCCTATCAGTAAAGATTATTGGAATGGCAGGACATGCCACTAGGCACAATCCAAAGAAGGATATACTCAATCAAAGCTGCTTTAAGTCAATTTGTAAATGATATGAGTTACTTCTTAGTGAGACTCGACTGAAATAGATTTTTACATTGGCGAGATTACTCTTTCCCTTTCATTTAATACCACTAAATGAGGGGGGATATTTGACTCACTCAGCATTCTCAATTAGCAGCATAACTGTGAATAAGTAGACAAACAAAATGCCAATCTATTGAGCTGGATGAAGTAGGAAAACATAAAATATAACTTGGCAAGGTTATTTAGCCAAGTGTATCCATAGATACCAAACTTGAACCTTTCTTTGAGGAGTTTTTTATTGTGTTTGTTGCAGCACATATTAGGTCAGGAGTTGGAGAGACAAAGAGAGGCAGATAAAGCAAGAGAGATGTATATTGCTATAACGCATCTGATAACCAAAGTGGCTTATGTGTCTTAGGTTTGGGTACTTCAAGCATTCCACGTGATTTAGGAAACAGTATGAGTGAAAGCAGAGAGAAGGTGTGGTAAGCTGAGATATAGTAAAAGTAAATATAAATGTATGTATTACTGCAAAATAACTTTTTATATTATGCTAATGAGTTTGGAATTTAGTAAAATTACCGAGGGGAGATATTAAAAGCCTTTTAGTAATATAGTGATAAAATTCGAATTGTCCTTTAAAATAAATGGATGGAGGGGTGCCTGGGTGGCTCAGTCAGTTGAGTGTCCGGTCATGATCTCACAGTCTGTGAGTTTGAGCCCCACGTCAGGCTCTGTGCTGACAGCTTGGAGCCTGGAGCCTGCTTCTGATTCTGTGTCTCCCTCTCTCTCTGCCCCTCCCCTGCTCATGCTCTCTCTCACTCTCAAAAATGAATAAATGTTAAAAAAAATTAAGAAAAATAAAATAAATGGATGGAGGGTAGAAAGCAGAGAAATATTGACAGGAGGGGTATCAATTATCAAACTATTGTAATATTTCATACCAAAAGAGGAGACAGAAATTATGTAATTAAAATAGTAGTCGCCTGTATGGAAAGTTTAGACAGGTACTGTGAGTGTACGAACAATGGGGATTGGTGTTGAGGGGTATGGAAGGAGAGAGAGAAAGTAAAGCCAATTTTTGGGTGCCTGGTTTGGATAATAGAGAATTTGCTAAACAGAAAGTAGATTTGAAAGTGTCACGCTTAATTAATTAGGCAACTAAAGTTTAAAAGTTTAAATTATTAGTTTGACACACATTTAGTAAGGTTTAATAATAAAGAGTGTAGTTCTGTTAAACTACAAATCCTATGTTTATCCAATGTGCCAGGAGGGAGAGAGCTGTAAAAAGGAGAAACAGCTAAATTTTAATGGGATCCTTTTCTCAAACATCTCTACTCATGTTACTTAAAATTTATGATCTCTGAATTTTTTCATTTTTTAGAATAACAGCTATATTTGAATTTATAAGAATCTCCTTGTAATATATAAATATTAAGTAGTGACCATGTAGTTGCCTATTAAAGATTAAGTAGTTACGACGTAGGTGCCTGTTAATCTGACTTAGTTCATTTAAATAGCTTTATTTAGATCATTTAGGTGATATGAGATTCTCTATGAAAATTGGAATTGAAATTATCTACAATGGTAATAAAGTAACGTGCAAAATAGGCAAATATGAAAGAATGGAGGATGTGATGGCAGAGTAAGAACTTTTATCCATCTATATTGGTACAGTTCAGACTTTATAATTTTCTTTTTGTTTAGACTTTTTAAAAGTTTATTTATTTATTTTGAGAGAGAGAGAGACAGTGTGAACAGGGAAGGGGCAGGGAGAGAATAGAGAGAGAATTCCAAGCAGGGTCCTCAACTCAGTGTGGAGCCCATTGGCACAGTTGTGAGATCAAGACCCGAGACAATACCAAGAGTCCGGCGCTGAACCCACTGAGCAACCCAGGCTCACTGAGACTTAATGTTTTTCTATATTTTCCCTTTACGCCATCCATGCTTGTTTTCACCTTAAGATCTTTATGTTGTAAGTCCTTCTGCCTAGAAAAATTCATCACCAGATTTTCACATGAGCTAGCTAAAGGTGGGGCTATAGTTAATATTATATATTAACATTATTCAGGTTTCAGCTCAATTATTGGTTTCTTATTACTCAAACCAAATCCACACCCACTGCTCTCTTCTTATGCCATTGTAACAACAGCACCTACAAAGATGCTAGACTAACACAAAAATCTTAATAATTGTTGAATAATTGAAAAAGAGAAAATTATATATATTTTTTTTTTTGCAAAAATAATTGTCATTTGCTGATACCAAGAACTCAGTGAATTTTGGGTGATGTGTTATTTGGTATTTTAATATGCCAACATGTACTTTGAGCCTAAAAAAGTATCAAGAAGCCAGGCTTTGGAAATTTATATATTTAGAACAAAATATTGGTTGTAAAACATGACGCGATTATATCATTTTTTGTAACTCAATTTCCGTGCCTGTAAAAAGGGAGTATTTGATAGAAGTTTTGTGATAATTAAATGAAATACCTGACAGGGTAACTATAATGGCCAAAATGCAACTAACCCTAACTTTAACCCTTTCCATCTCTGACTCAAGATTGGACAACTATCTATAATTTAAAACAATGCAGCTGCAGGAAAATTAACCTTTAATTTAAATTAATCAGTCTTAAAATAGATTTTGTAATGGTTATTTTGAAATGGTGTTTTTCTTAAATTTAACTTTCTATGCCTTTTTATAATATACTTCTTCAAAACTAAAATGATCTTTTCCCTTTACCATTCTTCCCTTCCAAGATTTTATAAATCCATTTATTTTTCTCCTGGGATAAAATATTTCTAACATGTAAACAGAATGGGATCTCTATACTGTCAGTTTAATGAAACAATCATTTATTAAGTTTAGGAAGTGTATTAAAGTTTCTTAGTTAATTGGATGCTGTCTATGCTTTGGATTTGGACTTGGAAGGTGGAAGGGTGAGCGCCTCCCAGAGAAATGTAATTAATTGTGGCGCTGGGTCTTCAGCTGGAAATTAATGCGCGGGTTCTATGGTCAATCTGTAACAATCTCAGGCACCGGTTTCAATTTTCTTTGAATCACCTATAAATTAAAGCACTGGTTCTGGTTGTTTGTACATGATGAAGATTTGTGAAATTATTTAAATAATTATTACTGAAGTACAGTTCAATTATTACTTGATGTACGCCATGATTTGAGAAGATTCTTTTAGAAAATACTAAGTGAATTAATTGGAAAACTGTCTTTTCCAGTTTAGGACCCTGGGATTTAAATCAATTAAAAATAAATAGTGTGTTTTACATTTGTAGCAGCTTTATGTCCTCTAAATCTGAAATATAATGATTCCACTTAGCTCCATAATATTTGCAAATACACTTTTTAGACTTTTTATACACTCTCTAGGGAGACGGCACAACACATCAAATTTTAAATGCACAGCTAAGAATCACTATCGGGGCGAACCTGTTATGGATGAATCGTATTGATTCTTTCAGGTGTGCACGGAGAGTGTTTAATTATTTTGCCATTGTTAAGCAGTAAAGCAATAGTACTTCAATTTTTAAAATTTTCACTATACAGGTTAGTATTATCATTTCTAATTTGTAAAACAAAACAAAAAAAATTACAGTGCTTGTTTGTCCTAACCATACCAGGTATCTCTTGTCCTGCTTACAGAGTTCATTGGATTTAATTTCTGAAAGAATAATCAGAGATCTTTTAACAAACAGCACAGAAGTAGAAATAAATTAGATAAAGAGTTGTCTAAGATATGATTTTTCTTTCAATAGTAAAACATGAAATCACAATACACGCACAAAGGAAGCATTTACATTTTAAAATAAGTCATAAGTAACAAAACCAAGGTGCTTTATGAAATAAACAGTTGCATTTACACACTTGTCTCTCAATTTCAAGTTTGCCTTCTTTATTGATTTGTTTGTTTATGTGTTTGTTTACTTATTTTGAGAGGAAAGAGCAGAGAGAGAAGGAGAGAATCCCAAACAGGCTCCGCACTGTCAGCACAGAGCCCGACATGGGGCTCGAACTGACAAGCCACGAGATCATGACCTGAGCCAAAATCAAGAATCAGTCGCTTAACTGACTGAGCCACCCAGGTGCCCTGAATTTGCCTCCTTTTGACATCACAACACCATCATCTGCAGAATTCTTCTGTGAACATGATAGTTTCAACTCCACAGGTGCAGAAATAGCAATGACTCACTACAATTCCCACATTCAATTGACAATTTTATATTTTCTGGTTCTTAGTGTGTTAAAGCTTGATTAAAGAATATTAGACTCGGATCATACCACAGACTACACAAAGACAAAATAATTTCTTTTTAAATTTTTTTCTGATCAAGAGTTCTATGCTCATTTCATGTTTATTCTAAATGTTTGCATTTCCTGACAGAGATCAATGCCCTTATTTTTAGTGAATGCACATACCAAATGCAAATTAGACAATTCAACAACTTGGAATACATCTAGTATCTTAGATACAGCATTCTTCATGGAAATATATAATTCCAGGGAATAAAAGAAAAACAAACATGAAAATATCAAAAGGTAGTTCACCATGTCCTGGGTGCATTTCCAGCAATTGCAATCTCTTTTTCTTTACTTTTCTGCCAATTTTTTAGTAGGAGTACATGTACTTGTAGTAAACACAATAGATTAAACAAATATTTATGCAATCTGCCTCTCACAAAGCCCCACTCAAATCATAAAGGAATAGTTAATGAATACATGCATAAAGATAATGGAAATGGAAGAGTGAATGACAGCAACAAAATTTGAAAGGCAGGAAGAAAATGGACAAGGTGCCATTGACGAACAAGCTATTTTGTCTTGTGGGTTTGGCTGAAGGAGGCAAACCCATGTTGCAGAGTTCTCCATACAGCTCAGTTCTGAAGGCACCAACTACCTCTAGAAGCTGAATATAGGTCTACAGTCCAAAATAATATTTGAAAGTATGTTTCAACGCTCTCAGATTTTCAGATTTCTTCCCTGACAGCACAAATGAAAGGCATAAGCCTCAATTTGCCCTCTGGAAGAGTTGCACCAGGGAGGCTTGGGACTCTGACAATAGCACAGCAGGGAGATCACGCTGAATAAAGGGATGTAAGTTAAATGAAATGTTCTATCCTGAGCCGAGAACAACCCTTCTCAACTCCAGTCAGTCTGAGAAAAATCACAACTACACTTGAGCCTCCCAAAGTGGAACACTGGAGAATTCCTCTGGAAAATTGAGCACCAGAAATAAAAAAATTAACAGATTTTCTTAGGTAAGTTCCTCTCAAAAACATAGATCAGACATGCTGATATAGAAGCTCGTTAGTTGGCATGTTTTAAGTAAAACCAAGGAATACTCATTTACTGTTTTGTTCCTCACAGCTAAATATAGTTAGCTAGCTAAGATACATCAGATATTTGAGGATAGTTAATTACCAGAAAACAGAAACCAAATGACAAGTAAGAGGGGTAACATTCATGGAAACCAGACAAAACATAGGGGGCCAGGAAGGAGTAAATACAATGCATCCACGTATCTTTGAGTACTAGCCTCAAGGAGGATACTTTATATACAGAAAAAGAAAAAAAAAGAATCTGTCATAGGAATAATAAGTAAAAATACTTTAGAAATACAGATATAGACACAGATATGGCTAAAGAACATAAAGTTCTCAGAAATGAAAACTTCAATGGGATGGTAAAATTAAGTTAAGGGTAATTTTCAGATGCTATAATAGGCAAAAAGACTGAGTAAAGGAGAGATCAGATATGAAATAAAGAAATCACTTCAGGTAATTCCAATATCTGAACTTTATTCAGACAGAGATAAAAGACAAAATGGAGAAGTGGATTATCAAATATTTCATCCAGAATATTTCACAGAACTAATAGACTTGAAACACAAAATTGAGAGACCTACACAATGCCTAGAGCAATGAACAGAAAGAAATTCTCACCAAGGCACATTAGCATTAAAATTCAGAACACTGGGATAAAGATACATTCCCCCATCATCTCAAAAGAAAGAAACAAGTCTCATAAACAAATGTTCAGAAATCCAAATGCCATTTGACTCTTAAAAGAAACAAAGAAATCTGTAAGTCAGAAAGGAATGCTATCAATATGCTAAGAGGAAAAAAAAGAATTACAATTTAATTTCCATGCCCAATAAAATTAAACATCAAGCATAGGTATAAATAGATGGCATTAGAGATACTCAAGATTTTGTTGTATTTACCATAATCCATTCCGAGGAGGCTACTGGAGGGTGTGCTCTATCAAAAGACAATCTGGGGCCCCTGGGTGACTCAGTCGGTCAAGTGTCTGACTTTGGCTCAGGTCATGATCTCACCGTTGTGGGTTTGAGCACTGGATTAGGCTCTGTGCTAACAGCTCAGAGCCTAAAGCCTGCTTATGATTCTGTCCTTCTCTCTGCCCCCCCTTCCACGTGTGTGTGTGTGTGTGTGTGTGTGTGTGTGCGTGTGCGTGCGCGCACATGTGCTCTCTCTTTCTCTCTCAAAAATAAATAAACAAACATTTAAAAAAATTTTTAAAAAGAGGAAAAATATGATTCAAGCAAAGGGGCTTCATCACAGGACAACTGATGCTTAACTTTGTACCAAGTGTCATTTACAGACTGGGTGATAGCATATGGGAGCCTTCAGAAGGGTAAGCAATGTTCTGTACCTTGATCTAAGTAGTAGGTATGCAATGTTCATGGAAAAACAAAATTGATTATGCATTAAGATTTAAGCATTTTACTGTATATTTAATTATATCGGTATAAAGTAAATAAAAACAAAACAAAAACTAAAGTATAAAAAATGACTGATTAAGATGAAGGATCCAAAATGTTCTTACTAATATGGTGGTGTCTCAGCAGGGTAGGTGAGGTGTTTAGCTATGATGGACTTCCCTTTCTTCTCTAGCAGTTCTTAACCTCCAAAATTTCTCTTTGTCCATGTGATGTCTCCATGCACAGTACAGTCAGGCAGTTGGTTACCAAAACTGTGAAATGGAAGCAGAGAGACCTAGACTTAGGGTCACACAATGACAGTTCCAATGAATATTTCCGATAAGTTGCACATGGGACCAACCCAGATTCAATGGGAGAGGGAATAGACTTCAAGTCTTATGAGAGAAATGGTTTGTAAATAAACTTAAAATCAATAACCAGGAAATTGAGTATATTTTTATATGTTTAGTGACTATTCGTGTTTTCTCCATGAAGAAACTATTCATGACCATTTTATTTCCACATGGATAACCAATTTTTCAGATTCCATTTGTTGAACCATGTATCCTTTCCTACTGGCCTATTATGACAGTTCAGTCATATTATAATGTTAGCACATTCAAATAACAATGTCATGTATGTATTTATTTATTTATTTAAAGATGTAAGGAGAAATGCAAATTAAAAATGAGAGGCTTAAATCTCCCTCTTGAGGAGTGCCTGGGTGGCTCAGTCGGTTGAGTGCCCAACTTTGGCTCAGGTCATGATCTCGTGGTTTATGAGTTCCAGCCACACATTGGGCTCTGTGCTCACAGCTCAGAGCCTGGAGTCTGCTTTGGATTCTTTGTTTCCCTCTCTCTCTGCCCCTCCCCCCGCTGGCATTCTGTCTCTCTCTCAAAAATAAATAACATTAAACAAAATTGAAAAAAAAATCTTCCTCTTGAAAATAAGGGAAGGGGGCGCCTGAATAGCTCGGTCAGTTAAGCATCTGACTCTTGATTTCAGCTCAGGTTGTGATCTCCAGGTTGTATGATGGAGTCCCATATGGGGCTCCTCACTGACAGCAGGGAACCTGTTTGGGATCCTCTCTTTGCCTCCCTTTCTCTCTGCCCCTCCCCTGATCATGCATGCTCTCTCTCTCTCTCTCTCTCTCTGCCTCTCAAAATAAATAAATAAGTTTGAAAAAAAAGAAACAAAGGGAAGATTTCCCTCCTTTCCTTTGTCCCAGAGAATTTACTTTTTCTAAGGTAAATTCTTTTTTATCTCTTTGAAATGTATAAAAATCCTTTTGAAGATTAGATAGTTCTTTTGTTAGCTTTGTGACACAGGACCATCTTTCTTATGCACGTGGGACCTTCTCTTTGAAATACACACATCGAGGGAGATAGCGCCCCTAATTCCCGGTTTCTGTGGGAGGACAGGAGCCTAATTTTGTGGATGCTTTGCTCCAAGTTTCTCTCAGAAAGATATGAAGTTTGTTTCTTCATGAATAAAGCCAATGAGCTAATACAAATGGTCACCCCATTACCAGGTAATGTAGATTAAACTATGTGTGACAAATGGTGCTGTCAGGTCCTCTTATTTGAGGACCTGTTATTGTCTATCTTCAGATCATGTGTATAATGAGTTCTATTGCTTGGCTATGGAGAAGGGATGAGATTTCTTTCTGTCTTGCTTTCTCTTAGTTCAGTGCCTGTGATGCACTTCATATTCTGTTTTAATGCTTATTCAGTAATAAGAGTTTTCTTTCCTACCTTTGTAGAGAGGTTTTGGGGGAATGGGATAGGAGTTTGTTTTTAATTACATTTCTTTGACAAAGAGATCTGTAGTACCCTGCACAAAACAATTAGAAATTAAAAGAAGTTTTGATATATGATCTATTAAAATGTGAGGCAATTTCAGTCATTTCTCTCTCTCTCTAGTTCTCAATGTCAGTTAACACCATTATCAGAAAATGAGACAAGGAGCATAGTGAATTTATACCAATTTTCAGTTTCTGAACTTTGGGAACTCAGGAATTACAAAACTTTAATGCATGTATTTTTACATTAGATATATGGTGACTGAAATACACGCTTTGTGCTACATTTTGATAACTTTTTTTGTGAAGGCATGCGGTTAGGGCACCCATAACCCTAAAAAAATAAAGATTAAGGGCTGAAAAATGATAATCTATCCTCAATTTAATTTTTATTTTACTTCATTTAAAAAAATTTTAAGGTTTATTATTTTTGAGAGAGAGAGAGAAAAACTGTGAGTGGGGGAGGGGCAGAGAGAGAGGGAGACAGAACATGAAGTAGGCTCTGCACTATCATCGCAAAGCCTGACATGGGGCTCACACCCCAAACTGTGACATCATGGCCTGAGCCGAAGTCAGATGCTCAACCAACTGAACCCCTCAGGCACCCTCCCCTGACTTAATTTTTTTAAAAGTGTTATTAAAACACAGTTAGGCCCATTTATTTAAATCTTTTCTATGGTACTTTTCCTCTACCAGGGCAGAACTGAGTAGTTGCAACAGAGACCATGTAGCTCAGACAACTTAAAAAATTTGCTCTCTGGCCTTTCCAGAAAAGTTTTTGCATCTCTAATATAGAACATTATTATCATTCAAGAATGTTTCCTCATGCCCCTTCTGGGCAGTACCCCGTCAAAATACAATCACCTCTGTTCTGATACTTAATCACAGATTATTTTCCCTATTCTAAAATTTTATATAAATGGAAACATAGAGGGGGACCTAGGTGGCTCAGTCAGTTGAGCATCAGACTCTTGATTTCAGCTCAGTTCATGATACCAAGGTCGTAGAATCAAGCCTGGTGTTGGGGTCCATGCTGCTGCCGGGCATGGAGCCTGCTTGTGATTTCCTCGCTCCCTCTCCCTCTTCCCCTCCCTCATTCACAGACATGCACACTCTCTCTCTCAAAAATAAAATAAAATCTTTAAAAATACATGGTATCATACAGAATATATGTTTTTGTGTGCAGAATTTCTCACTAAGTAAAATGATATTGGTAATCATTTCTTTGCTGTATCAATAATTTATTTCTTTATGTTGCTATGTAGGATTACATGTTAGGAATATACCGCAACATTTTTATCTGGTCCTTTGAGATGTGATACTGTTTTCAGCTCAGGCTACTATTTGTAAACTGCTATAAACATACATGTCCTGATGTAACAGTAAATTTACATGTCTATTGTGCATGTCCATGTTATAGAACAGCTAATTCAAAGAATGAGTTACTCTTTGCCAAATCATTTTTCAAAGTAGTTTCTCTTTTTTAACCTCCTATGGATGGTGTATAAAAATACCCAAAATATAATAATTTTTCAAAGGAAGAAAAAGTGTTTACTGGGTATCACTGGAACCAGTTGAAACTCAATAGAGAAAACCAAGTAAATGCAATGAACACCTGAACAAAAGCAATGGAAGAAGGGTAGATTTGAAAGACAATAAAACTGGAATTGTTTTGAAGGACAGTGAGGCAGATTATCTCTATTGATACGGGAATTAATTCCTCTTTTTTTCCACAATGCATAGGAGTGTGCACTTACGATGACACCATTTTTCCAATAGATACATTAAGCCATGATGTTCTTTGTTCAGTTATATTAATCCCAAAAAAGACTAATAAAAAAAAATTTACTCTTACTCTGCCATTAATAAAACTCTGTGTTCTTTCTAAATGCCTGGGTTTTCACTTCCAATTATTTTGCATACAGTTTTACAAATGAGTGTGTGCCACTAAGGAAATTAAAAGGAGACCTAAATTAATGGCAGACATAATATGTTCCTGAAAAGAAATACAATATTTGAAAGATAAAAATTTCCACTCAATTAATTTATAAATTAAATATAATTTCAATTGACATACTGTGTTCTAATTGCTAAAAATTCTTAAGTCATCTGGAAGAATAAAAGAGTAAGAACAGTCAAGAAAAATTAAATGCTAAAGCAAACTTTCCCTAACAAATATTAAAGGTTATTAAATATGCATGATGCTAAATATAGTGTGTATCTGACATCGAAATTTTGGATAAATGGAATATATAAAAATGTAAAGAAATAGATCCTGTTTTGAAAGAAAATTTATTATGTGGAAAGGTGATATTTCAAAATAAGGGCTAGATGAATCATCCAATAATTGTAATGTGACAAGTGACTAATTGTTTGGAAAAATGATAACCTCATTATTACTGAAGTGGATGGATAAATCACTCAATAAATGATATTGAAACAAGTGATTAATTGTTTGGAAAAATATAATGATAACCTCATTTTTAATTAATTCATTATTAGCTTTGCTAACTACTATAATAAACATACAATAAAAGTATAATGACCTATATAATAGCCCATATAATTTTTCCTCATCAGAGAGCAGCTTTCTTCCTGGCTTTAGCTCCACTAACCTCTGCCATATACAAAGACTTTTAAGCGCTCCTCACCAGCAAACAAATAGAAAGAAAATCCCCTAACACTGTGGCTTGCAAGTAAGATACAGTAATTGAGTCATATTCCATTGGTGAGGACGTGAGGACTAGTCACATAGTTCAACTTGGATGCTAATCATAGCTGTAACACCTAATCCTTGACAGAAAATAGAGGATGAGAGACATGGACTTTGATGAACAGCTGGCCCCATATGTGTCATATATTGTGCACCAAAATAAACAACATACACATTACGTATTTAAATATGAAATTAACTTACCATACATATATACATATATGATGATGATGGTTTTGCCAGTCATCTATCAATGAACACTTGGGCTGTTTCCATATCTTGGCTATTGTAAATAGGGCTGCAATAAACATAGGGGTGCATATTTTTTAATTAGTGTTTGTGTTTTCTTTGGGCAAATACCTAGTAGTCGAATTAGTGGATCATATGATATTTCTATTTTGTTTTTTAAGTTTATTTATTTTAAGAGAGAGAGAGAGAAGGAATGAGTGGGGGAGGGGCAGAGAGCGAGGGAGAGAGAGAATCCCAAGCAGGTCCTGCACTGTCTGCTTGGATCCCCATGTGGGGCCCGATCTCAAGAACTGAGAGATCAAAACCTGAGCCAAAATCAGGAGTCAGATCTTTAACTGATTGAGTCACTCAGGTTCCCCTGGCATTTATATTTTTAATTTTTTGAGGACTCTCCATACTGTTTCTCACAGTGGCTGTACCAATTTATATTCCCACCAACAGTGCACAAATGTTCCTTTTTCTCCACATCCTTGCCAACACTTGTTATTTCATTGCACTTATATGTGAAATCTAAAAAAACAAAACAAATAAGCAAACAAATGCAAAGCAGAAACAGACCTATAAATACAGAGAACAAACTAATGGTTGTCAGAGTGGAGGAAGGTGGGGGAATGGGCAAAATGGGTGAAGAGGAGTGGGAAATACAGGCTTCCAGTAATGGAATGAGTAAGTCATGGGAATGAAAGGTACAGCATAAGGAATATTGTCAGTGGTGCTGTGATAGTGTTGTGTGGTGACAGATGATGGCTACACCTGTGATGAGCACAACGTAGTGTAGGGAGTTGTTGAATCACTATGAGGTCCCTGAAACTAATGCAACAACATGGGTCAACTATACTCAAATAAAAAAATAATAAAATAAAAAGTAAAGTTAAAAGATTGTCTTAAAGATATTTAAAGTAGCCTTTAAAAAATAATTCAAAAGGTAAGCCACAAAGGAAAAAAACCTCAGGAATTTGAATAAGGAAATATTTTTAAGGTATGCATATGAAACAAATCAAAATTCCATAAACAAATTGAAAGCAAATTAAAAAGCAAAAAAAATCCACATATGGAAAAAATATGTAGGCCAGAATGCTTATATATCAATTAGAAAAATCAGTGCAAATACTATTAAGAGAATATGCTAAAGAAATAATGTAAATGATAAATATGTATATAAAGAAGCATATTATCCATTCACATTTGTAAAAAACTTAAAAATATATAATACCTGGAGTTCCCCTCTCAAATATGATGAAGTACAAAAACTGTACTTCAGTACCAACAATAAAAACTAAAAACCTTGATGAAAGATATGAACATTTACTTTCAAGCATTTACTGACAAGCAAGCAGAAGAATGAAATCCTAGAGAGAAGGAAAACAAATTAGGAGAGTACTACCATTGTCCCTTTCTTCTGTTGGAGGTAATTTCCAGACAGTTAAGGGAACCACAGACCTCTTGGTCTTACTGAAGTAAAGAGATGGAAATCAAAATATGAAAAAAGCTGAGATGCCTGGAAGAGGTGGAACAGAGTTATGGAAAGAAGGATGATAAGTAGGGAAAGAGCTCCAGACATCTGCTTACACATTTCCTTGAATGTATTAGGCTGTATATGCTTAGAGTGAAATTCCACAAATCTAGGCAAAAACCCCAAATTGGGCGATGGAGTGGAGAGATAAGCTCAAAAATTTTCGGAGTTCAAAAAAAGGAGTCATATTTGAGCCAGAGTCAACAGTCCTCAGTGATCAGTAGGTGTATTTAGTGAAGGCCTGAGAGATGAACTTTACACATAGTGAAAGTTACTGTAGAACCAAAAGAGCAAAGCTTAATAAGAGACCTAAACAGATTAAAATGATCGAGAAGAAATGTTAATTGTTGCCAAAACAAAACTCTCTACCTTCTGAGGGACCCCAAAAATATCCATAAATATAACAATGCAATACCATGATGTTGAACATCTAATAAATATTACATGATGCTAAGTGAAATCAGCCTGACACAGAAAGGCAAATGCTACATAATCTCACTTATTTGTGGAATCTAAAATTATCACTCACAGAAGCAGAGAGTTGAATGGTGGTTGCTAGGGGCTGAGGAAGGGGGAAAAGAAGAGGTATTAGTTGAGGGTACAACTTTTCAGTTATGCAAGATGAATAAGTCCTAGATCTATTGTGCAGCATGGTACTTATATTTAATAATATGTATCATATACTTACATTTTGCTAAGGTAGATCTTATGCCAAATGTTCTTGTCAAAATAATTCATAATAATAAAGAGAGCAGGAGGAAACTTTTGAAGGTCATAGATATCTTTAGGACATAGATTATGGTGATAGGATTATGAGTGTATATTTACCTCCAAATTCATCAAGTTGAATATGTTAAATATTCACAGCTGTTTGTATGCTAACCATACCACAAAACAGTGGTTAAAATAGCATGCATTTAAAGGAAAACTTGGTCAGAATATGGAAAAAAGGACATTATTAAAAAAAGATCAAGTGGAACTTTTATAAATGAAATATTATTTAAAAGGAAAAATATGTGATAAGGAAATTAATACCATCTGAGAAAATGCAGAACTTAAGATCATAGTAAAAATTATTATATAATGTATTAAAAATGAAGGATACAGGGGAAAAACACTGAAAAACTTAAGCTGGGTCTTATTGACTGCTTAGACCTTCCCTTGTAGGGAGAGATAGAGGCAATTTGAGTCCCAAAAGGAGACAGTAGAAGAGTAAATATTTGGAAAAATAATGGCTAAAACTTTTCTAAATTTGACAAAACCTATAAATCCATAGATTGAAGAAGCCCAAAGACCTCCAAGCTTAATAATAACCATAACCCGAATCATAAAGCATCTTCAAAACTTAAATGTCAAACTAAAAATCTCCAAACCATATCGTTAGCAAAAAATTGATCATCATTTATAAAGAGAATCTAAAAGTCGCCAGAATAGGCATTTGACAAAATTCAATGCCACATATGATTAACAAAGTCATTGAACCTAGGAATGGAATGGAACGTCCTCAACCTAATAAAGAGCACCTGTGAAGTACATGTATCTAATTGTACTCAGTGTTTAAGTTTTAATTCCACCCCTCCCCCTTCTATTGGGAATAAGACAAGAATGTTTACTCTTACCACATTAGTTCAAAATAATAATTTAGGTTCTAGCTAGGGCAATAAAGAAAGAGATAAATAAAAGGCATTTATATTGGAAAGAAGTAACTCTCCAAATGCTGATGATATGATTATGCATGTAGAAAATCCTTTTTTTTTGGGGGGGGTATTTACTTTTGAGGAAGAGAGAGGGGGGGGGGGAAGAGGAGGGAACAGAGGATCTGAAGTGGGCTCTGTGCTGACAGCAGCCAGCCCAATGCGATGATCAAACTTACAAACTGTGAGAACATGACCTGAGCCAAAGTCCAACACTAACCAACTGAGGCACTCAGACACCTCTGCATGTAGAAAATCCTAAGTGAACAAACCAAAAGAAAAGTGACTAGAAATAATCAGTGAGTTGAGCAGGCCATAAGACACATGATCAATATTTTTAAAAAAATCTATTTCTCTATATAAGCAATACCAATTGCAATCTGAAAATATAAAAATCATTTGTAATAGTGTATGTAATATTAAAATAATTAGTCTATAACACTTAAACTACAAAATACTGGTGAGACAATTTTTTTAAATGCCCAAACAAATGGAAGCTAGGGTATACTAATGGATTGAAGGCTAAATATTTAAATTGATTCTCTTTTTCAAATTGATGTATGAATTCAGTACAATCCAAACAGAAAACTGTGTAGGCTATATTTTTTGTAGACATTGAGATTATTCAAAAGCCTATGAGTATTCAGAAGACTTGGAATAGTCAAAACAATTTCTTAAAGGAATAACAGACTAGGAGGGTTTATATTCTGTAATCTTAAGACTTCAAAATCAAGGTGATGGAGACTGTGTGGCATGATATGAAGACAGATGACTGAAATACAACACAGTGCACAGATAAACTCACACATATAGGATCAATTAATATTTATCAAACTACCCAGTAATTCAGTGGAGAAAGGGTAATTCTTTTCAATAAATATGATTCCAAATGTTGGCAAAAGGCCGGAACTCTTTCATGTTGCTGCTGGGAATTTTAAATTATGCAACTACTTTGAAAATTATTATGGCAATTTTTTTTCCCTTAAAGTTAACCCTACATTTCCCATATGACCCAGCAATTCCATTTCTAGATATTTACCCAAGAGATATAAAGACCTTTAAACAAAGATTTGTGTATAAATGTTTATAGCAGCTTTTGCATCATAGCATCAAACTGCACAGAACCCAATGTCTATCAGCAAGTTAACAGATAGACAGATTGTGGTGTAATCAGCAATAAATATTAACAAACTATTGAAAACATTACGTTGAGTGAAATAAGCCATGGAGAAAAGGATATGATTCTATTTATATGTGAGTCTAGAAAAGATCAATCTAGTCCTTAATGACAGAGAATCAGTGGTGCCTGGGGCCAGGAGAGGAAAAGGAATAAACTGTGGAGAGACACAAGAACATTTTCTGAGTTAACATAGGATTTCTATGTTTTTATAGTGCTGGTGGTCTACAGGAGTGTTTTTGTGAAAGTTCATTGAGATACATATTGTATATAGGTGCCTCTTACTATATATGAACTGTACTTCGGTAAGGATGATTTGAAAAACAATACTTTAATTAACAGCTATTATTTTATTTTCCCACATATTTACCACTTACCATGCGCTGGGATCAAAATGATTCTTTTGGGATTTTTCATTTTCCCATCTTTATACCTTTTGGTTCTAGTAGAGCCCAAGAAAGATTATCTCCAGGCCAAAGAATGGGTACCTACATCTACAAATATTTATTCAATCTGTCATTAAATTTTACTTTATTTGCCAGTTCAGGACAAGGACTGTAATAAAGAATTAGACAATTAGATTACTTTCCTGGGCACTTTCAAATTTCTTCTTGTAAGAATAGCACTCTTCCATTTGGGGGCATAAATTATAAAACGTGAATCTGAGTGTCGTATGCCTTTGTCATATGCAAGTTATCCTGAACTGGAGACAATGAAGCTGACTCGGAGAGAAAAATCACCCATATCTGTTGTAGAAAAAGGTGCAGGAGCTCTGGATGAGGGGTTAAATAATTAGATGGAAAGGTAAGCAGGCTATTTGGGTGGGGGGGGGGGGGCTCTGGCAAGTAATCTTCTATAGATAGATATGATAGATGATGGATGGATGGATAGATAGATAGATAGATAGATAGAAGATGTTTATGAAGGCAACCATGTTGAAAGTGTAGAAAACCTTAAGGTATGGCTAGTAAAAGGATTTGGATAATAATAGACAAACGTAAGCATACACAATTTATAATGTAGATTAATCTTTGAGTTGTAGAGTATGCCTGCCCTTTGGAGCGCTAGCTCATTGCTAAAAATATTTCATTACTATTTCATTGCTAAAAATATTTCATTACTATTTCATTGCTAAAAATTGCCCTTGGAAGTGCTATTTCATTGCTAAAGTTTATAGGTGTCAGGATGAACAAAAATAATTGGATGATATGGTTTTCAAAGTTTCTTTCCAATCAAAATATATTAAGATTCCTTGATGAAATAGACATACTAATTATGGGTGTTATAGAAATGGAAAACTTTCCTTCCCTTCTAGGTTCTTCAGCTTGCCTAATATTTAATTGACATAAAACAGATTAACAGGAGAAAAACAAATTTAAGTTCATGCATATAGAAACTCCATTAAAGAAAAATGAGACTCAAGTGAGCAAAGCAGGCAGGTTTGGCACCTTTTAGACAATAAATAATAAGTTGTTTAGACAATAAACAATAAATCTGTGAAGAATTGACAAGTAAAAGGGATTAGGGATTAGGGTGTGAGATTAGTAAAGAAGACCAAGGGACAAGGATTTCCTGTTTTCAGGGGGACAAGGAGGGTCAGTGCCTTGCACTGGTTGTGTCTAAAGTAACTTCAATATAAAACAATTAATATGCCAAAATGCATATTTTGGGGTGGCATATTCTGCTCCCCTTTAATGTATGTATGTGAATATCTGATGCATATATCATACACACATATATATGTATTTTTTTACAAACAGAATTTATATACAGTACAACTATGCAGGGCAGCAAAATCTACCTGGCATCTATTTATATTTAGAAAATAATTAGGTAAGTATAGCATTTAAAATTAAAATCAGATGTTACTGATGAAAAATGTCAATCAAACACTAAAATTATCACATTTCTAATTACTTAAATTATGGGGATTGGTGCTTGAGTATCTATTGATTAAAACTAAAGTTGATTCTTTTAAATGCCAAATATGTACCTTAAATTCCAATCAAATCTCTGTTTATATTCATGTGTTTTATATGAAAATCAGATAAGTAGAAATAATAGAATTGAAAGGACTTGAGTTTAACTAGAAGCATAGGATGTAATCCCAGAGAGTTCAACCTAATGTTGTACAAGCACATTTCATATTACAGAGTTTCATGGAGGAGATCGACTTTTTGCTGGTTCATTTTGCTCACAGGTTTCTCTTGTGATGACTATTAAAGAAAAATTTCTGGAGTCTCTCTGTTTTAGTAAATTAAAGCTGGTTGTCTCCATCTTTCATCTGCAAGTCTCCTATGCATCAAACACTGTAGCATATGCTCAGGATATAACTACAAATATGTCACTTTGTGTCTTCAAACAGGTTACAAACTCTGTGGATTATGCTGAAGTGAAAAGAAAGTTTACAAGATGGTGTGACATGTGTGAAATATTGGTGTATGTGAAAGAAACCAAAAACAGTTCCTGGATCTAGAACTAGGCTAGAGAACTCATAGGAAAATGTAAAAAAAAAAAAAAAATGATTTCACCAAATGTCAGAGTAGACTATTCATAGGTATGAATGGTTAAGAAAGAGAGACTCTGCCCCTCCCCACTCACCCTGTCTCTCTCTCACTCTCAAAAATAAATAAATAAAATAACATTAAAAACATTAAAAAAAAAAAAAAGGAGAGCGAGAGCACAAATGCCTATAAACCAAAAATATAGAATTGAGGATCTGCAAGTGGTTCTATTTACTTTAAGTAAATTGATAATAAGGTCAACAGGAGGAAATTTTGTCCAGGTTTGTTTGGTGTAGAGAGAATAGAAGAGAATGTTCAATATTATTCTAGAACTCCTCCTCATATTCAGTGTTATATTATGGATCCTTCCATTTTATCCATAAACATATTCAATCATTGGCAAATAATTATTTTTTAGAAAGTGAGACACTAAGGTCATTCTATGGCACTCGAGTGGATTTTATTTTTTGCCTGTAAAATGGACATGCAGGACTTATATTCAGCAAATAACCACTTCTGGAGGATATTTATTGTGAAATTACAAACATTTGATACAATTTGAATACTATTTGAAAATTCACCTAGGCCAGGGATTTATATAAAAAACAGATAAGAAGTCATTTAGATAGAACCATGGAGTGAAAATGTCAATCAAAACCTTGATATACAAGTTATTTTAAGATGGGAATATGTGAGGACAGTAACTCTTTCTGATGTGGTGAAATAATAGAAACATTCATTACTTAACTGATTTGTTTTCAAAGTATTATGAAATGTGACACAAAAGCCTAATGCAGTGTTTAATTTGTTTCTGTATGTAGCCTTTTCTTAACTCTCATCTTTTTTTTTTTTTTTTTTTACATAACTGAATTGAAACCAGAATGATTATCAGACTATAAACATTGGGAAAACATCAGAAGTACCTCTTATGCTTTGTACAGAAACATGTGGGTGTTTCCAAATTAATTAAATTTAAATAAACAAAAAGTTTTCTGCACAAAAAGCAGGCAATATATGATAAACAAGACATTGATATTCCCATTTCTAACTTGCTTTTCTTATTTAAAAGTAAATCTTGAGCAATCTTCCAAATACATCATGTAAATGTAGGTCCTTATTTTAAACTATGTCCAAGTTTTCAATTATATGCTAAATACATAGATCATTTAAGAACATAGACTTCAGAACAGACTGCTTATATTATCATCCAATCTCCCCACTATTTTTGTGACCTTGGATATGTTATTTAAATAATCTTTGCTTTGGGGCGCCTGGGTGGCGCAGTCGGTTAAGCGTCCGACTTCAGCCAGGTCACGATCTCGCACTCCGTGAGTTTGAGCCCCGCGCCAGGCTCTGGGCTGATGGCTCAGAGCCTGGAGCCTGTTTCCGATTCTGTGTCTCCCTCTCTCTCTGCCCCTCCCCCGTTCATGCTCTGTCTCTCTCTGTCCCAAAAATAATAAACGTTAAAAAAAAATTTTTTTTTAAATAATCTTTGCTTTAATTGTTCCATCTATAAAACAGGGATAATAATGCCACCTAACTCTTACAATTGTAACATGCTTAGGAAAAAGCCTGGCCAATTGAAGGTGCTACCGTAATTATCAGTACTATACATAAAATGGGATTATGCAACTATAGCCCTCTTGATGTGCTTTTGAATTCTCCCTATTTTGAGGTTCAACTCTGAACAGTATGTTGCAACTACATTCGCACTTGCAAGTGTATATAATTATCATCATTTTTTTTTTGATTCTACAAAATGCAGCGTGGCAAAACACATTCCCACCAGGAATTCATGAGAATATCCACTATACTCCATCCTAACAAGAACTAGAAGTTCCCACTTTATTATTCCCAGTCTAGAGAATTAGAAACTTAATCTGCACATTCTTGAGGACTAGAGGTGTTTGGAGTATCATTTCACAGATTGTCATATGGATAATCCTTCTATAAATTGAGAATTTTAAAAAATTCCTTAAGAAAGCTTTTAATTATAATTCAGGAAAATTATTTAAACATTTGTATATTGACATGGTACCTCTCCTATGAATTGAGAAAGAAGGTCCATAAAATGGGCACCCACTCAATGTCCTTAAACTTCAACGTGAGCAAAGATGATACATGTTCTAATTGTTCAGATATCTCTGTGTCCTTTTATTGTTTTGAGTATTTTGCTATGCTGAGTGTTAATTATATTAGAGATACATATTTTTTATGCAATATTTTATAGCTATTTTTCATGGCCGTTAAACATAAGCCCACACGGTAAATTTCAAGATTCTTTTAGCACTCTGATTTTTGACTTGGACACTGCATTAACACCTAATTTCTAGCTTAGTGGCAGTTTCACACCAACTTGTCTTTATGTCTTGGACTTGTAGCATTTTTGTAATTTTATGTCATTTTTATTTTTAATCTCTTTTGTATTTGAATTTTAAATATTTTGCAAACATTCATATAATTTTTTATGAAAATTATCTTTCCTGGATTATCAAAAGCCTTGCATTGGACAGATTCAGATCTTTGTTCAGGTCAGAGAAATTCTCCTCTCTTGTTGGTTTTGTTATTTTTTCATATCTGTCAATTTCTCTTCTGGAATTCTTATTATGTACATTGTATCTTCTGTGTCTTCCGTTTATATTTTTAGACATTCTTTCATTATTTTATCATATTTTATTTTCAATGATTATTATGTTTCTTCATCTTCTAAGTAATTTTATTTTCAAAAGTGGATATTACTATTTTCAATGTACCTAATAAATTTTTATACTGGAAATGTTGTTTATGGTTCTAAAATTCTTTACAGTCATTATGGTGTGTTTGTGTTTATGTGTGTGCACCAATTAAATCAGAATAATTCTGTTATTTTGTCCATTGTTCTCCTATCTGGCGAGTCTATTAGCTTCACTTCAATAGTAGGCGCATGTTCTAGACTTTTCAGTGCTGCCATCAACCTTTGATTCCTGATTTTTTTAAATCAGTTTTTCCTCTTAATGATATTCTATACCCTCTATAGCCCATTGAAACTGTTGGTCTCACTTGAGGTGCTACATGCCAATAATTATTAAATGGAATAGTATTTGCTTTCATTACCAAATATCTATAAAGACATGTGCACAAGAAACAAATATTTTCCCTGACAGCCAGGTTACTCCAGATACAGAGTCTTTTCCCAACCAATTCTGTCTGGAAAACTTGACTACAAATTCAGATTGTTCTTAAGCATCAAAGTCAGGAAGTCTTTCTCCTTATCACACACAAATATGCTGGTACAACCGTTTCCTAAGGTGACTCAAACGTCTTCTCAGGTCCTTAGGTAAAAAATTTGAGTCCATGTTCCAGATGTAAGAACAAGCCAGCTCTCTTATGTCACAAAAACAATCTGCTCTACTTTTTCTTCATATTCTTACAATAGAGTCCATGACTTACACATTCACTGCAGATTCTCCCAGTTTACCTACACTGACTTTGTTATTCCAGACACATCTTGAATGAGAATTGATATGTAAAGGCTTTAAAGAATCAGTATCAAGATGCCATCTTTTTAGGATTGCTTCCATTTTCTTTTGTTTTTCTTTGCTTTCTTTTTTCATTAAGAATTGAGAAGCAAAGCAGAACAAGTTGATGAGGGAAAGACAGCTGGATCACAACACAAAAATTTTGTAATCTAAATTATTTTAATCAGTCTGTTGTAATTAAAAAGCTCATTTATTAGTCACACATTGTTTGAAAAAATGTGCATTAATGTCTTACATTATTAAATTCATTCATTCCTATTTCAAAATCTTTAAAAATTAATGTCAATTGATCAATTTTCACATTTAAATCCAAATACTACATGCTATAATATTATATGTTCTCATGTGTATTCCATGTGTATTCCATGTGTATTCAAATTATAAATACTTTATGTTGATGGACTAGCCTAATTGATTTTATCAGAAAATGTCAAATTAGCTTGAATATGTGTAACTAATTTTGATTTGATATGTCTGTGTATATTGCACATTTGGCTGAGTGCACTTATCATGGGAAAAATCTGGCATAAATGTTTGTATGTGTGTGTATATCTATCTATCTATCTATCTATCTATCTATTCTCTATCTATCTATCTATCTATCTAATCTGTATGTATATATCTCTGTATATACAACTTTAGTTGATTATTCAAAGCAGTTAAAATAACAGACACCTCAAATTCAATCTACCACACCTATTTAATTATCTTGATATTTGGTATTTTGTTTTTAAATTTAATTGAATTTATTTCCATATCTGATCACTGGTTTAATGGTGATATACTCTATCATTTTCAGATAAAATTAACACTCTGTGAGAAATGTACAGACTGACAGTTTAAATGTCAGTTAGAATTATGCTAATGCAAATTGGATTTTTAAAATAACCATACTGTGATGAGAAAGGCCATTTGGAATTATGTGGCATGTAGTTATTTTTAAATGAAGCTCAAAAGTGTAAATGGGATCCAGTTATAAATGTCATAAGGTATAGAATTTGCCTAAAAAGATTCTTAATTTTTTCCCTAATCCTTTGGAATTTATTTCTCTAAATATCAATTATATCATTAACATTTAAACAAATGCCTATCCTTAAAAACAAAGCATTTTATTTCTTAATTGCCTAACCATTATCTCTCTTAAAAATTGAGTATATAAGGAGATCTAGCTGGAAATGAGGAAACAATGCCCATACCTATGTGCATGCAAGTCAATATGCTGCTTGGACACGAATTATCTCATTCTGTTTCTCTTATCTCAGTATATACCTATGGCCACATTAATATTATTTTTCTCCAAGGGTCTCCCTTACTAATTCCCCACCTCTGCCATTTGCCACTTTAAGTTGAAAATCCTGTTAGATTTTGCATTGCTTCTTCTCTCTACATCCCTCAAATATCTTAGTTTCATTATCCCATGGTAAATTTCATTCCCCATCTCAGTCCAGTCTCATCATTTGCTTCAGGACTATTGCCACAATCTGCAGCTGGCCACATAGGTCATCTAGTCTTTATATTCTTCAAACTATTTAAACAACATACTCCCTCTCACCTGAAGCGCCCCGAAGTTCTGATTTTGCACTCGAGGCCTTCTATTTCCGTTACTCCCACAGTGTACCTATCACCCACACAGTGTCAGCAACCATTCTGAATTCTCCTTTTGTCAACAGGGAATATTTATTTTAGAGACTTCATGCAAAGCTAAATTGCTAAACATGTATACAAATAAATTATCTAAGTGTGAACTCTCTTGAGATTAAGTTTAGCTAGTTGACTCATGTATTTTTAGAGGATACTTTTTGTGGGAAAATTTGATGGAAAATCTAGAGAAGAGGGTATCTTGATTAATTAATTTGGTTGATTGATTTTGGTCACAACCAATTGATTCACCTTATTTTTAATGTTTTTTAGATCTTTAATGACTTGAAGATAGAAACAAATTTCTAGTTGCTGTGACAAGTATTCACAGTTAGGTCTGAATAACAGAAATATCACTTAGGCTCTCAGCAGCTTCTCATATACCCAGTTTGCTTTCCACTTTGTATGAGACTGACCAAATGGAATTTTTGCTCATAATTAAAAAGCATAAGAATTCAATCATCAAAAAATAAGAAACAGAGAAAACCCTTCCCTTCTCTCTCCTCCTCATCCTTTTTTATTAAAGATATGGTACTTATCTCAAGACACATTGATGAGGAAATATACAATGGAATTTATTTTTATTCTAAGAAGAGTTGTCTAAACCCTGATCTCTCTGAAAATTGCTAATCTACGAAATCATAAAAGAGCAATCTATCTGCAGGAGATCAAAAACCTCCATCCACGTGACCTGCTACATAAAGGCCTAATGTTCTTAGCACTGGTCACTTTGACAAATAATTTACAGAAAAAAAAAAATCTCTCAAAATGTTCTGTTATTTTTCTAGAACAAGAGATAAACTTTTTGTGTGTTTTCTACACACTGTATGACTTGCTGAATATCTTTATTTGTAGTTTTTTGTTTCTTATGTGTCATTATGTACATATTGCTCCAAAACAGAACATCTGAACTGACATTGTATGGGATCCATTTTACTTTTTTCTGTCTGCCTGTACACACAGGTACCATATTCTAGGCCTCGTTTCATAAAAGTTGCTTAATATTTGACTAATACTGACCAGCATGTTCACAAATGACATGTCTTATAAGACAGAATGCTTATATCTAACAATTTAACAAAAACGTATTTTAAGAATTGAAAAACAACCAGGTGAAAAGTAGATCATTGGGTCACTTTTTTCCTTTTCTATTCACTAAATATTTAAAATCCATTACAGGATATAGGGGAAAAGGAGCTATGACAAATAAGATATTTTTCCTTCTGCTTTAATTTTTGGTTAGCATAAAAAAATTGCTTCAGACATTTAATGAGAAGTCAAATCTTTAAAGATTGTTTGGGGCACCTGGGAAGCTCAGTTGGTTAAGCATCCCACTCTTGATTTTGGCTCAGGTCATGTTCTCACAATTCATGGGCTCCAGCCCTGTATAGGGCTCTGTGCTGACAGCACGAAGACTGCTTGGGATTCTCTTTCTTCTCTCTTTCTGCCCCTCCCCCCGCTTGTGCGTGTGCACTCTCTCTCAAAATAAATATATAAACTTAATCGGGGCGCCTGGGTGGCGCAGTCGGTTAAGCGTCCGACTTCAGCCAGGTCACGATCTCGCGGTCCGTGAGTTCGAGCCCCGCGTCAGGCTCTGGGCTGATGGCTCAGAGCCTGGAGCCTGTTTCCGATTCTGTGTCTCCCTCTCTCTCTGCCCCTCCCCTGTTCATGCTCTGTCTCTCTCTGTCCCAAAAATAAATAAATGTTGAAAAAAAAAATTAAAAATAAATAAATAAATATATAAACTTAAAAAAAAGATGTTTAAGTCATGATGCAGTAGAGAAAATGAAAGCTACATCATTTATTAACGAAAAGGAAGTAATATAAGGAACTCATTACTAGTTGTTCATCAACAACTGAAAAGCAAAAAGAGGAATATAGGGTAACACATATGGGGTAATATGGGTAATCACTAGAATCTAGTGATTCTAGAACTTCTTTGGCAAACAAAGGAAAGACTCTTGTCCTCTAGAACCTAGAATCTTGGAGAAGAGGTTCTGTGGAGCTGGGACTAGACCCTCTCAAGTAGGAACGCTGCCAGCTGGTGCCGGCACCCGAGAAGTAAAAAGGGGGCTGCATTTTCAAGACACTTACTGACGAAGTATTACAGTGTTGGGGTATCTATCTGTAAGGGAGCTTCTGGGAGTAGAAAAAAACTGGATACAGGACCTAAATGCCAGGGCAAAGAGCCGTTGTTAAGTTCACATTAGCAAGACCAAGTCAACACTAGGAAAGGACAATACCTCTTCCTCCCTTCTCTTGGATTCCAGGACAGTTCTCTAGTTCGCTTACAGACACCTGTCTCACTGACAAAGGAAAGGGATGGGCAGAGTCTGAACCCCAACATCACAAAGCAGAGAAGGATTAGTTTGGGAGCTTGACAGATAGTAAATAGTAATGCTAACCAGTACAGACAGCTAATCTATTAGTAGTCCAAATTTATACCCTTATTTAAATTTTTTGATCATTTTCAGCACACACACACATACACACACATATATATATGTATAGTGAGTGAGTGAAATATGTTAGTGAATTATGAAAAGGGCCTGAGTTTCTTTGAGGAGCACTTCCCTAATGAATTTTATGTGCTACTGGACTACAAATGCCACTGCTCTGCAGACTAATGACTATTTAAAAGTATCATATTGAACAGTATTTCATGATAATATATTCCTCCTTCTGTTTGATATAAGAATACAGGCAATCACATAAAATTTTCTATGGATTTATGACATTATGAAATATATTTGACTCCAGGGAAAATGTCAATGAAGAAGTATATTTAGGATGAATTCATCTTAAAAGTATCTACTTATACTAAAAATATTATTGAAATTAATCTTTCCTAAATCTGAACTTTTTTATATTTTATCAATAATTTACAATTCCTTTCGGGATAGACTATTTAGAACAACGTTACTATAATCCCTGGCACAAGTACCTACATTTGTAAAAATTCCTTCAGAGTAGTATTGGCATAAGGGGCTCAGAATAAATTTGAGTGACATAGTTTGGGAAACTGATGCCAGCAAGTTAACAGTAACTCACTCTTGGAAAGCTAGCTCATCTGTCACAATACCCTTAAGAGAAAATGATTTAAAAGAAAATTGGCACGTCACATTACACAGGGAAAATACAGCAGCTTAAAGTCTATTTTCCACAATAAGCATCACCCAACAATAGAACGCTTAACGAAGAGTCTTTTGGATTTATTGCTAAAATGATCTTCCTATATAACATTTTCTGCCATTGTGGTCTGGGCCGTGTGCTGGTTCAAGCTATCTTCTGTTTGACCAATGATAGTCTATATAAAGCTCTTATCTAACCTATGTAATACTCTTAGAACATAAGGGACACTCAATAGTATTATTATTGTGAATGTTGTTATTGTTGTGTCAGAACTTGTCGGAGAGTAGGACTTTCACGGCATGTTCCTCCACTTGCCATCATGTGCATCACGAGTGAAACTGCATCTTGAGAGGGGTCTGAGTGCAAACTCTCAGGTTACTGGTTTTATTTTGCAAAGAATTCATGCTAAAGAATTCATTACCCAGAATTTATCTCCCAATAATTTAGATACCAATAATAAACTTATGATAATTCAGGTAACAGTCATAAATATATTAACTGATATAAAGGAAACATCATTATATTCTTTTCTTTTTTTAAGTTTATTTATTTTGAGAAAGAGAGAGTGTGTGTACATGTGTGTGCATGTGAGTGGGGCAGGGGCAGAGAGGGAGAGGGCTCCATGCTGTCAGTGCACAGCCCCACGTAGGGCTCCATCTCATGAACCACAAGATCAGGACCTGAGCCAAAACCAAGAATTGGAGGCTTAACCGACTGAGCCACCCAGGTGCCCTGATATTCTTATTACAGCAAGTTATATACATTATTGGTTTTAATTGATCGTAAACATAAACTATTAACTTCACTGTTTTGTACACTGCAATATATAAAATGGTGATATCTGTTTAAGAACTATGTAATCAGTACCTACTATAACTGCTTGATTCTGATGGTGTGTGTCTGATTGTGTGTGGAGTGCATGTGCAATCTTGGTAACTTGCTGCCCCAGACATCTAGGAAATAATGAACCTTGGTTTCTTTTTCTTTTTTTTCTTTTTTTGCCACTTCCACCTAATTTTGACTTCCACTATCAATAGTTCTTGAGACCCACATATCTTGGTTGTTGCCTTCTACCTACCTCTTCTGTCTCAAGCTTAAACTGGCAATTCCCTTTTACTCTGACTAAATTCTAAAGATAATAATGACATTGAAATATAGTCAAGTCTCCATTGCCACACCAAAACAAAGAAAAATGAGTTATATTTTACTCATAAAATTTACTTCAGAGATAGAAAAATCATATAATAATTAAGATATATGCCATTTATTAAAGATCCGCAAGCTTTTTTTGGTAAATATTTTAGGCTTTACACACCATTTGTGGTCTCACTGCTGTTTCTACTTCTGCTTCTTCCTATTCTTTCTTATGACTTCTTAAATATGTCCTGTAATTTGGCCCTTGAGCTGTGTAGTTCATGGATCCTTGCCCATATAATATTGCTTCTTTTGCTGCTTATTACATTTTTGGAAGTTAAATTTAAAAATAACTACTTTTAAACTTAATAATTGGTTCTCTTCCATTTATTTAATAATAATTTTAAATGTCTATTAACATATATTCTGATAATTATGTTATGAGCAATAATGTCTTTCTTGCTTCATCTTCCTGCTCCCAATTTGTTCATTTTTCCATGTTAAGAATGTTTCCTGGGGGACATGGGATCTCCCCATATTGACAATGAATTTAATTTTTCTGCCTATAATACTCTATTATACAATTTTTTAACTCACATATTCAATGTACTTGTATAAGCATAGTTGATTGTTATAAGGAATTTCTTTTTGAAAACACAGTAAATTTCTTATCTATCAAATTACTTTTCTTTGCCCATAGGCAATTTAGTCATTAACTTTCTCATTTTCTTTCTTTTTTTATTTTCTTTTTTTTCTTTTTTTCTTTTTTTTTTTTTTTAAATTTTTTTTTCAACGTTTATTTATTTTTGGAACAGAGAGAGACAGAGCATGAACGGGGGAGGGGCAGAGAGAGAGGGAGACACAGAATCTGAAACGGGCTCCAGGCTCTGAGCTGTCAGCACAGAGCCCGACGCGGGGCTCGAACCCACGGACCACGAGATCATGACTTGAGCAGAAGTCGGCCGCTTAAGGGACTGAGCCACCCAGGCGCCCCAACTTTCTCATTTTCAATCATGAGTTGTTCATAGCTTTACTTACTCATCAGGTTAAGGGGAAAGGCAGCATTTACACATTTCTTTTAGGATTTCGTTATCTCATACATTTTAACACTGGAGAAAATATCTTCTATAGATCACAAATGTGGAGGAGCAGCTATAAATCTAAAATTTTAAAAGACAAAAAGAAAACTATTTAATTGGAGAAAAGGAAGGAAAGGAGACATAAGTTTTACAAGGCATAGGAAGAAAATAATCAAAAGAAACTGAGAGTAAAAACAGTTATAGTAGGCACAAGATAAACAAAAGACAGAGACCTGTCAGATATGAGGGGCAGTATGACTATCTTCTTTATGCTCAATTACTTAAAATTGATATTCCATTTAATTGTACATATAATGCCATAAAGAAGAATTTTTTATTCCAATTTTATAGGTGAAGACAAATTCACAGATCATATGGAAGGGCAATAGGAATTAAATCCAAAGTCTACTTTAGACCAAAGTTCACAGAGTGTATTACTCTACTATCTCTTTTGCTACAGTGTATTTTCAAAGCAACTCATGTATTTTCAAATTATGACTTGGCAGTTTGTAGTCTCCATATGTGACCTCCTCATCTCCTCTTTATCTGACAGATATACTTCATGCATAAGCAAAATAATGAATGAATTTATATTATTTTCTCTGGTTTTGAGATAAATGGGTGTGTTTTCAAGAGACATAGGTTTTTGTTATAGTGTCTGGATGGAAGTTTAAATTTTTTTTTTATTTAACTTCGTGTGTGAAATAAGCATTTTACAAATAAGAACTACCTTTATCAGTTACTTTACATATAATATTTAATTTTCATAACAGCTTCTGAAGGTTTTACTATTATTACTGTTGTTTATTAAGTGAAAAAAAATGAGCCTGGAGAGATAAAGTAATTTGATCAGATTCATCCAATTATGATTCAAACTCAGAACTATCTGGCTTTAAAGCTCATATTCTTGGATGCCTGAGTGATTCAGTCAGTTGAGCGTCGAACTTCGGCTCAGGTCATGATTTCCCAGTTCATGAGTTTGAGCCCACTCAACTAGGGGGCTGGGTGCTGACATCTCTGAGCCTGGAGCTTGCTTCCATTTCTGTGTCTCCCTCTCTATTTTGCCCTCCCCTGCTCACACACACTCTCTATCTCACACACAAAAAAATAAACATTTGAAAAAAAATTTTAAATAAATAAAGCTCATATTCATACTATTTCAGAAAACTTACAAGTGTAGGGACAAAAAAAAAGTGACTGGATCTGAGAATTCTTATATTTCTTATTCATATTATCATTTCATATGAGAGTAACAGAAAAGAAATAAACTAAGGTTGCCAGATTAACAAATAAAAATTACAAAATGACAAATTATATTGGATGAGGTGTATTTGTACTGACAATTGATTTGTTGTTTATTTGAAATTCAAAATTAACTGTCATCCTGTATTTTATCTACCAACTGTAAGAAGAATACCAATAAATAGACATGCTCAGAAATTGAGGACTAACCATTGTTAGATGTTATCAAAGTATGAGAACTGGGCATTAATTGTGTACACACTTTTACATTGGTGAAGTTACTGAATCTTTCCAACTAAGGAAATTCAAGAAAAAAAAAAAAAGATTAAAAAATGAAGGAGTGCCTGGGTGGCTCACTCGGTTAAGCGTCCAACTTCAGCTAGGTCATGATCTTGTGGTTCCTGGGTTCAAGCCCTGCCATCAGGCTCTTAGCTGATGGCTCAGAGTCTGCAGCCTGCTTCAGATGCTGTGTCTCCCTCTCTCTGCCCCTCCTCCATTCATGCTCTGTCTCTCTCAAAATAAATAAACATTAAAAATTATTTAAAAAAAAAGAAAAAGAAGGAATAATTAGGGGAAAAATAATGAAAGAGGAAGGGAAAAAAAAGGGAAGGAAGGAAAAAAAGATGGTTTGAAGAAAAGAAGGATAGAAAGAAGAAAGAAAGGAAGAAATAAAAGAGAATAAAGAGACAAAAAGAGCAGTAAATAAGAGTATCATTGAAAATAAATATTAAAAATGTATCCAGGGGCTCCTGGGTGGCTCAGTTGGTTGAGCTTCTGATTCTTAGTTTCCGTTCAAGTCATGATCTCACGGTTTGTGAGTTCAAGCCATGCATCGGGCTCTGTGCTGACGGTGCAGAGCCTGCTTGGGATTCTCTGTTTCCTCTCTCTCTCTCTCTGCCCTTCCCTTGTTCGTTTGCTCTCTCTCAAAGTAAATAAACTTTTTAAAAAAATTTTAAAAATATGTCCAGTGTTGACACATAGAAATAATAGTTTCTTAGTCCACTTATCTCTGTAAATGTTTAATAAATTATAAACCTAAAATATTTGACCCACCCGTAAACTGGAAATTAGCCAACACTCACATTTTTCCACATTTCTTGCATATCCCTCATGATTGTTGCTTATTATTTCAACTACTCCCTTTCCTTGTTACAGTATGTTATTGCTATGTTACTATCTGAATCACACCAAGTCTCCTCCTTGGCAACAATTTGGATTAGCTTTTTGAATATTTTTGTGTTTGTGGATCTCAATGTGAGGTCTTAGATGATTACATGGAGATTTTCTAGCTGAAACAAGATAGGTGGAACAATTTTCAGTATAATCACACTCAAATCTTCTCCTTTATATCTTATGAGTCTGCTAGTAATTTTTTTGAAATGTTAAAATCACAACTAAGTAAAATGCATTACATGCTTTATACCCTGCTAATCTAGACTATAGAAAAAAATTTTAAGTTAATAATTTTGACAATTAAACAAATATATTTAAAAGTAATAATTAATTTATTAGAATTTATCACTACCTTTCCCAATTTTTCGGTTTGAAAAAGAGCCTTATAAAGAAAATTTAACCTTTCTTATAATCAAAAGTATAGATTATCTCCTTTTTTCCTTTCTGGAAAAAAATTGGCTTAGATTTGTACCATTTTGGAATTATTGGGCTTTATATTGCCTTATACTTAGGTATGTAATTATCACAGAGATGCTTCTAGAAAAATTTAGGATTCAGGGCATTGAATTTAAGAGTCCTGTTATGCCGTGATACGAAGAACAACCAATAATTTCTATCAGCTGTGTGATCCTGTATCACTTGTTTACCACTCCTAGGGCTTTGTTATTACATCTAAGAATTAGGATTTTTGAAGTAATTGGTTGCATATTTTCTTCTCATCTCAATTCATTTTGAAAGATGAAATTATTATACTTTTGACATTTTTTGGCTTAATATAGTCAATGCAGTTGGAGTCTCGCATAGATTCATTCTAATTGTGAATTTACCCGCTGTATCTTCCAGTAAGGCAAACTACGTTTAATAGAGAGCAAGGAGACCTTGGAGAAACTTTAAATTCCCTGGCTCTCAGTTTTCTTATCTTTAGGTAGCTTTGGTTGTGATGGAGTTAGACATCCAAGTTCTCTTCTTGAGCCATAAATAAAATAGACCAAATATGTAGTTGCCAAGTCACCACTTTATTTGTGATGTATAGACGCAGTCATTAAATAGGAGCGCAATGCGAAAGAAATGATCCACACGGAGGTGAGGCAACCCACCTTAAATCTGAGGAAACTGCACTTTCAACAATGAAATCTAATAAGCTTGAGGTTCATAAAATGATTGGAGGAAAGCCATGCATTCGAGCAGACTAGCAATTGAGACGTGGCCAACTGTGGATGTGGAGCGTTTGCACAATGGACAAAGAAAATCATTACGCAGTAGCATAAAACTTGCCCATCTCATAAAATGCTACTATTTTGCTCCTGCAAACAGCAATTTCACAACCTCCCCCCTCTTTTTTCTGTGTATTTTATGGCACGGGACTCCTTTATGGTGCCAGATACATTTAAATCTAGTTTCTTTAAAATTTTTTTCTAGCCTTTATTTTTTAGTATTTTGAGAGTACTACAGCTCAAAGTGGAATAATCAGTGTTGCTGAAGCAAAATATACAATGTAAAGTATTTTAGAACAAAAGAAAATGTATTTCTGTTCAGTATAAGGCGTTGTCATGATGTTTCGAATATAATAATGAGATTGATATTTTACTATTTATTGCTTCCATAATTGTTATTTTTGTATTGTTTTCTTTCAGGTGTATTTTTTTATTTGCTACTGAGAGGGTTTGTACAAGGTCCTCTCTTTAATACAGAAACACCACACACACGCCCGCCCCGCCTTGCTTAAGATCCAGTTTCTACTAGCATTGACAGTGTGATCATACTTTTTTTTCCTCTTTTATCTTTCCATCCATTTTTTTCTTGTTTCCAGAGATCACATGCCAATATCACGTGCATAGCTTGTTTCTGAGACTAAGTTTTTTTGGAGGAAACTAGCTAATATAGCTCCCAGAATGCATACTCGAATGATGGCATTCCAGAGCTAGATCAATCAGAATCAAAACACTGATTATATAACCATTGCTAATCATAAACTGGGTGGGTGAAACTCCTAATGTGCAGTAGCACCACAATTATCAAGATTTTCATTGGTGAAAGGTTGGCTTACATAGTAGTGGTGGTACTAATATAGGAATGGGAATATGATAAGAGTGGAATTGATTGGAAGTTGTTAATGGCCCTGGAAAGTATGTATGTATGTGTATGTGTATGAAAAATACCCATAGCTAGGGGCAACCAGTGTTAACCCCTTACTGTACAATTCTGGCTGTGGGTATATGTTGTGTTTTACTAAATTAGAATGATAACCATTTTACAACTTCATTTTCTATTAAATGGAAAATGATAGCATCTCAAAACTTCAAATATACTAAAAGAACACTATCTCATAGTTTTTGGTGGGTCAGGATTCCAGGGACAAATTAGCTGAATGATTCTGGCTTAGGGTCTTTCATTAGGTTGCAATTAATCTAGTCATCTTCAAGAGAAGGCTAGAAGCAAGATGCCTCAAATTATTAGAAGTATTTAAAATAATATGCAGACTAGATGTAGTGAATTATTTTAGTGCCATTTGAGATTTATTGGTTTAAAGGTTATACATAGTGTAATAATTAATGGAATATATCAGAAAATGAAGCCCAGGACTTGGAAGCATACATGAAAAGTTCCAATAGCTTTCTTTGGTTTAGTCAACATTTTAAAAATCATGCTTCTTTTTAACTAAGGAAATTATTGAATGTGTCTTTGAAAAAAAATTGTGGCTACCACTCTATACAGGTTCTAATCTACATTTTGAAAGAGGTTTCAAAGAAATAGATGGTATACTTTTAACTCTCATAGTAACTTGTAATTAGGTAGCAGATTGCATATAAGAAATAAGCATGCTATTTTTTTCTTAAAGTACTGAAAATACATAGAAATATATATCAATCCCATCAAACTTGTATTTGATCAATTAACTTATGAATCAAAAATAGTCTATACTTTTGGATTATAATTTTGAACATTTTGTACAAGCATATCAAGTAAATGATAGGCTAGCAATGAAATAAAGAGAAGATTTGAACCAAATATCTAATTATCAGCACATTCATTACCACTGTTACATAACAAATCACCACCTGATTTAACAGCTTAAAAAAATGGGCATGTTTACCTCACAGTTTTTGTGGGTCAGGATTCCAGGGACAAATTAGCTGAATGATTCTGGCTCAGGGTCTTTCATTAGATTCCAGTTAATCTTTCATCTGGGGCTGAACCTTCATTAGGATTGAATAATCCACTTCCAAACTAAGGCACATGGCAACTGGCAGGCCCGAATTCCTCATCGCTTAGATGTCTGCATAGGCTAGATAAAGAAACCTTAACGTGGCACTTGGCTTCTCCCAGTATCCTCCCAGGACACTCACGTTAGTTCTTAATATGTTTTTGGATTAAGATAAAAATCTTAGAAATGGTGATGGCAATATCTAAGTGATTTGTGTAGCTCATCTTTAGTGTGTTGGGGGCAGATCCACACATAACCACTGAATCTTTAACTCTGAGTGAAGATCTTCTTTTATCATGTTGGTAAAAAAGAAAAAAAAAGTCTCTACAGATAATCAAAATCATGATACATTTGGTCAACAGATTGATGATTTCTTTCAGAAACTTTCTCCTATGTGAATATTTTTACCATTAGTAACTATCTAAACAATATCACCAAGATAATAGAACTCTTACTTGTAAGACCATCTGGCTTGTCTGGACATGTGCCTCTCTTGGAGATGACCAAAGGGTAAGAAGGAAAACAGAAACAATGTTGTTTTGACCTGGGCACAGGACCAACAAGCTGTAATTTCCATCTTATCCTATAGGCCAAATAAATCACATAACTCAGCTCAAAGTCAAAATGAGAAGAAAATGGAAAGCAGAGCAAAATGTTGAAGAAATGGGGCCATTAATGCCATCTACCAGTCAACATTAGAGACAAATTAAAGAAACTCACAAAATAAAATTAAGTTTGATCTAAATTTTCCTAAAATTAAATACCTTAGTTCTGTTAAGTGAAAAATAATTATATTTAATAAAGTTGGATATGGATATTAAAAGGATACAATTTTAAATCATAAGAAAACAAATCCATAATAAAAAGCCAATTAGTTAAACTTCACTGGTTAGAGGATGCTAAATTACAGTTTATAGAGAAGTCCTTACAGACATCCCACGGTTATGCATTTTCAGAATTTTAAGATAAAAATTTGTTAATGAATAGCCAAGAAAGGTAGAAATCTCTCATTTATGTCTACAGGATATAAAGAATGAATAATATTTTCTAATGAGGCTATGTTATAAGACCATGAAATGTAATGCTCTGGAATTCTTCATAAAGAAATATTTCTGTTAAAGGTCAGAGGATATATTAAAATTTCCATGAGCAAAATATAATAAAGATATATGATATTTGAATAAATATTAATAAATAAGCAATTCTTCACTAATATAGGTTTGCATATTAAACAAAGTATATTTTCAAGTGGTTACATATATAGATATATACAAGTAGGAAAATATTTTATCAGTCACCAAATATTTTATTAAAAATATTTTCAGTGTAATCATGAATTGGTTATTGTAGCCAATACATGCAGACAAAAATAGTCTTTTATGTATATAAAATAACTGAATGGCCAATTTCTTTTTTTTTTATTTTATTTTTTATTTTTTTAAAAACATTTTTTTTTCAACATTTATTTATTTTTGGGACAGAGAGAGAGACAGAGCATGAACGGGGGAGGGGCAGAGAGAGAGGGAGACACAGAATCGGAAACAGGCTCCAGGCTCTGAGCCATCAGCCCAGAGCCCGACGCGGGGCTCGAACTCCCGGACCGCGAGATCGTGACCTGGCTGAAGTCGGACGCTTAACCGACTGCGCCACCCAGGCGCCCCCTGAATGGCCAATTTCTTTAACAGCCATTACTCATAATTGATAATGTTTAATTTAATACAAATTAATTTTGTCAAGTGATAATTAAAATTTTACTTCTGCTATAATCATGTAATCATTTATATTTATCTTATACTGCTTTTACTTTGATCTTTTTAATATAGGAAGTGATAACAATTTTTAAAATGCAAGAATATTCAGTAAATATGAGTGTCTACTTGAAACTTGATGCCCTTATCTCCATAGCAACTATTTCAGTGTTATTTTATAGATTTATGCATATGTATTTTACAGATACATATTTTTATATATAAATATTCATATACCTAAAATTATAAAATACTTAAAAGGCAGCTCTACACCTGAGTTTCCTTTCATGAAAAAATGTATCTGGGCAACCATTTCAAGTCAGTACACGGACATTAGCCTAGACCCCTACTAACGATGCATTATTAGTATGGCCATTTCCTTACCTATGACTTTTTAATATTCTATAAATCTTCAAAGATGAAATGCACATAAAAATAATATCATGGTACATTTAACTCAATAATGAAAACATGGGAAAAAACTGTACATTTAAATATCTGGATGTGAAGATGGTTTGTTTGGGGGCAAGTGCAAGAGACTGATTCTAAACTATTCATGTCTCAGAATTTAGCAAGATTTGTAACCAGAGTCATTAGGTAACTTCATGAAATCAGATTATGAAGCAGAATTCTGTTAGAGTCTGTAAATCTGTTAAATAAACCATATGTGACAGTTCTACAGTTTGTCCAATCAACCCTTTTGTATTTAGAACATTTTTCATCATTTCTCTTAATCATCAGAATTTTACAGCAAGAAATAACCTCCACCTGGATGGATGTTAAATTGTTGGGTGGGGGGGACAACTAATCGCTGAAGACCTAAGAAATCAAGCTATTTATCATCAGTAATAACGGTTATACACTATTCACAGGGAAGAACAAAGAGCCTGATGGTTTATTAACTTTTCAGCTACTCATTTTTTTTATCATCTCTTTATTGTGTTTTAAAATATTCTTGTTGTTGGCCAGTAGATTTAGGTATGAGATGTTGATGGCTAAAACCCATCTAAGAGTATGATGTTGGTTCACGTAATTCTGTCAAAGTGCACATTTCATCGTTGTTGCTACCATGGTGTGATGGACAACCTGTAAGGGCAGTGCCAACTTCACAGTGACCCCTGCCTCCTCTTACTCCACAAACTGGTGCAGTGTATCCTCCTAATTGTGAGCTGTATTTGGTGACTTGCTTCTAATCAAGAGAATATGGCAAAAGTAACAAAATCCCACTTTTGAAAAAGACTCTGGTTTTCCTTTTGCTTAACCCTCCCTCTCCCCCCAATCTCTCTCCCTCTCTCCTTTTCTCTTTCTCTCTCCCTTCACTGTGGGGGAAATAGCTGCCATGTTGCTACAGAAGTAATGTTAGAGAGATAAATGTGACAAAGCTCTGATATCTCCATCAAACAGCAAGAAATGACCTGAAGCCTGTCAACAGCTACTTCAGGGAAATTGAAAATGAATCCTTCCTTAGGGGACCTGTGCAATGATGGCAGGCCAGCTGACCCCTAGTCTTGTGAGTGGCCCTGATCCACACTCAGCTAATCCTTGCCTGAACTCCTGACCCACAAAAACTATGAGATAATTAATGTATCTCTTTTTGAGCTACTAACGTTTAAGGAAAGTTTGATACAGCAAGAGATAACTAGTATACGCGATAAGAGTTATGCTGACATTCTTTAGGAACAGTATATGAAAACCTGTAAAGTGACCTCTTGATCATGAGAACAACATAAAATATAAGACAAAATTATGTGTAATAAACACACATAAAATATCCATGCTAATTTGGAAAAAAAAAGACATCTATAAGAATAGTTTTTAGGTCATTGAAATACTATAGGATGAAGTGAAATAAAGATTAAAATCAATAGAGCTAGTCATCTCACTGAAGTTAGTTTTAATCTTCCTAGTCCAGTGTCTATGAAAACCCAGGGAAATCCAAAGCCAACCACAAAATGCAGAAATAGATTATGAATATCTCAATTAGGATTCAACTTATAATTTGAATGAGTTCTTCAAAAGAGAGAGAGAACAAAACTTAAGAGAGTATTTCTCATTTACTAACTAAATTAAAAACTGTCTTAAAAGAGTAGAATCCGTACATAACAGAATGCTCTGCTCTAAAAAAATGCAGCTTTTCTTTGGAGACACCCCATAATCTTTCTCGTTTATCACAAATTTCTGTACAATAGGTTCCTGGAAATCAATGAAAAATCAACACTGCCACTGTGTAATACATGGCATCCATAATACATTCTCTATTTACATGCAGAGAGGGATGGACCTGAATATTTTCTTCTATGTGGGGCTTTGGAAATGATCTTTTATTTGCCTTGAGTTTACCCATCATACAAGCAATAGTTCAGAAGAAAATTATAGATGATCTAATATGTTGAATGAAGCCACAAGTGTACATACTCCTATTACATTTTATGTATTTATAATTCTTTTGCTGCTTTTTAATGGGACTAAACAGCTCAACTTTCCTAAAAATATAAAGAATAGAGTCTCTATGTATTTTCTTCATTATTAAATGTTTTTTTTTCAGAATTGTTGTGTTGATTTTCAATTGAGTATATAATAGGTAATATAACTACATGTTTTTAATTGACTTTCACCCTGGCGCACAATAAAATACATTGTGATTCTGGAAGGGAACACCCTACATTTTACACTTCCATACAATCAGCAGTGCGTTTTAGCATAGCAAAGGCTCGTACATACACTGTTTTCAGGTAGACACTATTACCCAAAAAGTTTGTTTTAGTAGCATCATTCTTTAAGAGTCTAACAAACTTTTAGATGGATGTGAGAAAACTAATACTTCTCATCGGAAACAATCTAGTATCTAATTTTCAGTTATGAATTATGAGGAAACTGTCACTACATCTATTCTTTTTGTATCTTCCCTTTGTTAGAACACCCTCTTCCAGTACCTAATGTGTTGCTGTGCACACAATGAACAGTAAATGCTTATAAACCAGTCCTCTCTAAGATGCTTTATCAAAAAAATAATTGCATTTTTGCCACTATATTGATACCATTAAGAGTGGAGAAAAAAATGAACGTGGTCTTAAGTGAAGGAAACATTTTATAATTATCTGATAAACATGAACAAAGTAGATTTTCAATTCCACTGTTTTCAGCTCTAAATTAGGTTTTAGTTCCTAATCTAATTTAGCATTCTATTTCTGTAGAAATTTTCTAGATAACATTTCAACTCTCCACTTCACTTAGTCTATCAGTTCCCAATCTTATCTGTGTAATGAAGACCAGACCTATTCATGTACGTCGGATTGGGCAGAATAATCTTTCCATTTTGCTGCATGTCTACATGACAGCACCACTCAGTAGGGACCAGTAATTCTAATCATGCAGTTCATCCTCTTGTAATATGAAGTTAAAAACTCAAATTTAGGCAATGCTTCAATAAAGCTAATCTGGCTGCATTTGTAGAGATAGTTCCAAAATTAACGTAACCAAGAATATTGTAACTTTTCCCCAAATATTCCCTTATTCTTTCTTTCCTTTTTAGTGTAGAAAAATACCCCACTTGACTAATACCTGAACTCACATTTAATCTTTAAACCTGCACTGCCTTGAATACTTCTATACTGATCCTTCTTAAAGATATTTCAGTTTTCCAAAATTTCTGCACGCTTGTAAATGTGATTAAATTTTATTCAACTGTTTGAATTTCTTTTTTTTTAATGTTTATTTATTTTGAGAGAGAGAGAGATAGAGCATGACCAGGAGAGGGGCAGAGAGTGGGGAAGAGAGAGAATCCCAGGATTTGAACCCACAAACCCACAAGATGATGACCTGAGCCAAAATCAAGAGTTGAACGTTTAATTGACTGAGCCATCCAGGCATCCCTCAGCTGTTTGAATTTCTAATTGTGATATGTTTAGGTTGTATATTGTACATTTGCCAATTTCCTTTGGGAGATTTCCTCTACTGTATACAGTGTCAGTGAGAAAATAACTCTGGCTTTTGGGGTGGGTCAATTTTTCTTCTCTTCAGCATCCTTAATACAGGTGAGTTGCACTGACTTATGTTTGCTTGACGAAGCAGACTTTTGCTTTCTCTCTGGGGACTTTATAGCCTGTGCTAGCAGCATAAGGACATGAGGGAGAAATGTAGATCATTCACTGTAGTGGTAGTGAAGTGACCAGACTGTATCATTACAAACTTGTCTGCTCTATTTCCTATTCCTTACACATGAGAAACTCCCTTCCTAATTCTCAGACTGAAACTCTAAACCCTCCTCTAGCTTTAGTTCCTTGTGCATATAATATCCAGTTTGTCAGAGGAAATAACTATTGAATTTAACCAAGAAACTATTGATCTAGAATGTAGTTTTCTTCAACATACTTTAATACCATCAATGTCCTATTTTTTCTTCACTATGAAGGAAAGTTGAAATTGTGTATCACATCCTGATTAAGACCAAAGTTTTGTGAATTTTAGGGAACTGATTTTTAAATATATGATTAGGAGAAGATTTAACATCATAAATTAAGGGGAATACTTCTATGACATGAATAAAAAGGCTTAAAATGAAATAAAGTAAAATAAATATCAAAAATTCAAATACTTGGGACACCTGGGTGCTCAGTTGGTTAAGTGCCCAACTTTGGCTCAGGTCATGATCTCACAGTTTGTGGATTCAAGCCCCGCATCTGGCTCTGTGCTGACAGCTCAGAGCCTGGAGTCTGCTTCGGATTCTGTGTCTCCCCCTCTCTCTGCCCCTCCCCTGCTTGCACTCTGTGTGTGTCTCTCTCTCAAAAATAAATAAACATTTAGAAAAATTCAAATACTTGAGGGGCACCTGGGTGAGTCAGTTGGTTGAACCTCCGACTTCAGCTCAGGTCATGATATCACGGTTTGTGAGTTTGAGCCCCACGTTGGGTGAGCTCGGGCTCCACTTCACATGAGCTCAAGACTAGTTCTGGGCTCCACAGTCTCTCCCTCACTCTCTTCCTCTCTGTCTGCACCTCTTGGGATTCTCTGTTTCTCTGTCTCTTTCTCTCTCTCTCACCAGCACTCTCTCTCAAATAAATACAAATTAAAAAAACTTCAAATACTTTAAATATATATTTTAAATAGGCTAGATATTCTAATTGTAGATTAAAATAAAGAAAAATACATGTGCAGTGGGATAATAAAAATAGGAAAATAGGAAGTACAATATTTAGGTAAATACTTGAAAACAGATTTAGCTTAATGAAGAATTTCCATCACTTCTCTTCATTTCACTTATAATTTTTGCTCCTTACCTTAACAGAACTGTATATCCATTTACATATAGTTTAAAATTATTTAAATTAAGGTTTAGGTTTTATTAAAAATAAATGAATAAGACTATTTACACTAAATTTGTATTCACCTATATTCCTGATATATGGTTTGTGAAATCTTAAGTTTGCAAAGTCTATTTTTGTTTTTATCTACTGTAGTTATTCATGATGTTTGCCTATTTCACTGTACAGAGAAAATACTTGAACATGCCCTGTTAACAATTTAAAGTGTAAATACTATTAAAAACATTATGGATCAATATTTTGCTATTGATATTTTTTAATTTGCTTAAACCTCATATTATTTCCACATATGTTGCTTTATGCTTTTGCTCTAAAAAATAAGGAGAGTAAAAAATATTAATTACCTGGGAACATAATTATGTCAAATCATTTCGTAGAATTGATTGTGTCAAACACAAACAATGCTAGAATGAGGTTTTTTTTTTTTTTACAAGCTTTTTACAATAAATATCAGGGAGAGATTTATTAACAAACAAGTTGTTTAGAGTAATTTGTAAATCATTTGTATCTCACATTACTCCATGTGACTAGTCAATGCTGCAAATTGTGGTTTTGCTTCAATTCATCATTTAATTTGCAAAGTAATTATTTAGCCTCACAGTAAAATGTTTTAAATATCAAAACCTTTTTCTTGCTTAAAAAATTCATATAAAAACTAGAATTTCCCATACAGTGGGAAATGTGTATCACAAACTGGATTTAGTCGAAAAACAGTGATCAAACTGTTCCACTTTATCAAAGTTGGTGTACCCACAGTGAACTTCTCCCACAAAAACTGATTGTATGATGGCGGCTGGTTATGAATTAGAAAAAGGAAAACAGGGGCGCCTGGGTGGCGCAGTCGGTTAAGCGTCCGACTTCAGCCAGGTCACGATCTCGCGGTCCGTGAGTTCGAGCCCCGCGTCGGGCTCTGGGCTGATGGCTCAGAGCCTGGAGCCTGTTTCCGATTCTGTGTCTCCCTCTCTCTCTGCCCCTCGCCCGTTCATGCTCTGTCTCTCTCTGTCCCAAAAATAAATAAACGTTGAAAAAAAAATTAAAAAAAAAAGAAAAAGGAAAACAACTGTTCCTTCATAACAATACGAATAAACTAATGGTTTATTTTTAAAACATTTCTAGGCAATTTCAAGAACTGCAGTGATGTAAATACACAGAACACTCTAGAATGTCTGTCTCTAAAATGCTACAGAATCGGTAGCACTCCACACACACACAAATTTTTTTTTCTGTTGTTCACTATACCAAATAAAGCAAATGTAAATAATGTATTTTCCTACTGAAATAACTCTCTAGGGAATTAAGTTTCTGAAACACCATTTATGTTAGTACGAAAAAGAACACATTTTTTTTTCATTATGTCCTCCTCAATACATAGGCATCTATTTAGGCTTCTATAGATTTAAGTACATTTGAAAATCTTATGATTGTGGATTACATGTGGTTAACTATTTCCATATGTAACATAATCATTTGTAAGAATTCATTACATATTTTGGTTGTAGCTTCTTTTTTTTTTTTTGTTTTAGTTTATTTATTTCTTTTCAGAGAGAGAGAGAGAGAGAGAGAGCACATAAGCAGGGGAGTGGCAGAGAGAGAGGGAGAAAGAGGATCCCAAGCAGGCTCTGCACTGTAAGTTCAGAATCTGACATGGGGCTCAAACTCATGAACCATGAGATCATGACCTGAGCCAAAATGAAGAGTCAGATGATTAACCTACTGAGCCACCCAAGCACTCTGGATACGGCTTCTTATCAGGTATACAGTTTATGAAGATTTTCTCCCATTCTGTAGGCTGATGTTTCACTCCATTGATGTTATGCTTTGCTGTGCATAGTTTCGGGTTTTTTTGTTTGTTTGTTTGTTTTAGCTTTTTAGTTTCTTGTCTACTTTTGCCTTTGTTGCCTGTGCTTTTGTATTCTAGCCAAAAAATCAATGATCAATGTCAAGATCAATGTCAAAAATCAAGATCAATGTCAAGAAACATTTTTCCTTTGTTTCCTCCTAGGAGTTTAACAGTTTCAGGTCTTACATTTATGTCTTTAATATGTTTTAGTTGATTTTTTATGTAAGGATGTGACACAAACATCCAATTTCACTCCCTTAGAGGTGGATATACAGTTTTCCCAAAACCATTTATTGAAGAGACTGTTCTTTCCTCATTGTGTATTCTTGGTGCCCCTGTCAAAAATTAGTAGACGGTAGGTGTGTGGGTTTATATCTGGGGATCTTGATTCTGTTCCACTGATCTCTGTGTCTAACTTTATGCCAACACCATAATGTTTTGATTACTGTAGCTTTGTAATATAGTTTGGAATAAGGAAGCAATAGCTCTAGCTTTGTTCCTGATCAAGGTTGCTTTAGTCATTCAGAAGTTTTTGTGATTGCATACAAACTTTAGTATTGTTTTTTCTATCTCTGTGAAAAATGCCTGTGGAATTTGATAGGGATTGCTTGAATATGTAGATCGTTTGGATAGTTCAAAGATTTCTTCACCTCATACCATATATAAAAATTAGTGTGGAATTTATCATATGAGTAAGTTTAAAACTAAAACTATAAAGCTGTGAGAAGGAACTTAGGAAAAATATTTGCAGTCTCAGGGAAGACAAAGATTTTATATGGAGCACCAATAGTAATAATAATAATAAAGATATAACAATTTGGCCATCATTTAAGAAACAAACACCTGCTCTTTAAAAGCAAAAAAAAAATACTGGGAAAATATTACATATATGTTATATAATATATATTATAAGGCATATCTGGCTTTATTGCACTTGACTTTATTGCACTTTGCAGATGTTGTTTTTTTACAAACTGAAGGCTTGTTACAGCCCTGAATTGAACAAGTCTGTCGGTGCCATTTTCCCAGCAGCATTTGCTCACTTCTTGCCTCTGTGTCACATTTTGTTAATTCCCTTAATATTTTAAAGATTTTTCATTATGATTATATCTGTTATGGTGATATGTGATTAGTGATCTTTGATGTCACCATGCAGTTGTTTTGGGGAATCACAAACTGCACTCATGTAAGACAGCAAAATTAATCAATAAATGCTATTTGTGTTCTGACTGCTCCACTGACTAGTCATTTCCTTTCTCTCAGGCCTACCTATTCCCTGAGACATAATGCTGAAATTAGTCCAATTAATTACAATGGCTTCTAAGTGTTCAAGTGAAAGGAAGAGTCACACATCTCTCACTTTAAATCAAAAGCCAGAAATGATTAAGCCTAGTGAGGAAGGCATGTCAAAAACCAAAATAGGCTGAAAGCTATGCCTCTTGTACCTAGTAGCCAAATGGTGAATACACAGGAAAAGTTCTTGAAAAAAATTAAAAGTGCTATTCTAATTAACACCCAAATGATAACGAACAGCTTTTTGCTGATTGGAGAAAATTTCAGTGGTCTGCATAGAAGATCAAGCCAGCCACAATATTCCTTTAAGCCAAAGCCTAATCCAGAGCAAGGCCCTAACTCTTTTCAGTTCTGTCAAGATGATGAGACGTAAGGAGCTACAGAAGAAAGGTTTACAGAAGTTGGGTCATGAGATTTAAGGAAGTAGCCATCTCCATCACATAAAAATACAAGGGGAAGTGGCATGTACTGATGTAGAAGCTACAGTAAGTTATCCAGAAGATGTAGGTAAGATAATTAAGGAAGATGCCTATACTAAACCACAGATTTTCAATGCAGACAAACAGCCTTATATTGGACTAAGATGTCATCTAGGACTTTAATAGCTAGAGAGAAGTCAATGCCTGGTTTTAAAGCTTCCAAAAACAGGCTGGTTTACTTGTTAGGTGCTAAGGCAGCTGGTGATTTAAGGTGAAGCCAATGCTTATTTACCATTACAAAAACCCTAGGACCCTTAAGAATTATGTTAAATCTACTCCGCCTTTTCTCTACAAAAAGGACAACCAAGCCTGGATGACAGCACATCCATTTACAACATGGCTTACTATTTTAAATCTACTGTTGAGATCTACTGGTGAGAAAAAAAGATTCATTTCAAAATATGACTCATCATTGACAATGTAGCTGATCACCCAAGATCTCTGATGGAGATGTACAATGAGGTTAATGTTATCTCATGTCTGCTAACACGTCTATTCTGCAGTCTATAGATTAAGGAATCATTTTGACTTTCAAGCCTTATTATTTAAGAAATACATTTTGTGATGACTTAGTTGCCACATATAGTGATTTTTCTGATGGATGTGGGCAAAGTAAATTGAAAACCTACTGGAAAAGATTCCCATTCTAGATGCCATTAATAGCATTTGTGATTCATGAGAAGAAATCAAATGATCAATATCAACAGGAATTTGGAAGAAGTCGATTCCAACCCTCATGGATGATTCAGAGGGGTCAAGACTTCAGTGGAGGAAATACCTGTAGATGTGGTGGAGATAAAAGAGAACTAGAATTAAAGGTGGAGAGATGCAAAATCTGATCATTTTATCTGGGGGCAGTATTTTTGCTGAGGAATTAATCCCACTTCTGCATGACCTTGCCTTGATGTGTATTTGTAGGATCTGATTAAACTGGAAAGAGAAAGATTTCTTATCAATAAAACTCATACACTGGGGTGAAGCAGGTGGGTCAGGCTGTACTGTAAAGAACTATGTGAGAACTGAAAGGACATTACTTAGTAATGATGACCTGTAGTTTAGGAATTGCTTGAAGGGATTTAACTCTGTTAATCTTTACTTCAACATATGGTATAAGAAGCTGCAGGAAGGAAACAAAAGCAGAGGAAATAGATTTCTTTTTCTTTTCTTTTTTTTTTAACATTTTTTAAAATTTATTTTTGAGAGACAAAGAAAAACAGAGCATGAGAGAGAAGAGGAGGGCAGATAGAGAGGGAGACACAGAATCTGAAGCAGGCTCCAGTCTCTGTGCTGTCAACACAGAATCCGACCAGGGGCTCGAATCCACAAACCATGAGATCATGACCTGAGCCAGTCTGATGCTTAACCAACTGAGCCACCCAGGCACCACATGGACTTTTTCTTAAAACAAGCAGAGATGGATATTTTATTTTTTGTTGTTGTTGAAAAATAGAGTAAAAAAGAGTATATTTGGAATGTTGTTTATACTGGAGTTTTTAATACACAATTTCATTAACTTAATTTTAATTACAACTATTATTTTATGTGCTGTCTCTTTTTCATGTATGTGGTTTTATAATGGAGTAACTTCTTATTTCATGTTTGTTTCCCTTCAAAAGATTGTGTCTAAGTCATCAGTGTGCCAAAAACTAAACAAAACAACAACAAAAACTAGTAAAACTAAATAAGAAAACCAGAAATATTTGCAGAACAATTTATCTTCTTTCATTTGGTATAGCTTTTCAATTCTACTATTTTCCTGTCTTATTTTTTGTTCCTGATTGCAACTGTGAGATTCATAACCAACTTCTTACTGAATAAAGAATGTAATTAAGAACTTTTTGTAGACTTAGTTGTAGCTTCCTGCTGAGATTATTCTCTAAATAGTGATAAAACATATGTGACCAAGGCCATTGAGTTCTGCAGGATTTCCACCACTTAGGAAAGATGGAACATTCTTTAGGAAGAATGTACACATTTTGTTTTATCGTTATTCAAGCAATGGGTGTCTTCTAAATATCTGATTCTCTGATACAAACATGTACAGTACTGTTTACAAAAAAAGACCTATGTAATTATGGTCACTAATTTGCTTTAGAAAGGTAATCCTGGTGAACAATGTTCCTGCTATTGAGTAGTTGTGAAAATACATAGCTCATGAATGTAACAATCTGTATGTTTTGCTTAAAATATTGTTGTAATTCACAATTATCAATGTTAGAAAATGAGCTTCAATAATTCTTCATCTCATATGCCTGCAGTTTTGTTCTAAAAATAAATAAAAAGGTTAATCTTCAACACATGAATGACTAAAAAGAGCAACTCCTAGGAAATAGTCATCTATTATATAATGTTTTTATATTTTTAAATTTTATATTTTTAAATCTTTTTAAAATATTTGTTTATTTTTGAGAGACAGAGAGAGAGACAGAGCAGGGCAGAGGTGGGGCAGGGAGAGAGAGGGAGACACAGAATCCAAAGCACGCTTCAGTCTCCAAGCTGTCAGCACACAGCTGGACACGGGATTCAAATTCACAAAACATGAGGTCATGACCAGAGCTGAAGTCAGAGGCCTAACCGACTGGGCCACCCAGGTGCCCCTACATTGATTTATGATAACTACTGTGGACATGTTTATTAAGCTATGTTTTTCTTTAGTGAAAAAAATCAATTGAATCATGTATTCAATAATACTTGGAATTATTTCTCAGAATCAAACTAAATCGATTAATGTTGTTTTCAAATTGCAGTTAGGAAAATCCACTTATTCATGTATCTTTTTCATTAGCATCCGGTAAGTATAATTATGAATCTGAAGTCCTAAATTTACAAAAAAAAGAAAAAAAAAACCTTCACAAAATTCCTTAAGTTTTTAATACTAAGAATGGAGAGTTTTATTTATAATGATTGCCATTTTTATTATTTATTGATCTATCTATCTAATTTAAAAAATTTATCCAAAGAAAGCAACTGGATTGTGACCTATGTAGTCATAGCTTAATATTGAACAATTTAATTAAGGGGAGCTCTATACAGATTGTTGTTTCTCTGTGTTGCATCCTAAATTCTGTTAATTTGCTCCAAATACAGCCACATCAGCCTTCCCAAATTTTAATCCTTCTTCTATTAGCTCATTGACATAGATGCTCTGCCTGAGTTTCTTCTCTCTGTGCAGTGATGAGGAAATTGTCACTGTAGGATTAATGTTTTTTTTTTCCCAACTTTTTTTTTCAGGTATCACAGTCATGTGCTGTGATCTACTTTCGAAAAACAGTCATATAACTGACATAACAGTCCAAAATAACTGATATTTTATAAATGCATACCATGAAGTTGAACCATAGATGAGGCAAAAAAAAATGCCAAGCCATATATAAAATCACCAAAGAAACAATGGGAAAAAGTATTTAAAAATGTGCAGAGAACGTGGTAATAAGATGAAAATGAAACAAGAAAAGCCAAGAGTTCATGATAAAATAGACCATGGATGATAGAGAAAAAAGCTGATTTGGCTCTGGAGTCAGCCAGTTAACATTCACTGTACTTCAGACCACACATATTATTACAATAAGTTCATTTTCCTTTGTGGTTGCTTAGGTGCATCTCTGTTTTGTATGAATAATTGTGCCTGCTTTATACAGAAATGTTATTAGCCTTGTGATACTCTTTGTCATACTGAAATCATAGGCTACTAATTATATCTCAAAGAGGTAAACAAATTTATTGCTTGCTAAGCAAAACAGAAATGTAATTTCAATGTACCGATTCAAACTAAGTAAGATTTAATCTAAAATATATCACTTAGAGAAGAATATATTTAGGCATTGAAAGAAGCAAGATTGTTTACGGATGGGCTGATTCACCACAAATGTAGATTTAATGGAAAAAAGCTGTTGCTTGGCTACCATTCGGAAATGAGGTGTTGTCACTGATTAGCTTATTTTCCGAGGTATGCACTGTTCAGTAATTCTACTGATTAATTAGTAAAAGTATAAATCTCTCTCTTTCTCCTCTTTCCTCTCTTCTATCTCTCCCTCTCCCTCTGTCTCTTTGATTATATGTTGAATGTTTGGAACACTGGACAAAGAATTTTAACTCTGGACTCAGTCTTCTCCTTTATTTTAGAAAATATTTACAGTTATTCTTGCTCCCTCCACCCCACTTTTGATAATTGCTTAGCAAAGGTGTCAGAATAAATAATCCAGGGTTTTCTAGAACTTCCTCATTTTATTTGATTCTCTTGGAAGGAAAGGTTGGATTTGAAGAGGATTGACTTTTGGCTTCAATGTTTCTCAGACTGATTTCATCTTTTTTTTTTTTTTTTTTTAATGTCTTGTTGAATCATCTTTCAGAAGAGTAGCTTCTCAGAAACATTACAGTCTCGGGATCATAGTCTCCATAAAAATACTGCACAAAACTGGATAAATTTCCATCAGAACTGACAGGTGGGTGGTCTTGAACTATGTCCCAAGATTCCATGATTGACCAAAAAAGAAAGTCCCTGAGGTCACCTTAGTCTATCTTAAATAACCATGCTTCTTTTTTCTTTAGTTTGGACGTAGATAGTTCTACTTTACTTATGGTATTAATCCAGACTAACTTTTCACAACAGGTCAGATTACCCTATTTGGCCACATTAAATTCCGTTTCTATTCCATTATATGTTGCTATTTTGTCTGAAGTTTTTAAATTGTTTTTGATCTCAAGGACATGAACTTTTTAAAATACTAACTCAGCCAAAAAGAAGAACTCATTTTTGCAAAAGTTATTAATTAATCATACTCCTATGATTGGTATAGCTCTTTTGTTTGTCTGTTTTTAGGTACACCTCCTGGAAGACTTTAATGTTTTGGAGCCTTTCTAAAATTATATTCCATCAACATGATAAATAAACCCTTATTATTGTATCAATTGATGCAGAGATATTTGACAAAATCAAGCCTACATTCATGCTGAAAAACTTTTAGCAAACTAGAACTACAATGGGGTTTTCTCAACTGATAAAAAATTTATCAAAAGATCTTAAGCTAACATCATACTTATGAGTGATGCTTCTCCTCTGATAATAGGAAAAAGGTAATATTGTGCTTTCTTACTTCTTTTACTCAACATAATACTGGAAATTCTAGCTAGTGCAGTAAGACAAGAAAAAGAAAAATTTTTTATGAAAAGGAAGAAATAAAACTGTCTCTTCATAACTGTCTATTTTAAAACAAATAATCTATCCAAGAATGCTACCAAAAAATATTGTACCTTTCAGGTGAGTATAGCAAGTTCCCAATGTAGCAATGCCAATTGCTTTCCTATATGCTAACCATTAACAATTGGAATTTAACATTTTAAAAAGCAATAGCATTTAAAATATTTCCAAAATAAAATGCTAAAGTATAAATGTAACAAAATGTGTCCAGAATCAATAAGAAGAAAACCACAAAACTATAGTGAAAAAAATAAAAGAAGATCTAAATAAAAAGAACTATTCCATGGTCATGACTGGAAGAGCTCAGAAACCAACACAAAAATTATAATCAACTGCTTTTTCTTTTTTTTTTAATGTTTTTTTTTTTTGAGAGAGAGACACAGAGTGCGAGTGGGGGAGGGGCAGAGAGAGAGGGAGACACACAATCTGAAGCAGGCTCCATGCTCTGAGCTGTCAGCACAGACACCAACGCGGGGTTCAAACTCCTAAACCCTGAGATAGTGACCTGAACCGTAGTCTGGCGCCTAACCGACTGAGCCACCCAGGTGCCCCAATCAACTGCTTTTTCAAAAAAGACAATTGTCGTGCCTCTTGCACAAAGGCAGTTTAGTGGAGAAAAACAGTCTTTCAAAAAAAGGAACGAGAGCAATTGGATGTCCATATGCAAAACCAAACCGAACTAAAACCAAAAAGTGCACTTAGACATGAACATTATACCTTAACAAAAAGTAACTTAAAATGGAACAATGACCTAAATTTTAAGGTCAAAACTATAAACCTTCCAGAAGAAAGGTTTAGGAGAAAAATCTATATGACCTATGTTGAACATGAGTTTTAGCTCCAACAACAAAAACATTGTCCCCGAAAGACACATTGACAAATTGAACTTTATTAAAGCAAAAAACTTAGACTTTGTGAAAGACACTGTTAAAACAATGAACATAAGTCACAAACTATGAGAAAATACTTGCAAGACTCTAATCTGACAAAAGAGTTGTATCTAAAAGTGCAATGAACAATAAGAAATCAAACATCCCAAATTAAAAATAAATGGGTAAAAAATATCAATGAGACACCTCACCAAGAAGATATACAGAGGGCAAACAAACACCTGAAAAGATACTGAACATCATTTGCATTAGAGAAATGCAAATTAAAACAAGGATGAGGTACTATTCCATGCCTATTCGAGTGGCTAAAATCTAAACATCTGGCAAAATTGATTACTTACAAGTATGTGAAGGGACAGAAACTTTTACTATCTGCTGTTGGGAATTCATGTTGGTACATCCACTTCAAAGACAAGTTAGCAATCTTTTGTAAAACTAAACATAGTTTTGACATATGATCCAAGAATCATACTCTAAGTATTTACTCAACAGACTTGAAAATTTATGTCCACACAAAAACCTACATGTAAATGTTTATAGCCATGTTATTCATAGTTGTGCCTAACTGAACCCAACCAAGATGTTCTTCAATGGGTGAATGGATAAAAATCACTGTACTACATCCATTCAATGGGATATTATTCAACAATAAAGGAAATGAGCTACCACATCACAAAAATACACAGATAAACTTAAATACATATTGCTGAGTAAAAAATCCATATAAAGACAAAACATTTAACTTTTGTGCCATTCTTGAAAAGGCAGAACTAAACAGGTGGCTAACAGATCAGAAGTGGAATGGAGTTTAGGGTGCAGGATGGCTGAATATGTGCAGCACAAGCCATTTTTCAGGGTGTTGGGTCTATTCTCTGTGATACTATAAGGGCGGAAATATGACATTCTTCATTTGTCAAGATCCATAGAACTTGACAACACAAAGAGTAAGCTTCAATGTAGGCAAATTTTGAAAAATCATTTAAGAGGTCATGGAGTCTCAGGATGGAATGCAGACTATAATAAAAGACTAACTACAAATGTTTGAAACATTCTTAATGAACACGGTGAAGGAAAATTTGCTAACCTAAGTAACTTTGGAGATGAGAGAAATCTATAAGGCTAAAGAAAAATCTTTATGTAAGTACTTTGCTCTCATTGATAAAGTTTTATCCTATAGGGGTATGGATTATAAATTCTGATACAGTTTTTTTTTTTTTTTGCATACCAGAATTAAATAATTAAGTAAATGGATGGTAGGTGCTGGGAACCAGTAGTCTTACTATTAGTGTGGGTCATTACAAATTAGCAAGGAGGAAAGACCAGAATGATTTAAATGATACTTAATTAGATTTGGAAACATTAATGTGGACTCATATTTTTCTTACTATGGATACAGATGCTTACATGGAGAAGTGCACATATAGGGATTAGTATACACACATGTAACCCCTTACTCTGTCATCTGGGAGGTTTTGGAAGCACTGACATCCAAGCGAGCACACTGAGCACCAAGATACTGCTTTCTGATACCATTTGCCAATAAGCGGAACCAAGCCTCCTTGGAGAGATGGCTGATTCTAGGACTGGAGAAGAAAATACACAAGATTAGCTTGAAGCAACTTGTAGTGTTAAAAAGTAATGAAGTATGTACAACAACAACAACAACAAAACTCCTGCAGTGGGGGTTGAGGGTATGTCAAAATTAAATAGGATTCAACTGAAACAGAATCCAATGTCCAAAGCTGGAATTATCTGAACACAAAAATAATTAAAGTAGTATTAGTTCATAAGCCAATTTTATTTTGTATTTTAATTAAATTTATATTTTATTTTTATTTATTTTTTCCAGATATTATTGAGCCTTTTCCAAATAAGTTTTATTTGAAAAATTAATATTTTTATTTTATTTTATTTACAAATTCTTATTTAAATTCTAGTTAGATAACATGTGGTATAATATTGGTTTCAGGAGTAGTAGAATTTAGTGACTCATCACTTACATATAACACCTAGTGCTCATCATAGTAAGTGCTCTCCTTAATACTCATCACCCATTTAGCCCATTCCCCACTCACCTTCTTCCATCAATCTCAGTTTGTTCTGTTGTCATAATCCAATTTAAAAATTACCATCCATAGGTCCATACTGATGAAAATTTTAAAAATTAAATAAATAAATGACAGAGAATGACTAAAACTCATATTCAGTAAAATTCCAAGTAATTTAGATAGATACTCTGCTCTCTAGGACATGGATCATAATTCTCCACTCTGTAAGTGTGGGTTGCACAAAGTGATTTCCTTCCAAAGCTTATGGTATAGATAGGGCAAAAATTAGTAACTTTAAAGTGGGAAAACTTGACAAACATTGCCTTAACCAGGTGATCAGCTGAGATGAACATGAAAAGTGATAAATCAGGTTGATAGTATATACCTTTGATAGGATATGATAAGAATATCCTTTTTTTCTGTGATCTTATTTCCCCCAAACTCATAACCCTGTCTAATCATGAAAAAACATTAGATTAACCCTAATTGTGATGCAGACATTGTATGAACACCCGACCAGTACAACTCAAAACTGTCTGGGTTAGCAAAAAGAAAAAAAAGAAAGAAAAAAAAGTCTGAGAAACTGTCACAGTCAAGAGGAGCCTTGAGAGAAATGACAATTTAATGAAATGTGGTATACTCCATGAGATTCTGAAATAAAAAAATTAAAGTTAGGTAAAAAAAGAATGAGAAATTTTTAGTAGTAATAATATGATATGCAAAATGATAGGTATGATAAATACAAATATAAATATTAACAAAAATAAAGTTATACTGGGGCACCTGGATGGCTCAGTCAGTTAAACATTCAAAAAACATTTGTCTCATGGTTCATGGGTTTGACTCCTGAGTCAGGCTCTGTACAGACAACTCGGAGCCTGAAGCCTGATTCGTAATCTGTGTCTCCCTCTCTGACCTCTCTTATTCACATTCTGTCTTTCTCTCAAAAATAAATAAACATTAAATTAAGAAAAAAAGAAAAAATAAAATTATAAATATATAATCTTTTCTTCAGTAAATCAGTAAAGATAAAAAACACAATGAAAATGATATATACAAAAGTATTACAAAGAGAAAGTACTAATCACTGTTTCCAGGTATCCAGAAAAAAATATTTTTCTGCTGTCCTTAAGTGAAAGTTATCTACTTTATTAAGTTATTTGCTTTTCCATGGTTGTTGGGTCAGCAGTCAACTTCAATGTAATAACTGCTTCTGGAGGTTTTCTAATTAAGATACTTAATGGTTGTATCTTATTAATTCTTGTTATTTGAAGATAGCTGATGTCATTTCAGTTGCTAAGTGTACATCCAGAGATAAATGTTGTTTAATTTAACTGTTAATTAAGACAGCCCCATGAGACATTTTACACTGAAGATCAAAAGCAATATATCATTGATCAAGGATTCATTATGGTCATGTAGAATAACTAGATAGACAGTTGGAGAGTAAAGGTAGCCTGTACCTATTCATGATTACAGGGATGATAGGAATGATTACACCTCTTATATTTTCTACATATTTAGATAGATTGAAATGTAAAAGATTAGAATAAGTTATAAATACAGATACTTCTAGTGCATGAGCCTACTTGTGACTGGTTCTTGTCTCTAAGACTTCATCAGAGATAAGAATGCAAGGCCATGACAGCTAAGAAAATTACTTAAAATTTTTTTAAGTTTTATTTATTATTTATTTTGAGAGACAGAGAGAGAGCATGAGTAAGGGAGGGGCAGAGAGAGGGAGACAGAGAATCCCAAGCAGGCTGCACACAGTCAGTGCAGAGCCTGATGTGGGGCTCAAAGTCATTAACTGTGAGGTCATGACCCGAGCCAAAATCAGGAGTCAAACGCTTAACCGACTGAGCCATCCAGGTGCCCCAGGAAATTACTTTAAAACACAAGATTTCGAAGTTATTTGGTAGCTCGTCTGATTTATGTTTTGCTTCATTTGCTCTTCATATGTTTTATTTCATTCGTTCTTTCCTTTTTTCAGTATTATTGGGCATAATCAATACAATCAGGTTCCTGAGTAAGGGGCGATGCCTTGAGTCATTTTCATCTAACTTCCCTAGTAAAATGTCTTTCTTCTATATGGAATACGTAAATCAGAATGGTCCAGGCATTGTTATAGTTTTTTTAAGACGTGAGGGTCATAGCTTTTAAAATAGGCAATTCTTTTTATTTAAGCAGGAATTCAGTATATATTCATTGATGCATTTTCATAACCCAGAGTGGGAAACAGTAATAAAATTCATTTAGAGATGCCCAAATCTTCCCTAGATGTGGTCACTGTCTATGTGCCACTTTTGCAGCTTTTCCAGCAACATTAAGGTTACAAATGAGTCATGAATTGTTACAGCAGAAATCCAGCAGTGTTCAACTCTATTTTTAAAAGGTTGTCTAATGAAGTGCTTTAGCAAGTGTCCACTTGAGGCTATCTGGTCCCAATACACAATCACCTACCTTTGCCAGATTCTTTCCTCCTTGATCTGACGACTTAATTTTTCCAAGATTTTTTTTTCAGACTTAGCAGGTGGAGATTGTGCATCTAAGGTGAAATCTATAAAACTTTTCAAGGATTTGTCTTTGCAAAAGACTTTGGGTAGAACAATTTATTTAGCCTAATAATTTACTAAAGCATTTTCTCTAACACCTATATTACCTCTTTCATAGTAGGCCAGCGCCCTTATTTTGAGTGTCTAATAATTTTGTGAGTAATATCAAGACATGAAGTAATTCATAAATTTATTATCCATTTTTTAAACTCAGTGTCTGAAGAAGTTAACTAAAAATGTTTCTAAAGCACTCCATGAATTGAATCAAAAGCATAATGAATACCTGTATATATTTTTAGCCTTGCAATTTCAGCAACTTGTCATGTTCCAAGTTTGGTCACGTGAAATTTGATACTAGATTAGATTCCAAGAAATCTGGATTAGTTATTGCCAAACCAGATTGAAATTGTCCATTATTTTTAAGATGATATCAGTCAAGAGATGAAACTAAGTCAGGATTTACTTAACTACAACTGTATGCTAAAGATCTATTCTTAATATTATTATTATGAATTTGCTCCTCCTTAGGTAAGCATAATAGTATTTTTGGAATGAGAGTGTTACATAAGTGGAAAGAAATATGAGAAAAAGTGTAACAGCAATGATCAGTTAATAAACTGTCAGAGAGATAGCTACTAGGGACTTTCCAGTAGCAATAGGAATCATACCACATTTGATAATTCTCGTTTGAGATCTGAAGATGTCTTGATTAATTTAGCTGAGACTGCAATTGTTCTGAGGCAAAGATAAGCCCTGGAATCCTTGATATATGAAATGCTGTTGAGATGGCACGCATAGAACATGGCCTAACTTTCCATTACATGAAAATGTGGATAGGGAGTTGTTGAAAGCATATTTTGAGATCTATTGGGAGCCTTATCGGTTTCTATATTCCATGGGGTGGATTTCAATATCTTAATTGAGTCAAAAATATAGAAGCATTGCTATTTCTGAAAAATGTGACACTAGTTGCCTAAAAATATGTTTATATCAGAAACTCCCTTGTGAGTTTTTTAGAGGTTGGTCTTGAGAAATTTGGAATTGTTATCTATCCTTAGATAATATTCATCCTTTACTTAACAGATCATGAGATAACACAATTATTGTTTGACATAGAGGCTTTGTGTCACTTTTCAGACTGACCAGAAAAAAAAATGTACTGAATTGTGGTAGACAAAATGATGCTACCAAAGATGTCTACATCCTAATATCCAGAACCTAGAAATAGGTTGTCTTACATAGCAAAAAGGATTTTTGCAAATGTGACTAAACTAAGGATTTTGAGATGGGGAGATTACTGTAGACTACCTACGGGTTTGCAATAAAATAATAAGGGTTCTTGCAAGAGGGAGACTAAAGGGTCACAGTTCTAGGGAAGAGAAGTTGGTGCTAGAAGCAAGGGTTGGAGTGATGTGCTTGGAGGAAATAAGGATGTGATGGAGGAAATAGGTATAAGCCAGGGAATCCAAGCACCAGGTGCTGGAAAAGGCAGAAACTGAAATTTTCCCGAGTCTCTGAAAGTAACCAGCCTTTGCTGACACCTTGGTTGTAGCCCAGTGAGACTGATTTTGGACTCCTGACCTCCCAAACTGTGTGAGAGTAAATGTGTGCTTTTATAAACCCAGTTTGTGGTCATTGTTACAGCAACAATAGGAAACTGATACAAGAACTAGACTTAGATTTATCCATATTAACACAACATTAAGAGAGGACGTGTACATGTATTATCAGAGTATCCCCACAAGGGTACTGCATCTCTTTACAATTCTGGATTTAGGCTTATGATACATATCACTGAGTTTCAGTAAGTCTTTGGAGCATGTTTGCAATATTTATATAGTTTATCTTTCATTTGTTCCCTCCTAACACTTAGAGAAAAGAAAAACTTTAGATTTTTTGGGGGGGAAGAGTTATGTAACTTATGAGAGTTATGTAAGATCATTAGTCCCTTTTAAGCAATAACATTTTTTTCTAGGGCTCTTTGAAAATATTCAGGCACATATAGGAGACCTTCTAATTTAGTGATTTCCTTTTCCAATATGTTTATTAATTTTCCTGACCAAATTTCCTATTTCAAGCCTGGAAGTATTTCCAAAAATAGACCAGAAATTCCCCTTTATCTTATCAGTATTTTTTATAGCAGAATATCGGGTATAATTTCCCAAAGTCTAATTTTCCTCCTTTGATTTATATCTTTTTATTGTAATTTTGAATATTAACCAGTTTACTCTTAAATAAAAGCTTCTGAAATGCCTTTATGCTGTGTATTATACTATGCATTTGTTACTTTTCTTGTGCTATGAACATTTTTTTTAATGAGGCACGGTAGGACATATTCTTTCTCTCCTATTATTCCCTACCTTGTTTTATTTAAATACTGTTCCTGAGTTAATAAATAATGAAGTCAACGATGTTGTGTAAATCCTATTGTCTAAGACTAAAAGGCTTTAGCAAAATCCTAAATTCTGAAGCAAGATTGTAAACTTTTTTTTTTTTTTTTTTGCTTTAGGAAGAATCTTTAAATACAAGATTAAACATCATTTCAGATAGGGTTTAAAGACAAATCCTATAGATCTCCTTACTGGACTCATAATTCTAAGAAGTTACTGTGCCATTATATGACTTTCTTTTTCCTAAGGGAAAAAAAAAAAAAGCTCAAGATATATTTAACTCATTTGGCTCATTTTGTTTAGGAGAAGAATCCAAAGAAATGGGATCTTCATAAGCAGATGAGTAGCTGGGCAACTTAAAGCTGGAGAAAGATACATAAAGCTGGCAAAAGTATATATATAATGTTATATACACATACATCATACATATATATATATATATATATATATATATATGTAGAGAGAGAGAGAGAGAGAAGAGAGTTGGTTTCAGAAGATTTGAGGTAAAATTAAATTTTTTATTTGTTTTTTGCTTAGAAAATTTTAGAGAGGGAAAATGCTACGTTGAAAACATTAGCTTACAAATCAAAGGAATTTGATCATTGAGTGTTTGGTATTTAGTGTTTGTACTCTTCTAGAATGTTCTTACATGCATTTTTTGACAGGTCATAAATTCACCATAATGATAATTATAATTTGAAGTCAATTTTAGTGAATTTTTATCATTTGTAAAAAAATTATATGATCAGAATTATAGTAGAATATACAGAAGAAACCAGAAAATGCTGTTTATGGCTTTGACACAGGCAAATCCATGGGAAGCATAACAAGTCAATCACAACTTTGTACTTATTAATGGTGTCTCATGATCCCAACCAAACTGAGGGTATGAAATCACTGCATAATCAAAAAGTCTAGTAATCATAGACCCCAAATTATAAACTAAGCAAAGTGACTTGAATGGTTTTCATTGCTTTTTTTTTTCTATTGTACTTATTATTTTCGGAACAATCTAGTTACATGTTGTGATGTGCTACGGTGAACATACCATAAACTTTGAACTCACAATGACTCAGGTTTAAATCCCAGGTAGGTTAGCCAAAGCTAGGTTCCTATGTGCATTCTCAATCCTCTGTGAGGAAGATTAGTGAATTACAATGATGCTACTAATAACCATGTCAAGATGACTATATTTATTCAACTAGTTAAAGAATGTAAAACACCTAGGAGCAATTAGCTGATAATTAGCAAGAGTTTTCTCATTCTATATTCATTTCTTAATCATTTAGGTTAAGGTATGTACTAAGTTAAACATTAAGTAAATAGTCTAAAAGGAATAATAACTTTTTTTTTCTGACTAGCAAATCCATCGTTTTCTTTTAGACTATACAGGATAGTTTCCATGCTTTCTTGAAGTATCTTGAATACCTGAAGTTATTAGTTTTGTTTGTAGTGTTTTCTATTTTAGCTTTGAAAGCCATTTGATATTGGTGCCTTTAAGGTTTAACTGACAGACCCAAATCTCTCCTCAACACTTTCTTCCTGAGGATTTAGGTTGCTCTTACGCAAATGAATTTCCACTGGCCCACTACTGAATTACTCTTGAATGGGAACATAAATAGAAACAAGAACCTGAAAACATAGGTAAATAATAAAGCATTAAAATGAATGCTAATAACTTGGAAAAATATAAGACTTGCAAGAACTATATATCACAAAGAAATTGTCACTAAATGCTATTATTCAAAAAATTTAATTTAAAAATCAGTAGCAATGAGTTGTAGGACACACGTGCATCTTTTCCTTTTTTTAATATCTATTTTATTTTTGAGAGAGCGCAAGTGGGAGAGGGGCAGAGAGCGAGGGACAGGGGATCTGAAGTGGGCTTTGCCCTGACAACAGTGAGCCCAATGTGGGGCTTAACTTCAGCAACCGTGAGATCATGACCTGAGCTGAAGTCAGCTGAAGTCGGATGCTTAACCAACTGAGCAACCCAGGTGCCCCAGAACACAAGTGCATCTTACAATAAGTGTAGCATCAGGAATTTATAGCAAATGAAAGTGATTTTTATTAATCACAGCAACTGAGCTCAATTTTATAATAAAAATATATTTTTTTAATTTTCCTTCTTTGTTCTGCATGATGTTTGTCAGTGAACTAATAAACTTAGGAAATTATTGGTGGTTATGAAATTTAAAGTCACTACAGAGAGATACTATAGAACTAGTTAGTAAGAATAGCAATCCCGGGAGGTCCTATCACTCTCCCAACTATTCTGATGGCTTATGAAAGAAAAAGAAGGGGAAAAAAATGCTGCATCCTCACATTAACAAAAAGAAGCAGTCATTCTTCTTGTAACTAAAGATCTCTCCCTCTTCTATTCTTTATATCCTTTTTTTTTAACTAAACAGTTTTAGTAGTTGTGGGTGCTCATCCATCTGCCATTTTCATAAGCCTTAAATAGTTATGTCAAAATTTAAAATCACAGGCCACTAACATCACTTAACATAAAGCTTGCCAGCTTTCAAGAGATAATCATGTTGATTTGTAAAACTAAAACCAAGGTGTGAACAAAATGTTAAATATATTGTGTTAAAAATTATTTCTAAAAGTGTAAAGGGAATATTTATGCTCTCACTTATGGTCTCAAAGCTATACATTTAGATTTGCATAGAATGAATAGAATCAAATTCTGCATACTCTAATAATCTACATCTGAAAAGCTCTCATCAGATGGTAATATTGTACCAAATTATTCATGTATTCTGTGGCATAAATTACTTAGTGCTCTGTCTTTATATGAGCAAAACACTTTCTGGAGAAAAGTTTTTCTACTTTTAAAAAAGTAATATTTGGAAAAAATAAATTAAAAATAAAGTCGTATTTGGAAATAACAACGATAGTTTAAGAATCTATATGCTGATTTCAGACTCCTGAGGTATGAATATAAGTTGTTTGTTTGACCCTAGAAAAATTACTTAATTTCTTTAATCCTCATTTTTCCCATTTTTAAAATGAGTATTGCAAGCTCCTCTTCAGGTTTCTCTGGACATGGATTTAAAAATAAAATACACAGCAAATAGCAAGGTATCTGGCACATGACAATCATTCAGTAAATATAAGAATTTATTATTATTGTTACTAGATCTGTTTTAGCAGGTTGCATTTTCCAGGAAGCAAAGTCTGAGAAGTTCAGCATTCAGCATGATTACTTAAGAAAGCTCTTGGGCCCTAACCAGAGTAGATACAGGCAGGGGCTGAGCTGTAACATAGGCCTAGTGTCAACCTCTGTTACCTCATTAGGAATTCTGGAGCTGAACTGGCCCTTTTGAGTTGTTCCAAGTCAAACCTTTACTCTCCCTCCTCAAGCAGTCTTGGGATGTAGTTCTCCGGGGAAGGCGAGTGGTCTTGGGCAAGGTAGCTTTGAGTGTGCATTCTAGAGAGCTGAAGGATGAATTAAAAAAAATTTTTATTTTTGAGAGACACAGAGAAAGAGAGTGAGAATGGGGAAGGAGCAGAGAGAGAGAGAGAGAGAGAGGGAGACGCAGAATCCAAAGCAGGCTCCAGGTTCTGAGCTGTCAGCACAGAGCCTGACACAGGGCTGGAACCCACAAACCATGAGATCACGACCATGAACGGAAGTTGGACACTCAACTGACTGAGCCACCCAGGTGCCTCCTGGATAACTTTTAAGAGCCCTCTCTGCAAGTGGGACACAAGCCCTTTGTGCATCAGCCCTTTGTGTGAATGACAGCATTCACCACAGTTATTGTATTATATCAGTATTCTTTTTTTTTTTTTTAATATAATTTATTGTCAAGTTGGCTCACATACAGTGTATACAGTGTGCTCTTGGTTTTGGGGTGGATTCTTGTGATTCATCCCTTACATACAACACCCAGTGCTCATCCCAACAAGTGCCCTCCTCAGTGCCCATCACCCATTTTCTCCTCTCCCAGCCCCTCCCCCATCAACCCTGTTTGTTCTCTGTATTTAAGAATCTCTTGTGGTTTGCCTCCCTCCCTCTCTGTTTGTAACTATTTTTTCCCCTTCCCTTCCCTCATGGTCTTCCATTAAGTTTCTCAAGTTCCACATATGAGTGAAAACATATGATATCTGTGCTTCTCTGACTCACTTATTTCACTTAGCGTAATACCCTCCACTTCGATCCACATTGCTGCAAATGGCAGGATTTCATTCTTTCTTATTGCCAAGTAGCATTCCGTTGCAAACTTACACAGCTGCTCTGGAAAACAGCATGGAGGTTCCTCAAAAAATTAAAAACAGAACTACCCTATCACCCATCAGTAGTACTACTAGGAATTTATCTAAAGGTTACAGGAGTGCGGATTTACAGGGGCACATGTACCCCAACGTCTATAGCAGCATTTTCAACAATAGCCAAGTTATGGAAAGAGCCTAAATGTTCATCAACTGATGAATGGATAAAGAAGATGTGGTTTATATCAGTATTCTTAAGTGCATTTTCAGTAACATCAATATTACAAAATCAAATCACTATAATTGAATTCTCATATTCCAAGTCTCAATATTGATTGCATGTTGAATTAATATATAATATATTAAATTGAAATTTGAATTGAATATGTAACATATTGAAATGAAAATTGAATGTATATAACATTGAATATATATATTGATTATATAATGTTGATTCCAAAATCAGTTAATCGTGATGCAACTTTTATAAAAGTTAACATTCATTTATATCACAGGTATCTTCACCCTATTATTGGTTGGTGGTACACTTGAATAATTGACAATCCCACTTTTTCACATAAAAAAAATGTGAATGAGTCATCAGGCTAGGTTTCTCTGCTCCTTGGAAAAAAGATAACATTGTTGAAACTTGTTAATATACCCAGTGACTTTGTGAGAACATAGTGAATTGCCTGCATCTAGAAGGAAGTGAGGTTTAAGTGGGGTCTCCCGTACCTCTAGGTTTTTGCTTCCATGCATGCTAGATCTATTCCGTTGCTCGTTAACATGGCATGAAAAATCAGTCTTTAAAAATAAAATAACTTTGTTGAGGGTGAAGCATGTGCCAGGCAACACTAAAGCACTCTACATGCTTGATCTCTTATTTTAGTCTATAATAATTGACTCCCATTTTGCAGAGGAGGAAGCTGAGTTGTGGTTAAATAACTTTCCAGGATGATGTAAATGGGGAAAGAATTTGAACCTGGGCAGTCATATCTAAATCACAAGCCTTTCAACAGACTGTTGTTGGCTATTTTACATTCCTGGATTATAAAATCAAAAAACCAAAGCACCACACTTACATGTCTTATTCTTGACTGCAAGTGCTTTTTTTCTCTCTCTTTTTGCTACTAGTGCTTTATTGAGGCATGATTTATACACAGGAAACTTCATGAATCTTAAGTGTATTTTGTGATGGAATATGACAAATGTATTCAGGCATGTGCTGGTAAGATGACTCTCTGGGAAAAAAACAAAAACAAAAAGCAAAATATATATATTAAAAAGCCTGATTTTTAATATTTATTGATTCTCATGGTTTAAATCCTCCCACCATGGCCGATTTCAAGCTAGCAATGGTTTAACAACTGGCTCACAAACTTGATTGTGTAAGAACTGCTTCTCAGGAGTATGGGAGCCTCAGTCAGCCCATTGTTCATGTGTAATCATCTCCCAAACCAAGATTCAAAACATTTTCCTCGCTCCAGAAGATTCCTTCATGGTCTTTCCAGAGAATCCACCTAATCACCCTGCCTTAGACAACTACAATTCTGAATTTATTGTCATAAATTAGTTTTGAACTTTATATAAATGGAACTACATAGGGTATCCTTTTATTTGTGGCTTCTTTTACACAACTTAGTATTTTTGAAATTTTCATCCATGTTTCAGAAGACACTGCTTTAAAATCATTGTGTTTTCCTATACATCTATTATCTGTGTCCCTGTAGAGATTGTTGGTCCATTACTAGAATAGAATCTATACTTTAAACCATAGTTTTCTTTCTTTAAAACTCCTTTTTCTTGTTTACTTCCTCTAACTACTTAGTGCATAACATTAGCCAGACAGCACATAAGATGTAAGAGAAAGCAGAAGATTCTTTGATTCTTAGTATTTCAAAATTTCAAATCACATATTTTATCAAAATAGTAATGGATGAGGAGAAGTCATAGAATGTCATCAGAAGCTGTACGCCAATTTAATTTCTCTTTTCATGGTGTGTGTGTGTGTGTGTGTGTGTGTGTGTGTGTGTGTGTGTTATGTGTTGTGAAGTCTCTGAATATGGTTACAGCAAAACCTGGCCACAAGATAGTATACGCCAGCCAGACTCAAACCCAAAAGAAGCCTAAATTTGGTGCACCAGGTTGGAGAGGCTAGGCCCCAGGGCCCGAGTGCAGGAGCTCTCCAGATAAACTGAGGAGCCTGATGGCCCTGGTGCTCTTTACTGTTACTTGTAAGTGCTTTTTATAAAATGATTTGTGCATGTGTGTTTAGGGAGGGCTTAATTATCAGTGCATACATTTAAATTTTAAACTCAATATCCATGTTATTAAAATTCTTTTTCACCATCTCATCACAGAGCATTCCCCAAGCCTTTTATTTCACTAAAGCCTCAGATTTATCTTTTTGTCTTCCTTTCTCTGCCACTGTGGATTTAACCCAGATTTCTTTCAACAGTTTTAAATCAAAAGAACTGAATACCAAATCCCACAAATTCTTCAAACTTTGCCTTGCAGAGCAATATGGAGGGGTGTGTGTGTGTGTGTGTGTGTGTGTGTGTGTGTGTGTTTCCGTTGCTTAATTTCTTACCTAAATATACTCTAGTCTTTCAGCATCATCCTTAGGCTACTTATTAATACATTCTTCACAGTGGTGTTCCTTATGAAGAGGGCTTTTATTCAAGCTGTTAAAAGACATATTTCATCTCTTACCACACATTTAGTACAAAATCTAGTGATTCTTAAGGCTTTATTTAAATGAAAAACTCTCATTAACTCAATTGTTCATATCCTTAGATAATCAACTAACTCTCTGATTTTGGGGCAATTTTCTCAACCTTGATGGAATTTCAATATGCTGGATTTGACCCATAAACGAAATGGGTTGAAATTAAGAAAACCTAAGGCCTGGAAGCTCTAAAATTATACAATTTTAGAATGAAGAATATCTATTTGGTAGATAAAATTAAAGTTAATTTTATGCTAGCCAATACATAATCAACAAAGTTATGATTCTTCGTTTTGTTTTCACTTACTTTCACAATAGAGTAAAATCAAATTATTTAAATAAACGTAAACATAACTTGGAAATTTTGATTATAATAAATAACAAATCCAAAGTGATCAAAATTATCAGCTCAAAAGCATAATAGTCACCTGGATTCACTTTGAAAAATAAGTATCTTGGGGCACCTGGGTGGCTCAGTCGGTTAAGCATCCGACTTCGGCTCAGGTCAATGATCTCACAGCCCTGTGTTGGGCTCTGTGCTGATGGCTCAGAACATGGAGTCTGTATCAGATTCTGTGTTTTCCTCTCTCTCTGAACCCCACCACCAACCTGCACTGTATCTCTCTCTGTCTCTCAAAAATAAATAAAACATTTTAAAAAAGAGAAAAATAATTATATTGATAAGACAATAATGAAACAAAGACCAAACATTGACAGAATTATTTTAAAGTAAAATTGTTAAAGGAACTTGAAATTAATACAGTATCCAACATTTTTGTTTGTTTTTACTCAAATAACCTCATCTAAAATGTGAATGTATGTTTTAGTAGTTTGATATGTAAAGGGATTTTTATTAATCTCATAGATAGTGGCTTGTAGAAGTTAACTTAGTGTTTATATTTTAAAAGTTAACAAATTCTTTAACCATCATCCTACTCCCTCCATGCTGTTACCCTTATTTCTGAAGGTGCAAAGTTCATAATTTCTACTTATTGAAGCACTCATTTAGAAGTACCAGTTTGGATAAGACTTATTCTCTAGACTAGTTAAAAATACTAAGAGAAATTGAAATAAGATTTTAAGTTAAAAAGTCTTACAGGGCTTGTTCAATATGTAAAAGAAATTCCAATAACTTTAGTGGGTGCATTAGAAAGAATAAAAAAAAAGATGCTTTCATTCATGTACATTTTCCCCTGACTTTAAGAATAGAAGTACTAAGAATAAATGAGACAAGATGTGTTTCCCTGGCTTTAATGTCAATTTCACTTTGCTTAATATGAGAGAAAAATTCAGGCTGAAACCTTAGGGGGAAGATGAAGTAGAATTGAGGTATTCAAAAGCATAAGAAGTAAAGATCAAAAAGTATTTTATTGCAAACTCATATTTAATAAAATCTGAAAATATACATTAGAAAGGAATTGTAATAAAAGATATTCTTGCAAGCCTATCTTCAATGATATCTACTTTTTTTTTTAATTCAAGCTAATGCAATTCAACCTTAAAAAAAAAGAAAAAAGAAAAAAAAGAAAATCTTTACCATATCCCAGGTGCCATTTTAAAGAATTATAGGGATAAAAGCCGGATAGACCTTTTTAAAGGGATTTTTTAAAGACACCTGACCGACTGTACCTCTCAAAGCTCTTCTGTGCTACCAGTTGAGTCTTTATTAAGCACTCCAGAGTCAGTCCATCCCCTAGGCTCTGCAAGACTGTCTTGACTCAAGGTTGACTTACATCAGAAGGAATTAATAAATCCTAGGTTACCAGGAGAAATACTCAGTCATTCTTGCGGACATTCAGGCACCATCTTTATACCCTGATTCTAGTAATTGGTCTTAGGCTTTGTTTTGTTATTAATCCAATTGTACAAGAGAAGAACTAATTTAAGTTCTTACTCTTAAAATTTGTTCTACATAAAGTGTTCCTGACTATCTCTTGGAAAACTCTGAACTCTGAAATAATGATATGTGACTTAAGTCCTCCAACCAACTGATAAATATCCATAATGTTAAGCTTGAACTTATCTGTCTGTTGCTGCATTACCTAGTATGTTATAGCAGATAGCATCCCACCTATCTCCACTGACAACCATGTATTTAACACTTCTTGAACACTCTTAATGCTATCTATATAGATCAAACCTTTCTTCTATCACCCAGCAATCTTTTTTTTTTTGTAGTTTCAAGTTTTTATTCAAATTCCAGTTAGTTAACATACAGTGTAATATTAGTTTCAGGATTAGAATTTAGTGATTCATGGGGCGCCTGGGTGGCTCAGTCGGTTGAGCGTCCGACTTCAGCTCAGGTCACGATCTCACGGTCCGTGAGTTCGAGCCCCGCGTTGGGCTCTGGGCTGATGATGGACCAGAGCCTGGAGCCTGCTTCCGATTCTGTGTTTCCCTTTCTCTCTGACCCTCCCCTGTTCATGCTCTGCCTCTCTCTGTCTCAAAAATAAATTTAAAAAGTTAAAAAAAATTAAAAAAAAGAATTTAGTGATTCATCACTTACATAACACCAAGTGTTCATCACAAGTGCCCTCCTTAATACCCATTACCAATTTAACCCATGCTCCTACCCACCTCTCCTCTAGCAACCCTCAGTTTGTTTTCTATAGTTTAAGAGTCTATTTATGGTTTGCCTCTTTTTTTCCCCTATGTTCATCTGTTTCATTTCTTAAATTCCACATATAAGTGAAATCATATGGCATTTGTCTTTCTCTGACTGACTTATTTTGCTTAGCATAATACTCAATAGCTCCATTCACATTGTTGCAAATGGCAAGATTTCATTCTTTTTTCATGTCTGTGTAATATTCCACTGTGTATGTATATCACATCTTCATTCACTCATCAGTGGATGGACATTTGGGCTCTTTCCATAATTTGGCTATTGTTGATAATGCTGCTATAAAAACTGGGGTGCTGGGGTGCCTGGGTGGCTCAGTTGGTTAAGTGTCCATCTTCAGTTCAGGTCATGATCTCACTGTTTGTGAGTTCAAGCCCCACATCAGTCTCTCTGCTGTCAGGACAGAGCTGGCTTCAGATCCTCTGTCCTCCTCTCTCTTTCTGCTCCTCCCCCATTCATTCTCAAAAATAAATACACATTAAAAATTTTTTAAAACATTGGGGTGCATGTATCCCTTGGAATCAGTATTTTTGTATCCTTTGGGTAAATCTCTAGTGCAATTCCTGGATCATAAGGTAGTTCTATTTTTAACTTAAGGAAGCTCCATACTGTTTTCCACAGTGGCTGCACCAATTTGCATTCCCACCAACAGTGTAAGTGGATTCACCTTTCTCTCCCATCTCTCCAGCATCTGTTGTTTTCTGTGTTGTTAATTTTAGCCATTCTGAAAGGTGTGAGGTAATATCTCATTGTAGTTTTGATTTGTATTTCCCTGATGATAAGTGATGCTGAGCATCATTTCATGTGTGTGTAAGCCATCTGTAAGTTTTTAGAAAAATATCTATTCATGTCTTCTGCCCATTTCTTAACTGGATCATTTGTTTTTTGGATGTTGAGTTTGATAAGTCTTTTATAGATTTTAGACACTAACCTTTTATCAGATATGTCAACTGCAAATATCTTCTCCCATTCTGAAGGTTGTTTTTAGTTTTGTTGATTGTTTCATTCACTGTGCAGTTGTTTTTTTTTTTATCTTGGTGAAGTCCCAATAATTCATGTTTGCTTATGTTTTCCTTGCCTCAAGAGACATGTCTAGTAAGAAGTTGCTACGGCTGATTAATTTTTTAATTTTTAAAATTTTAATGTTTTTTTTTTAATTTTTTTTTCAACGTTTTTTATTTCCTTTTGGGACAGAGAGAGACAGAGCATGAACGGGGGAGGGGCAGAGAGAGAGGGAGACACGAATCGGAAACAGGCTCCAGGCTCTGAGCCATCAGCCCAGAGCCTGACGCGGGGCTTGAACTCATGGACCGCGAGATCGTGACCTGGCTGAAGTCGGACGCTTAACCGACTGCGCCACCCAGGCGCCCCTAAAATTTTAATGTTTTTAAAAACATTAATTTTTCTTACTTAGTTGGTAGAAATCAAGAAGCACATATATGTGAGAGGGGAATGGAGACAGTTCATCGTGTCCTGTTGAGTTCTGCCACGATTAGCCTGGAAATATCTTCAGAGGAATCAAACTTTAAGTATTGAATCTTGTGGATGAAGTAAAATATGTTCCTAAGATATTAAACTGTTCTAATTTAAATCATGATAATTTCATTCAAAGATTTTCCTAAGAGTGAACAAATAGGTAGGAAGAAATTTAAATAAAATTTAAATATTATCTATATCTTTGATGAAGGGTCTAAAATGATAAGAATTGTAATTTATGAAGTTTACGTTGACTTAAACCAATTTGGTAGTCTCAGATGATTACGGGTAATTGAAATTTTATATATCCTTAGTGACATATTATAGTAAACATAAGTATTAGACCAAAATTTGCCGTGGAAAGCCATACAGGCTGTTTCTTAACTTCTACAAAGATTTTTGTCTTTCTCTCATCTTTTTTCCCCATTATTTGTCAAGATTTTACCTGAAAGTTTCATTATAATACAAATGCAACATATTCTGACAGCAGAGTTAACCACTTTTCTAGGCAGATCAGGTGACAAAAACTTAAAAGGCAGAAAGGAAGATCAAACATAAAATACAATCCAAAAGTTGTACTCTCCACGCATCCCGGTACAGAGATGTGTAAATCATCTTTAATCAACTGCAAAACCTGGTATTCAATCCAATGATAAATCATTTTAATACGCTTTATGATAGATAAAGTTTATTTTGTCAAGATTTTGGTATTAACATTAGTATTACCTTATCAAAGTCTAGAACAAGGGCTTCTGAATATGTAATTTGCAGCTAATTTACAACACTAAATATGCTCTCCTATCGCTGTGAACATTGGGTTTTTTTAAAATCAATTCCAAACTTTGCAACATTGTCCAATATGGGAAGGGGTAGACAAGAAAGAAACTAGAAATAGAATAATAAGAATATTATAATTATTTAGGTTAGAGATAGTGAGAACTCCAAATCTGGGAGTGTTGGGGAAAGTGCTGATACAGAAGTCAGTGTGGGTGAGGGCTTATCTGATGAGGGAAGTTTTGGTGTCAAAGAGTATTCTGATATGTGGATCTGGACTAACAGAAATAGAAGGCAAAACAAATGAATACGAAAAGACCGTTGGGAAGTTAATAAGCTCAGCATGGGTCTGGAAGATGAGACTGTTTAGTCCTTGAGTACTTTAGTGGTATCACTTGTTTGTATCATAAAATATTCCACAATAAATTTTTATTGATCTTCTCAGTTATGGCAATAGTCCTAAAATGTTTGTCCTATATTGTTTGTTGGTATTAATCCAACTTTATTATTCATTTATTTATTTCTGGCACCTATTCAACACACAATAATGGTAAAGGGAAATTCTCTTTTTCTGCATCTGGTCATAACTTTCCTTTAATTGATTTCATTCTCTCTTTAAACCGTAGATGGATTCATGCTGTCCTTAGGTAAACACTTTTTTTAGCTTTACCACAAAAGCAATGCTTTTGATAGATTCAAATTAACCTTAAATTTGAAAGTTCACGTACTTTAGGGGCGCCTGGGTGGCTCAGTCGGTTGAGCGTCCAGCTTCAGCTCAGGTCATGATCTCACAGTTCACGAGTTCAAGCCCCGCATCTGGCTCTGTGCTGACAGTTCAGAGCCTGGAGTCTGTTTCGGATTCTGTCTCCCTCTCTCTCTGCTCCTCCCCTGCTCATGCTCTGTCTCTCTTAAAAATAAATAAACATTAAAAGTTCACATACTTTAAAATACCTAATCTTAGGTGTAACATTAAAAGAACATATTGTAGGGGCACCTGGGTGGCTCATTCTGCTAAGCATCATGATCTCACAGTTAGCGAGTTCAAGTCCTGCATCAGGTTCCGCACTGACAGTGGGAGCCTGCTTGAGATTCTGTCTTTCCCTTTCTCTCTCTGCCTCTCCCCCACTTGCACTCTTACTTTCTCTCAAAATAATTAAACTTAAAAAAAAAAGAACATATTCTAAAAATACGGGTTATTTTTCTAGATACAACTAGAAACTTCAGAATGAAAACACAAACCAAGGAAAGCTAAGTACTTATTGAATAATTACAATTTTCCCAGGTATTGAGTTAGATATATTAACTATATCTTATTTAATCACCATAGGAATTAATATCCATTTTAAAGACATAGGAGTAAGATCTTAGAACATACTGTCCAAGTTTATAGAACCAGAAATTGCACTTATCTTATTTTTTTGAAAAATGTTTAGGTCATTCTGAGAAAATAAGTAAACTGGCCTAACAATGTTAATTTTAGAAATAAAAATATTCAGGTTACCAAGATTATTCATAACTATTGACAATTACTGAGAAGTATTTTACCTATTGACACCAGGTAGACCTAGAAGCTAGTATAAATAGTATTACCCAAACCAGTGAATTGCCCTAAATTTCCAAGAAACATTACATATTATTTTTCTAGTTTGAAAAAATAGATATAATGTCACAAAAATGATGAGATAAAAATCACATAGATTTTATTATATATGAATAAACTCACTTTGTCAAGAATGTCTACTAAATTTCAAACTACTCTGAAATATCAGTTTTTAAAATATTCATCTGCTCACACAGGCATTTACTTTTATTAGTTGAATTCCATTTGCAGAATTTTTGAAAACAGTGAACGAAGCTAAGGGAAAGTAAAATTTAAAGATTGGGATTTGAAGTTTGTTATTTTTTCTTATAATTTTGGTTTATTAAATCTGACATCTAGAAATGAAAGAGCACTAAGAGAGACCATAGTAAAATATAACTGTAATGTTAATATTACCTTTTGGGGATTCAAGCCCTTTTGTATAAGAGTCACTTTTGAGGATAAAAAAGAAAGGCATAATACCAAACTACTTAGAAGATTGTCAGTGGTTATTTCCCTACCTTGGATTATTTGCTTCATAAAATATAGAACCATAAGGTATTAAACATTGCAAAATTGGGGTTTCTGGGTGGCTCGGTTAGTTCAGAGTCCAACTTTGGCCCAGGTCATGATCTCATGGTTCATGAGTTTGAGCCCTGCATCAAGTTCTGTGTGAACATCTCCAAGCCTGGAGTCTACTTCAGATTCTGTGTGTGTCTCTCTCTGCCTCTTCCTTGCTCATGTTCTCTCTCTCTCTCTCTCTCTCTCTCTCTCTCAAAGATAAACAAACATTGGGGCGCCTGGGTGGCGCAGTCGGTTAAGCGTCTGACTTCAGCCAGGTCACGATCTCGCGGTCCGTGAGTTCGAGCCCCGCGTCAGGCTCTGGGCTGATGGCTCAGAGCCTGGAGCCTGTTTCTGATTCTGTGTCTCCCTCTCTCTCTGCCCTTCCCCCGTTCATGCTCTGTCTCTCTCTGTCCCAAAAAATAAATAAACGTTGAAAAAAAAAAAAAGATAAACAAACATTAAAAATTAAAAAAAAATTATAAAGTTAAATTTGTAACAGGATTATTGAGGTTTAACTGCTTAACATAAAATTCACCCATTATAAATACATAATTTATTGTAAAATTTTAGAGTATTCTCATCACTCCTAAGTGATTTCCTATATCCTGTTGTATTTGAATCAAGACCTGTGCCCACCAATCCCCACTCCCATTTCAGTGAGATAGAAACTCCACTCTAGAATGGTACAGCCAAGAAGCCAGGGATCTTTTAATGCCCATATCCTGGTCAGGGGACTATATCGTGGGAAGGGCAGGACATCAACATTTCTCATCCTACACCCAGCTACCTGGTATTGATGTTATGTTCTGAATACTTCAGCCAAGAGGTGAGAGTTCCCTTCTTTTGCCCAGTTTCCATGGTGGAAGAGCAGCTGTACTTGGGTGTACTTGAGTATACTTGCTCAGAATCTGGGCCCCAGAAAACTGGGTCTCACTTCAATCTGTCAGGCAGGAAGAGGAGTACCACCGAGGAGTGGCCTTGGGGACAATGGCAAGGGAAGGACAAGCTGGGTACCATTGTGCTTGGCTGCCTTGGAGGAAAGGGACTGGTGTGTTCCTGGATCTTAGCCAGCGCTGCTTGACAGGAAACCTACCAAACTTCCTAAGCTAAAAAGCTGACATACTCTTAAACTTTAACCACACTCTTGTATCTAAATTAAAATGTATGAAGCTGCACCAATAGTTTCACATGGAGGGACCTTGAGCTTTAATCAACCTGAGACATGCTCTGGTCACCAAAGGAGAATGTTTCATGAAAAATAGGTGTTTGTTTCACCAGAGTTTCTAACCAGAATAATTAGGTAAGAAAAAGAAATAAAAAAACATCCAGATTGGAAAGATATAAAACTATCTATTCACAGGTTACATCATAATCATATCATGTCAGGAATATCAGATGAAAAAAATTTTTAAATACCATCAGTCCTGTGGTATTTTTAATTTCCGTATTCTCCCTCAATAGTCCTGCTACTCTTTATTATTTTTAGAACTTCAGATAGCTCCATGCATTCTGATCACACTTTATTGCTATAGTCAGTGGGAGAGACAGTCTGCTTACTTTATCATATCTACAACTATGGGCTTTTTAACATTTTTTTCCTTTCCTTTCCTTTCCTTTCCTTTCCTTTCCTTTCCTTTCCTT